>NC_140369.1:8155000-8357500 GCF_054491055.1 Hypomesus nipponensis
GAAATCTTCTGTCCTTTTCTGTTCATTTGAATGTGAGAAATGTGTCCCTGAAATTTCCCACTTGCAAGGAAAATTCAAGAACATGCAATAGCTATTGAAAACACTGACTGGATTTCGATCATAGATCCAGAACTAATCATGGGATGGAAGCTGGGGAGCTGTCCAGTGCTGAAACAAAGCCTGCCTCCCACAACACATAGGCTTAAAGCAGTGTGGATCATTGTGTGACAATCTGCCGTTCAATTTGAAATCTAACAAAGAGTATACACTGAATATTGACATTGATCAAACTAAGAAAATACTATGAAAACAACAGTGTTCTGAGGCTGGGCTGGGGGTGTTGCTGTGCGTAGATGGTTTGGAAGCTGTAATTCATTTGGCAGATGGACTTTACACCTCAAACTGCTAATTCAGCAGTGGCATCACCCTGGAAACAGATGTCAAACTCCATGGCAACTGCACTTACAACATTGGAGATGTACAAAGATGGAGACAAGATGAGCTATGGGAATACTGTGGAACTGAACAGAGGAACTCGAACAGAATGATCTTATTTCTGACAGTCAATTCATGATCTCTAAACGTGGTTCAAGTCATGACATACATGTATATTCATGGTCATTGTTCAAAAATGATAAGAGTACAGGGATATGAAAGAACTGTTCACACCTGTACTCTGTCTCTATTTCTATGAACCACTGAATGCATGTGTTCTTTATCACATTTACATTTGAATTTGAGTCCTTTATCTATCTCTTGTCTTCTTCTTTCCTTCCTCCTCTCTCTATGGGTGCAAGATGGTCTGTCTCTCATTGCCCTGCATGAGAATTCCTTGTTGAACAGTGAACAGGTTAAGTGGCTTGGCTTTAGCTGGGCACTTCTCCTCCCTTCACTCACCTGATCCCGTCCTCTTCCTTCCACCTCCGCCCCTAACCACCCCCCCCCCCGCCCCCCACCCCCCCTAACCACCCCCCCCCCCACACCGTAAACACCAAACCAAAGGACCACAACTCTCAGCTGTTGATCTCCTCAACCCACCTACACAACAGGAGCTGAATACATCATTAGGCTGTAGTTGAATGAAAGCCAGGATAAGGGTAATACAGAAGCTGAACAAGAGTCAAGTAATTATCTGTAGAAATCTAAATTCTTGATGGGGAGTGGTAGGTGTGCTTTGCTAAATTGCTAATGTTTGCCCTAATGGAGTGAAGATAGCGAAATAAAGGAGGTCTCGAGAAGGGCAATTCTAGTACTGTGATAAAGGCAAAGACAATCTGAGGCTGAGAAGGACAAAAAACTAAATATTGTAAATAAATAAAAAACTGGAATAATAAATAAACCCATAATAACGATAAACTAAATACTAATATTGAAATAAGGACAAGAAATATGAGGACATTTATTGTAGAACATTTTGTACTGGAATGCAAATCCTGTAAACCATCCCCATCCTACACTCACAGTCACACACACACACACACACACACACACCACAAACACACACACACCCCTTGTGGTTTTCAGTGTCATGCAAGGATAATTGAGGATCTTAGCATATGTGTGAAAGACGAGAGCTATTTTTATACTGGGTGATTTAGCACAGTCACAGGAACCCATTAGCTTAAGGGATGTTGTTTCACTATTGTAGTGTGTGTGTGTATGTGTGTTTGTGTGTATGTGTTTGTCTATTTATCTGTCTCTCTGTGTGTTTTGGGGTGAAAAAAACATTGAGTAAGCAGGTCAAAGGTCAGATTATTGATCTATATTTCATCATTAATCGATAACATTTCAGTGCTAGTGGCTGATACTCAAGCCTATATATTGGACCTGGACACATTAGAGCTGGGTTATATGATGGCCTGAGAGGAAGAGTCTTAAAGGAAGTTCCAGTGTCAACATGAGACTACCAGAAAACCTCAGAGGTCATGTTGCCCTCTTCAGAGATGGGTCTGAGGATCTGATTTCAGGCCTGATTTTAAGGGGACATCAGCACTCACCAGGCAGGCCTGTTGATGGCAAAACGCAGTGACAGGCGTGTAGAGCCATTGCCACAAAAGCAATCACTGCACGGGGCACTCAATCTCAGTCCACAAATGATGCAGGGCTATATCTCTGGCGTCTATCTCTATCCCACAAAAGGGCAGAAATAGAGACACAGGCAAACGGTCTGGAAACACCATCAGTTAGGACTTTCCTTTTAGACCCTATCAGCCGTAAATTCTCTTCAATAGTCCACCATTGGTCTGCTGCGTCCCTCAAAAGATAGCAGTCATCGAGTTCTCACTGTTCTATGCTCGAAGGGAACCAAAGGATGTGAAAGGCTTTAATGCAGGACTGTGTGTTGGTTTGTTTGTTTGTTTGTTTGTTTGTTTGTGTGTCATTAAGGGAGAGAGGGGTTGATGTATAGACCGAAATGAAAGGCGACTTCCTACTGTACGATTCATGTGTTTTTTCCTTGGAGTCTTAAACATTTACATCACTGGGATACTGAAGATAGTCACACAAGTTGGGGTTGATCCCATGTCAAAGGGACTACTCATCCCAATAAAACGCATCACCTGCTTGACAGATTACAAATGATCACATATTTGATTGCTTCTAGTTTGCCAGCTGTCAGAGACAATCTGTTGACTCATGGTTGATGTCAGTACAGGCCCTGTGTTGGACTGACTTATGAGTGGGAATGAAGACAAACAGCTTTAATTTGTCATCTAAAGTACGACATAAGAAAGGCATAATTGTAATTTGTTGCCTGCCCACTGACGCACAATGCTAGTTGACAGCACTGTAATTTGCAATTCCAATGTTTAGATGCAGAAAGGACAGAATGACAGTGCCACTTTCATTCTGCCTTGGTTTGTTTATTTGTTCTGTTAATTGCTCTGAGCCAATTTTTTCCTTTACCTACTTAGCCCCTGTTTCACTCAGTACATTTCCCTGATTTCCTTTATTAATTATTTATCTCCCCTTTATTTAGTTTAATCACAAATAAAACAGGTTCAGGGGTATTAACTGGATGACATTGCCATTATCAATCAGACTGAGCACTGAGCACAATCAGTGGCTCAACCCTCCCCTCTTTGCATGCACACTAATATAAAGAAATCACCTCCAAATACGTAGAGCAGTCAAGCCACAAGTCACATCACGAAGCACAACGTATTTCATAATGAGATAGAACCTCTGCATTCAGTCTACTCATGTCTACAGATTTAGTCAGTCTACTGTTGTCTATAGTCAATCTACAGCTATCTACAGTGTGTCTAAAGCCAGTCTATATTCACTGTAATATTTACAGTCAGTCTACTGTCGTCTACAAGCTGTCTACACATATCTCTAATAAGTCTGCACCACATTCTTTGAGGTTAAGGGTCCATCAACAATAACAGAAACAACATGGAGTTTTGTAATCCAAGACCAAAGCTTTCCTGCTGTACTGTTCTCCTCTGATCCAGGCCTGGAGGTACGGTTCTGTTAATGTGAGGCTTGTCTGGGTTCTGAGCAGACAGTGATACACTGATATGCCAGCGGTCAGACACAATCTCATTGTGCAGCAAGGCCATAGACCCAAATCTGATTTGAGGCCGAGGCAGACAGTACAAGGGCTGAGAGAGAATGTGAACTGGAGAGGAGCTTCAAATTGGGCCTGGAGTCTTATGAAGAATAATTAATGTGACATTTCCCTGACATTTAGTTGAAGGTGTAGTGGAGGAGCCTGAGGAAGGAGAAGAAGGATAGGGTGGAGGTAGAGATAACATGGGGAGAGAAACAGTAAAGCAAGCACACAGTCATGTACCATATGGTGTACTTACAGGGAATGCCTGTCCAATTGTCTGACATTATGATAGAAAAGTGGTCATATACCATATGTAGATATGTATTTGTACAGCCACAGGCATGGGTTTAGGAAGCACACACTCATGCACACACACTCATGCACACACACACACACACACACACACACAATGATATTCCTGTTGCCTGGAGACGGGTTTTGCTGTGCTTGTCATCACTAGTGACCATCTGTTTCTAGGCTGTTGCATGTCCAATCCCACCACTGGCCAGGGAGAGGAGGAGCACAGCTGAACACAAACACTTAAGACAGAAGAGCCTCAGCACTATGTAAACCTATGGTCCAGACCGGACCAGAGACCGGACCACTCAACTGCACTGCAGTTTATCACAGTACTTGGAAAAAACCTTGGACAACACTCTATCAAAGCTTTTAGTAGTTTGGTTTGTGGTTTTACAGTGCATCGCCCTTTTAGGCTAATTAGTAATTGATAAATGCGGCCACTTATTGTGTGGACGCTGCTCTTTTCCCTGGCACACAGGCTTGCCAGAGTAGTCTCGTAATGATACTACTAAAGAAGTGACAGGAAATCACAGTGTTAATGTTTATCTGATGGGAAGAATTGCAGGCATTGAATCAAGAGTAGTTCACTCAGAAACAACCTACTGTATTGCACATTGATGATTATCTATATTTATTTACATATGGAATTGTAATGTGATGTCACCGAAGATTTCCCCCCAGCCTAATCTGTATAGCGTCTTGTTAATCAAGGCAGATTTGTATGGGAGTCTATTGAGAACAGTCGTCCCAGTGCTACAGCACCACAGAATTATCCTAACCATAACATGATCAGCATTGATTTGGCATCTTCTTCATGCCTTTGATGCTTCTCTGACTGACTTACTGAACTCCCCCCAGTCTGTTAGTGATGTAATGGGCAGGCCGCTTCCACATGAAGCCTGTGTTCACTGTGAAGCATCATCTGACATAAACTAACCACTCGGAGCTTTCATACTATTTCCAGTGTAAACTGAGTACCTCCCAAAACAAGGCGGTGTGTTCCATTTAAAACGTATTTAGCCATGTTGGAGGGAGACAGCATTCTCTTTGATCCCCCCCAGTCCAGCTCAGACGAGCTTGATCAAAGCAGGCCTGTGTCTCTCTGAGGGAGAGAAACGCTGCTCTGCTCTGCACTTCTACTCTACTGTGCCCACTCTACTTTATTCTTCTCTGCTCTGCTCTATACAATTATGTTCTATTCATATCGGATGTATTCTTCTCTGCTCCTTTGTACACTCTACGCTGCTGTATTTTACTCTGCTCAGCCCTGCTTTGCTGCTCTCTACTTTATTTGTCTCTGCTGTGCTCTACTTTGTTATATTCTACTTGCTCTGCTTTACTGTACTCTACTCTGCTGTGCTCTACTCTATTCTTCTGTTCTACTCTGTTCTGATTTGCTGTACTCTACTTTACTGTTGTGGGCTGTAGCCTATTAAACTAACAAGTCCCTTCTCCAGGTCCTGCTAAGCCTCTGTATACGGAGGCAAGCTTGCTGTACTGAACGTCCGGCTGTAATCTCCACTGTATTGATAAAAGACTGACCCTCCCCCTGACATCACCACAGAGAATGACATGAGTGGACCTCAGATCGTCTACTTTACACCTGAATGCACGAGGCTGTGTTTGTTAATCACAAGAGGCCAGGGGGGTTCAGTTTAGACAAGACTTTAGTGTCAAAGCCATTCTGCTTGTGATTGTTAATCCACAGGATGAATCAATAATGCCAGTATGTGGTCATCTACCCTCATTAATGAAACCAAAGAGTTCTGTCTCTCTTGCCTGCTCTCCCACAACACATGGGGAGCCAAAGAAAGACAGTGTTAAAAATAGAGGAGTAGAGACTAATATGTTACTTCAATTGAAAGTCACTATAGACATGGAGTAATACTAAGAATATTTACCTTGGCTGCAACAGACGAACTGGGCTTTTCAAGAAGGTCCCAAAGTTTTTTCCGTTTCTCAGCACAACATGTGGTATCGAAGTCTTCACCCTCTCTGTCTTTCATGTTGTCAGCCTCTCGTTTGAGCTCCTCGTTCATCTGTTCCTTCTTTTGATGGTATCTGGCCTGGCAACAGGACTCCAGGTAGATCTCGTCGATGCCCCAGTAGTCCAGTTCTTGACTGAAGGACAAGGCGCACATCTCTTCCATCATGTGTAACTTCCCCGTGCGGTAGAAGTTCAGAATGGATGTGAAAGCCCCGGGGTGTCGGTCAAAGAAGTACTCATTTTCGTCCAAGTTGTAGTCATCGCATATCTCCATTAACGAGTCGTGGGTGTTGCAATCCCGTAATTTCCCTAAACGGGTTCGCGGTAACCTATCCAACGTTCGCCACAGAACCTCGTGTGGAAGCCCCCCTACATTTAGTCTTACCCGACGGTAGCATGACTTGCTCCGGATTATGTCCACCGGCTCAGGTGGAAGCGACGAAGTCGATCTAGAACCAGCTTTGTTCAGCTCCGCTGAGGATTTCTCCATATTTTCAAGTGATGGGTGTATCAAAAGTTAACTGGTCCAACAGGCAAACTCCGAGGAACAGTTAGCCTATAGTATAAATTAGTTATTGTTTTTTCCCCATTCTTGAGTCTAGGGAACAGAGAGGAGAGGATGTCAACACAACAGATGCGTAACGGAGCATAAAGCCCGGTGACCTACAGTCAGAACATCTCTGAAGCCATGCCATAGAGCTAATCTTCTAATCAGAGGAGAGAATGGATCATTTAATCTGGTCTGAGACCGAGGGTGCTATCCTCGCTCCCGCTCAATAGTGGGTGGGGACGCGCAGACAGGAGAAAGTAAACGCGGCACCAAGTGAGCGCTGTCCACTCTAATGGTGCTGAAACAACATCCAGCGCTGTTCATTCGCACTACTATAGAACACCCTTCTGGGGGGAAATCTGTGCCTGGCTTCAACATCTATCATTGCATACATCACATTTTTCAAATAAGTCAATTGTCTAATGCCAGCCTTATTCAACAATCACTGTAGCCTATGCCGAAAAACCCATTTAGTAAGCTAGCTTTGTATCTAAAAACCGTGGATTGGTCCATCCTAAAAACCAGTGGCCAAATGCGCATTATGGAGATTTCCCATGTAGTTAAAGTATGCTACATTGTTGCAAGAAACAATGAATCAATTTGCTATTTCTCATGTCGCACATCGAAAGCGTTCACAAATCATTACCTAGTGACCGGCTATACCAACGCCACATTGGCTTACATAAATATAAACAGTAAAAATGGCCTTTTCATAAAATACTTTCCTTTAGACGATTGTCTGACACGGAAACACGTTTTCACGCACCTTAACTTTGTACAGTTCATCCGACGGCAGCGGCAGGCAAGAAAACGGTGAGAGAGAAGAAGGTGGAACCTTAGCCTATTGGTTCATTACTGCCGGGGTCTCATCAATTATTTTTCAAACGATGCTTCCGTGGCACTCTCCTCCGCCTCGGACATGGTTAGGCTGGGATGTTTAACTGCGTCCAATGTCCGCATTTACCATAGACTGTACTGTAACACGCCCGATTCGGGGACAGATCAACAAGTAGCCTATATGTTGAAAATTGCTACGGTTCTCTACCTCTCCATCTGCTGCGTAAAGGGACCACGCGACTACACTCTCTTCTCCTTCTCGCTGCATAAGGTGGATCCGAGGCAGCACCCGGCTTTAAATCGCCTAGTGTTTAACCCTTACAATTTGAAGGCTGTGAGCTGCACCCTCCATCACACTGCTCAAAGCAAAAAATTACGGTTTGACAGACCGTTGCTTTTAAGTTTAAAATCATAACTAGGTCAGTCTACAAAAGGTAGCGAAAAAACTGTTTTGGTTCGTGGTCTTCGATTAAACTCAAAAACATTCGAATTATTTATTTAGGAATACAATTAAAAAAATAAAAAGCTACAGTACAACAGTAGCATAAAACATTTGATGGATAGAAAAAATACATCAGTTTCATATTAAACACACCAGAATAAATTATATGTACAGTATTTACAGTATAATTAGGGAAAGTTGAGCAGATTTAGTAGTAGTAAAAATAATAGTTTGGTGCAGGGTGCAGATAAAATGTGGTGGTCATGTCTCAGTTATCTTCTTGAGTCTGTAGTGAATTTGCAGGTCTCCATCAGGCTGAAGCATCCCAAAACCATAGCGACTTGGGTTGATGGGCGGAACACGATCAGTTGGGTCACACAGCTTCAGGTCCATACGAGTAAGCACCATGAACACAAACCTGGGGTCACAGACATATCATCTCAACTCAACAGTCTTTGATTTGACTGATAGTTTATCACACTCCGGGATTGAGCACTCGCATGATGTCATCATGCCCTGGTGGTCATGATGTGATTGGATATCATATCTTGGTCATTAGACATGTATAAAAGTGCAGGGCTGATTTGCATAAGTGGAGGGTGCCAAAGTACTTACTGTTTGATGCCACTGACAGCGAAATGTTTCCCAATGCAGACATTTCCCCCTGCTCCCCATGGCATGGTGTAGTACTTCATCCTCTTTCCTCCCTTAAAGAATTCCCTCTTCTCTGTCATGTCTGCATTAAGGAAGCGATCATATTGGAATATCTGCAAAGCAGAAATAAAAAGGCATGTTAGTATAATTAGATCATGCAGTGGCACATAGAATCATGGTCCATAGTGTCTGTGTGCATTCGGGACTGAGACCTGCCATTGCTCTGCCAGTCTTGACCTCTGACCCAGTGAGAGTCCCTGTAGGATTAACCCCCTGCTCTGCAGGACATTCGCCAAGCTTCTTGTGTTTGTTTTAATTAAGGCTTTTTACCCGCTAATCACTTGGGATCTCCAGCCTTTTAACCTTTCCAGCTCGTAATCTGTTTAAACAGCACCAACCGACTCCAGGACAATACTCGTTTTGGTTGCACGACTCAAGGGAAAAACCCAGGTCAAATCTGTTCTCCCAAGTCAATAGCAAAATGCAATAGAGAGATATATTTATCTAGAAAGTGAGTGTTGAAAGAGAGCCTTGTCATTCTATTGGCGAGTTCTCTGAATGTATGTCTGTATGTCCGTCTGTGCTGTACCTGAGGGTCCTGGTGTATCTGGGAGTCCATCTGGGGACTGAGAAAAGGGAAGAGACACACCCTGTCTCCCTTTCTGAGATGGTACACCTGCCCACTGGCCAGATGGAGGTCCTTGTCCTTCATCACCTCTCTGGTGATAAGGGCAGCAGCTGTGAGGCGCAGAGTCTCACTCAGAACACTGTCTGTGGAGCACAGGGCAAGACCAAAGGATGTTAGTGTGAGATCATAATGCTGCAGCAATGAGTGTATCGTATTTTACGGAAAATAAGCCGCGGCTTGTACTCCGATTTTACAGTTTTCTTGTGTTTGTGCGGCTTATATTTCGAAACGGCTTATAGTCCGGTTTTAGAACGAAAAAGTGGTCTTGTCCCAAGATCTCTGCAGACCATGCAGCTAATTTAATTCTCAACACTTGAAGGAGGAATGATTCGTAATGAAAGTGAAAGTGAAAGTGCAGTTTATATTCCAGTGCGGCTTGTACTCCCAAGTCCTCATTCTGGGGGGGGTGCGGCTTATACACGATGCGGCTTATTTTCCATAAAATACGGTAACTCCATTATGCATCACCAAGATTTACCTCCGTCCTCAACCATACAATTTCCTTTATTTATCAGACCCATTATTCTTTCTAATCATCCCCCACAGTTAAGAAGAGTTCCCCCACCCCCCTGCCCTGAGGTGGAAGACAGAAAGTGAATAATTAAGAGGAATGCTTTGGGCTCCCTACCAAACACAGGTGTATGGTGTGTTTGCAGTGCTTCCAACAGGTGGTGCTGTGGGAACCCCTCCTGCAGCGGCAGCCCTCTGATCTCCTCCCTCACAGCTCCCATGGCCTCAGGGTGAGTAAGCAGGAAGCCGAGAAGCCAGAAGGCAGCGGGTCCTGCATTACCCTGGAATGAAACAACAAAGCACTGAACCAACCATTCAAGCACACAAAGAACTTAATACGGCGTGCAAAAGATAGATATACTGCTACAACTGACTATCTGATAGAAATCCCTTTTTGAACTGAAAACATGACTCAATATCAACATATAATAATCCCACTCCTAAGAAAAGGAAAACATTTGACTTTCTTGTCTCTTGGCTGGGTGTGATCTGAGAAGTAATCAGTGAAGCTGTCAAGCCTCTATAGACACTACTGTCAGCCTCCATAGACACTACCATCAGCCTCTAGAGACACTACCGCTAGCCTCTATAGACACTACCATCAGCTTCTATAGACACTACCATCAGGCCTCTATAGACACTACCATCAGCTTCTATAGACACTACCATCAGGCCTCTATAGACACTACCATCAGGCCTCTATAGACACTACCATCAGGCCTCTATAGACACTACCATCAGGCCTCTATAGACACTACCGTCAGCCTCCATAGACACTACCGTCAGCCTCTATAGACACTACCATCAGGCCTCTATAGACACTACCATCAGGCCTCTATAGACACTAGCACTAGCCTCTATAGACACTACCATCAGGCCTCTATAGACACTACCATCAGGCCTCTATAGACACTACCATCAGGCCTCTATAGACACTACCATCAGGCCTCTATAGACACTACCATCAGGCCTCTATAGACACTACCATCAGGCCTCTATAGACACTACCATCAGGCCTCTATAGACACTACCATCAGGCCTCTATAGACACTACCATCAGGCCTCTATAGACACTACCATCAGGCCTCTATAGACACTACCGTCAGGCCTCTATAGACACTACCATCAGGCCTCTATAGACACTACCATCAGGCCTCTATAGACACTACCATCAGGCCTCTATAGACACTACCATCAGGCCTCTATAGACACTACCGTCAGGCCTCTATAGACACTACCATCAGGCCTCTATAGACACTACCGTCAGCCTCCATAGACACTACCGTCAGCCTCTAAAGACACTAGCGCCAGGCTCTCAGGGTGAGATGTCTGCACCTGTCAAAAAGTAACTGACATGAGACGAGGGAGCTTCTATGCTCACCTCAGCACAGCTCAGGTCAAGCCTCGGCTAACAGGGGAAACGCCATATGGAAAGACCACACGTCATGCGAGTCCGGCCAACCTGTCAAATAACAGATCTATCCAGCACAAAAACACACATGCTCACGCATGTCCCCATACGCATACAGACGGAAAGTTTCCTCCCTTTGGCTGTTTTCGTCCCCTGTGTTAGCAACAGGGGTGGAGAAAGGGAGTGGGCTACATGTGTTAGTGTGAAGCCAGGACAGGGAGTCAGACTTATTGAGTTTGACAGCCACTCCCTGTGATCCATCATGGACATGGGCACAGTGGATGATGGACATTCCAGCGGCCTTGCACACAGACCAGCTCAGGGACTTTTCTTCCAACAGAAAAAAAGCACAAAAAAAAGAAAATCCATAAAAAAATTTTTTAAAAAGACTAAGAACGTTCTGCCTAACTCCGACACCCCAACTCTTTGTTGGGATTATGTCAGAAGCATGCTGTCTGTGTGATGGTGTGTGATCAGCATTGCACTCAAAAGGCAAAAGGTCCAGCTAAGACAACATCATTACCATGGCAGTGATGAAATACTGGCCTTTCAGTTTGTAATGGAAAATTATTTGTAAAGCTGGTTGCCTGACTGTAGGATCAGAGATCGCAGGAGCCTCACTGAGAGTCATTCCTGGTGACAGCCACTATAAACAGAACATATCCACTCTGACACTGTGCACACACGCAGTGCTGCTGTCCTTCCAAGCCTAGGCTCCTCCCTAGCCCAGACACACAGAGTGTCTTCTGAAGTCCCAGCAGATGTGATTAAGGGCAGAGCTGATGATGCTTTGGTATTCTCTAACCAAGCTGGCAGGAGAGGGATGACCCCAGGGGGAGACCCCAGAAGCTCAGCCCTTCCCTGGTCTCAGTAGGTGTGAGCAGCTGAACAGGCAGGGCCCTTTAGCATGGGCAGCTGCAGCCTGCAGGCATGTATGGTTAACTCATTGGATTGCAGTGAAGACTTGTGTCTAGCAATACAACGACTCCCTCACCTGGTCACACGGTGCAACATCAACAAAAAGCTATGAGAAAGCGCTTACTGTTATATATGAAATCAATGATGTAAAAATGGTCATCGATTTAGTATTTATTTTTATTTTTGTGCATTATACCTCAAAGAAGTTAGTGAAAAAATCACATTATTTTATAAATGCAAAACATGTTACAGGTTCCTGTTAGATAACATGCTTTTTTCTACAGGAGTTCTGGAACTCACATTCTGTTCTGTATGATTCATTGTGTTCACAAGAAGTTGCGTCACAAGAACTTCAAATAGGTGTTCCGCATCTCTGGGAAAAAAGAATACGGTGAACCTACCACAGGACACTGGGAGCGTTCAAGCACGCCTCAAGGGGTGTGTCTCAAGACTTTTTTTTCTTAAAGCATATGAACCTCTTGGTTTTCTTGCGAGCGTGTGTGCGTGTGTGTGGCCTGTGTCTAGTGAACGCTCACCTGGGTGGCCCACAGCTGCAGCAGCAGGGCTCTTTTCTGCATTTCAGCACCCACCCCGTCCTCCTTTAGATACTGCAGATAGTTGTGCTGCCAGGAGAGGCCGTCTGGGCCCTCTGCTGTCCCGAGTGGCGTCCCTAGCTCAGGTCCCCAGGTGGGGCTCAGAAGCTCCCATAGACGCTTTCTACACGAGACGGCTGTCTTCCTGTCCCCTGAGGCAAATGCAACATGGATACATTTAGAACTGACACACACAGACAGAGACACACACTAAGGGATGGTATTTATATACTATGATAAGTCATCTAAATACAACAGGTGTCTGTCGTACTATTTTACCTTGATTGAGTGTTGAGCGTGCCAATCTTGTGAGAAAATCGTCAAACTTGCGAAACTCTTTGTAGACAGCGGTTACATCCCTAATGTTGTTGTTTTCTGAACCAAACAATGTGAGATATCCAGCCCTAAAGACAAAAGACTATAAATCATACTGTATAGAAACAAATTCCAGCTTCAGCTACTGTAGTTCTTAAGTTCCATTCCAAGTGAGCGGCCTGAACACCAAAAGCACTTCCTGGTTGAGACTGTGTCACAAGTTCCTCTTGAGTAAGAATGTAGAAAGCTACAGGGTTATTTCATGGTAGGGTACAGGACTCCAAGCCAACTGTGAATGAAGAACTGACTACACTATGGGTGTTTTTATGGTTCTAAACGTGGTGTTTTTTTGTGTTTGTTTTGCCTTACTTGAAGAGCAAGCTGTAGCACAGGTTGAAGAGGCCATCCTGCCTCCAGTCTGAAGGGCCGTCCCTCTTGTGGTCTGTCAGCAGAGCCTGCATGTGACTGTGCATTGAGCTGCTGAGGCGGTTGAGACTCACACCCTGAAATTGCCTGGGAGCAACAAAGAGAACTATTATTATGTACTTAAGTTGGCATAGCCTTTGAATTACATCTTCCAAAAGAGTTTAGGGTTAGACTCTGTTGGAAACGTACATGCATTGGACCCCTAGCCTAGTGGAAATTATCCTTTAGTAAGATATGGTACAATACATTTTCTTGCATGTGTGGACACATTCGGACCAAGAAGATGGTGGTATACTGTAGTACTAAGGGTTAGTCCTCCTGCAGTATGACCAAACCAAAGGCAGATTGTACATGTGCATTAGAAGTCCATCCAACGTACTGTTTCATCCAGACCCTCTCTGTGTCTGTGTTGTGAGTGGGCAGCTTCAGGCTGAAGATCCGCTCCATAAGCAAGTGTTTGTAGCCAGTGAAGTCAAGAGAGGACGTGTCATTCAGGATGGCATCGTAGGAGTTGGGATCCAGCAGGACGGTCACATAACGACCAGCAACACGAACCTGAAGATCATTCAAGATTTTCAGAGGGTTTCACTACTGCTGTGAACTGATTTTTATGATTACACTACGTTGTGCTGTGTGATAAAACAGGTGTTGAGAGTTAACTAAAGAAGGCTGGGACTATGATTATTGAGTTCTTACTGTAAAAATGTCTCCATGCTTCTGTTTCATCCTAGTCAGGAACCTGGCAGCATCTTTCCCAAACTCAAGGGCATGTCCAAGCCAAGGAATTAACCCTTTGTCTAAAGGTGGCTCATTTTTCTTTCTGTTAAACACAGGTACATGAATGCCAACAACAAACCTAAAAACGTGAACGTCATGTTGTGGGAATACTATTTTGTTACACAGTATTTTGAACCGGTATAACTATTGAGTAAATAATTACGTAAATATAAACGGATTGTTAAAAGAAAGCAAACGCATACGAATGAATAACTAAATCACCAAGTAAATACCAGATAATCGATCAAATATCTCGTCTGATAGGTCTGGTTTTAGTCAATATCTTTCGTCGGCATGTAGCCTTCAACATATTAAATAAACAAATACTTTGTTCAACAAATAGAAAACATTTACCTCCAGCGTGAGGACATAAACAGAAGCGCAACAAGAACACTGAGCAGCAAAACTATTGTCCAAGCCATCTTTCCGTATCCGTAGGCTACAAGAGTGCCACTACTAAAGCTACGATGTCCTCACCACTTCTCCACTGCTATTTATGCAGTGTCACCAAGCAAAATATTTCAACACGAAAGTGATTCAATTCACCATGGCCGGGCGTGGTTGGTGACAGGTGCTTGTCATCTCATGAGTATCATTCGTTCATAGCACTAGGTATCTAAACCGAAAATGTGCACCGTACGTGGGTGCGTGCGTGCGTGCGCGCCTGCGCGTGTGAAGTGGAGTTCTGTCAGATAAGGGACAGAGATACATATGTTGTCCCTTCGTTGTAAGAACATTCCAAAGTGTTTAAGCCATAAGAGAGTCATTTGCCAAAGATTTCAGGTTCAGACATGAACTCGTTCTCAGACTTCGTTTCCAGGCTTCACTTACCTTAATTGTTGTACTATTTCCAGTCTGACAGGTCTGACTGACCTTGCAGTGCATCATGTTTTGTGGTTATTACGGTAACAGTAACAGTCATACATATCGAAACTAGCAAATGTTCCTTTTTTTTGTCTTTTTTTTAATCAATGTCACAACAGATGAGGTCACATTTAGTAATAATTTGGTTGCCCAATTTAGCCGAACGATTCACAATTGCTTTAAAACGTTTCTACCAGCAGAGGGCAAAAGAGCATACAGTGTTGTGGACACAACTTATGTAGCCTATAGCATAGCATCCCATTTCAGCAGTTTATTTTAAGACCATCTTTAAAGTCAAATCATGCGGCACTAATGCAGAAGGAAAGACATTTACAATTTTAGTAAGTTGACTTAAGTCTACCCTAAGCGAAAGATGATTACTATTCATTGTGAAGAGGCCCAGTGGAAATTCTAGAAGAACAGTAAATAATAGATAATAGGCCCACACTTGTCATTAAAATGGCTCATTGCATGAAAATGAACTGCTAAAAATCTGAACAGTCATCATTACACGCTTTTTGCATCATGTCAGGCAAGTTGAAGTTTGTTCACATGGATACAATTTGTAAACTTGGCAGAAATGCACAGGTACAACTTCATATACATAGACAACAAACCGACAATTATGATTTATGAATGCTCCATATATTTTTTTTACATACACTTACTGTAAAGTGACAACTTTGACTGTCAAAACATTGACTCAAACTGATTCACTGTGGCTTGGAGTAAGGCCAATTAATGTGATAACATTCCTGAATGAAACACACACGCGCGCGCACACATACACACGCAACAGTAGACCAGAGCCAAATGTCTCAAGGACAGAACAACATTTAGACTTCCACAGCTTTTGTAGAATGGCCTATTACTAATATACCTACATTTACATTTAGCAGACGCTCTTATCCTGAGAGATTTACAGTAAGTACAGGGACATTCCCCCAAGGCAAGTAGTGAAGTGCCTTGCCCAAGGACACAACGTCATTTGGCACGGCCGGGAATCGACTGGCAACCGGTCTCAGTACTCAGCCATCTGATCCCTATACCTAATGTAGATAATTTCTTAAAAATACATATGGGGTTCATTAACAATCTGCAATAGGTTTTAGTTACTCTGTAGTCTGTTGTTACACTTTGCATGAGAGGAGGGCGACGTAAAGTGGCGCTGGAAGGAGGGGATTGGGGAGGAGTCTGAAGATGACTTTCACATTTTCGCATCCAACTCTTTTGCTATGCTGCAGAGACGACTCCCAGTGAAAAGGATGGATTGGTAGGCTAAACGATATTTGCACGATGCAACCGATTGCAAATGTTTACGAACCGCTTGCTTTACAGAGATCTTATTTGTACGATCTCATTCATCCGCGGATGCTTTAAATATATTGCAAATGCTTTGTTTTTAAGAAACTTGAATTGTCTCGGTTTTTTAGTCTCAATTTTTTTCTGTGAAGCGATCGCCTTGGCCAGCTCAAAACCGATGGTGCTATTACGAACTTCAAAGCAAGCTACTGTCACACATGTAACCTAGGTTGCACATTGTATTTTTAAATTTCGCAGAAACAATTTGGGTTGTGAAACGACTTCCTTGCAGTAGATTAATTTCGAAATTTAGTCCCAAGGAATAACCATGTCATCTCAAACGAAAATAAAGAAGGACAAGGAGATTATTGGAGATTACGAGACTCAAGTGAAAGGTAGGTGTTTCCCAATCACATTACGTTGATAAAATGTATCTCTGCTTTCCAGGTGTAGCATTTTGCGTAATTGCTTGACATTAACCAGTGCTTTGGGCATAGGTAATTAGTATGCAGGCGAAATATGTAAAATACTCATATCAGTACATTTAATCGAAATATAGTTGGCTAATCAATATCACTTAAAAAGCACACATTCCTTAGACGACCAACACCCAAACAAAAATGTGCTCACAGGCTGCCTATTCAACGGTAAACTACATTTCTGCAACCCTGCTAGAGAGAGGCATAGATGGAGACCAAATGTGATGCACCTGAGCCTGCAGCCTGATGACCACCAGTGGCATCCCTAAAGGTTTGCCACATAATTTCCTTTATTAATTGACCTAATCACTGTCAATAGAACATCCCAATAAAAGTAACCAGTGTAGACATGCAAGTTGATGTCACGTCATCTTTCATTTTCAAATACGGAAAATGTAAAACGTGTTAATGCTGGAAGAAGAGGCCCGGTTGGGAAGCTCTCACAGCAAACAGTTCAGGAAGGCCATCAATAATGTATGTTGTCAGCATGAATTATGGACCATGAAAGGATTTCACTGTCTGCTGCTAAATATGTGACTGTAGAGGGGCTACCCAAGGATGGGTGAGAGCCAGGAGCGTCACCAGCAGAGCGACTATAACACAGGCCATGTTTTAGGTGTCTTTCTAACAGAATTTTCATTTAACCAGAGTTGAGCAAGGCCAGGATGCTGGTGAAGTCACTATCCTCTAATGCTGAGGGTCCTTGGGGAGAGGAGACGGGTGTGTGCGTGTGTGTGTGCCACTTCTGGCTGTGATAGACCTATCACAGCTTAGACACCCGTCTCAGTTTCAGGAAAAGCTTTTAAGCTGACATTTTAAGCTCATTTCCGAGCCTGCCTTGGATCAGTTGGAAACTGTAAGGGTTCACTTGAGCGTTTGGTCTCCAATAATGCTGAATTGCTGACTGCAGAGCAGTTAGTTACCATCAGGCACATGCTGTCCAGATTTGGCTAAACAGATTGTTTTAGACAGAGGGGTGAATTGTATGTCAACTGATGATTGTAGGGCTCGTTTCACATAAATTGTACATTTAAACCAACCTCAATTTAAACCTAAACTTGCATTAATTAAAGTAATCCCTTCCTATTAGTGATGCATGGTGGTTGTGGTAAAGTCACTTCATTAAAGTCACTTAATTAAAGTCACTTAATTAGCACTTAATTCAAATGAAACATCTGAGGAGTCTGACTGTCACACAGCCTAACCCTAACCCAGAGAAGTGACTGTCTGGGACTGGTGTCAGGCAGTTTGGACAAGTACCCAAACTGCATGGAAGGTGACACAAGTACGTGGTTTTGTAATATTACTATACTATTCATATTTGAGTTATTATTACATTGATGCTGCATCAGTAACGACATTGATGTGCTGTAAAACAAGATAAGACACGTTTTAGTTAACAACATGAATTGTAAGCTTTAGGCTTCCCTCCTTTTAGAGGAGGAACATTTTGATCCATTTTGGTTGTCAGTCCAGTATTTACATGTCATAAAGAAAAGAATCTCAGTCAACCTGCTTGGCAACCACTGAGTCACAGGTCATTAGACCTACTCATGTTCTGGAGTTGAGGCCCCGTTCCTAGTCAACTGTAGGGAAAAAAACACAGCAGAATGAGACAATGAACCATCTTTAGCTATGGTCTTCATTTGGCAGTCTACTTCACTACACTGCGGATCTTTCATTCAGTCAGGTTGAGTGCAGTGTTTCCCATTGATGTCCCCTTTGATTAACACGTTCGTAGGTAGCTAGCGAAAAGTAGCCTCAACTTTCAAAGACCTTTAGCTACGGCGTTAATGCTGAAGGCTCGCTGATATAGCTGTCGGTCTTACTAGAACGGCGTAGGTATGCATTGTTGCTGACGTTGTGAGTGTGCGAATGTGAGAAAGACACGTTAGTGACAGAGATACGGAGAAAGAGCAGAGAAAGGAGCTGAATGAATACGCTGGGTGTTTTAACCGAAATAGTTTTTGAAATAAAAAAAGAATCGCAATATGTGGCGGCCGGTGTTGATTCTGTGGCGCACCGCCACAAATTAGTCTTTGTTTGGGAAACACTGGAGTGTACTGGTCACACAGCATGTCGATGTAAAGCATGTTTCACAAACAGCCCTTCTCAAAACCAGTAATATCAGAGTTTTTAAAATCCTCAGCAGTTTTTGAGTGAAAAAGAAAGCCTGGATTTGTTGATGCCTCAGGTCATTTCTGTGGCATTGCAGTCGAACTACAGTATCATACAGCTGCAATATGTGTGTAGTATTCTGCCCTGTTATTAGAAGTATCACAATTTTTCCATCCTAGTATCAATCTATTTCTTCATCTCAAGCATTTACTACTGTTCCATATCCATTTAAACTATGAATACCATACGATGTACTTTACGACTACTAAATACCACTCAAGATATCGAAACTATATTTGTAGGTCTCAGAAAGCAAACCTTGAGATGAACCTCTTTGAGATGCACAATGGCCTTCAAGAGGTTATGATAACTGCTATGGTACCTTTCATCACAATATAAGGGAGGATTAAAGAGGACATATGTTCAACCTCTGTTTAGTTAATAACAGTGTGCATGTACCTCCCTTAACCCCAAACTGAAAATGCCTCTTCTCATTAGCATTCCTCATGAAGCACTAATCCCTTGACTCACACAGTGTCAAGACGTCATGGTTTCATTGGAAACAATGAAGCAGGAATGTGACCCTGCTACTCTCTTCCCTCTTCCTCCATCATATCAAGTTATTCTTGATTCACTCCTATCCAGCCATTACTTTTTTTGTTCTTCATTTATGCTTCAATAACAGCTCAGTGAGCTTGCGATGAGGTTGAAATGTGGAAATCAATTGGCAGTGATTTAACCCTTGAGCAGTCTGGGTCCCCTAGCCCTGCCACTCTCAGTGGGGATGCCCTTCCTCATTAAAGCCATTTGCCCCTTTTAGAGGGAATGTGAATTCATGCAAATAATCTGCAAAAGCCATACCAAGACAAGGAAATGGCCTTGCTCTCTGCCAAATTATGTCAAAGTGTCAGCCATGGTTAGGTGACATGTGACTAGTGACGCATGACTAACTTCAGAGATGATCTTGGATAGTGAACCACCGCTACTGACTATCATCACCCAGACGGCCCAGGGACTACACTCAAGCTTGTCCAGGCAACTGCGCTTTCAGTGACTGCTCACTGCCTCTACTAAACAGTGCTGTGTATTGCAGCGCTGCAAAGTGCAAACCAAAACCAACAAGGCTCAACCACCAAGCAGTCTCTTCCTGTGTTACACAACTGTAAACATTGGTTACTTGCAGATGTGAGTCAGGGAGTCAGGTGGCTGAATGGTTAGGGGATCGGGCTGGGAATCAGAAGGTTGCTGGTTCGATTCCTGGGGGGAATGTCCCTGTACTTACTGTAAGTCACTCTGGATAAGAGCGTCTGCTAAATGACTAAATGTAAATTTGATGTAGCATCAGCTGAAATTTCTACATGGACCAAAGTGTTCACGTCAATTTATTGGTGCATTGCATAGCCTATTGTACAGTGGCATCAGACAATGTCATGTCTTACTTTCTGTACTAAGCATGAATCTGTTCAAACCAAGAAGACACCTCCTTCCTACTTAACCACATCAACGAGGAACTTTGCTATGAGAAAGACATGGCCACACAATCATCACAGAGGAATTGACGTTGTAGTGCACAGTAAAACTATGTCAACGTTTGATACAAAATATCTGGGGACCTCAGGTGTAGTATATACTGGGTAAGTAGGAGAGTAGGGGGAAGTCAGAGGGCAGTATTCCCTACAACACAGCTGAGTCCAGGCAGGTGAGGGATTTCACTAGACAACACCTCTCCTGTCCACTGAACCTAGTATTGACCCACAATAGTACAGTATATGACAGTTAGGAAAGAAAATGATTCTCACAAGAGGAAATGCACAAAATGTAATTGAAAAACTAATAATAGCTCAGTATACATCTGTGTATTAGAACTAGCAGAGAGGGTATATATCACAACTCTGCTTTAAAGTTACACACGCAAGTCTCTGGTAGTAGTTAATGTTTTAGTCAAAGGGCTTATAAACTCTACAATACCGTACGAGAAATTTAACCACTCTGGTTTTCCAAGGAAAATAAACATCAGTTATAGAAAAAAGCAGTTAATGAAAGCTTGACTACCAGTGGCTGTGGAACTTCTGAGTCATTTGGCAAATTGACCCATAGTTTGATTATCAACTGAGCCAACAGATTTTTATTCATCATGAATAGCCTCACTACTAACTGAATCCAAAAACATTCAAGATGCATACTCCGGTGTAAGACAAGACATCATGTTGTGCCGTTGTCTATTTTTGCAAAGTTGGCTGGACTGTAATTTCTCTCAGTTTGAATCTTAACTGCTCTTCCTCTCAGCCCAGGCTACTAATTGTGTACTGAAAGGCTGAGGAAGTTGCCCTTGTCCTCTCCTATTATGCTAAGCAGAGGGGCTGCCGGGGCTGTCAGAACATGGAACTGGCCCAGCCCTGCCCAGATGCCTCCAGAGACCTTGTATCCAGGCAACCAGGCAGCTATGGAGATGATGAGGGATACATTTCAAGCAGCAAGAGGACACACATTTATGCACACACACACTTATGAAGTATTTCTGTAATGCTTCATTCATTGATACAGAACCGCCATTCAGATGTTAACAAAAGGGCTTTTTTCTTCAGCACGGCCAGTTAAATCTTGCTCATTGATTTGTATTTCAACAGACTTCCTGTCAGTTTGCAGGGTGAAATGTATGATTGGATCAGCCTGCCGTTTCACTGTGTCAGTAGTGCTTAATTACTTTGACTTGTTTTTTTGTGGTTTAGAAGAAAACCTCTGTCACTATTGGGATAAGGTTTAGCATGTATAGTGTGTGTGTGTGTGTGTGTGTGTGTGTTGACAATATACAAGTTGGCCTATGAGATTTTGTGCCTTTGCTACCACAAACAAAAATAACGTCTTCATTTTGAAGTCAGGAATGATTCACAGATTGTGTTTCCTTCTTTCATTGTGGCAACATCAAATACAGCATCTTGTATATTGCTGACCCACTGTAAAGTTTACTGCCGCAAGCCTCCCATACCCTTTTGTTCTTCTGCAGTGGCAATGTTAGAGCTCTAGGGCTTAAAACATTTTTGTTTGGCTTTTTGAACCAGCATTATGACATACATCTATAGAATTTGTAAATGTTTTGACAATAATTGAAAACCGATATTTGCAAACTTGCCGCATTTTCTTAGGAGTATGAATAAAAGCAATGGCTTTTTAAACCGCATAAGTAGGAACCACAGCTCTCTTAATCCAAAGAATGCTGCTATTTTTGCATGACAAACTGTGGTCCTTCACAGCACAATGCTTTTTTTGAGAAGCTGACCTATTTCTTTTTTTTCCATCCTGTCTGTTACAATCAGAAGGCATGCATCTCACTTATACACTACCCCAGCACGCACGCACCCACAAGTACCCACACGCACACGCACACTCACACATGCTCAGAGGCAGGCTGTAACAGTCAGTGCTGGCTACTGTTCTAAGTGTGTTTGCACTACTACTTTACTTTATACTGATTCCACACCACAGACACCCCCCTAGATCCACAGTAGTGTGCAGTTCAGTTACACCCACAGTCACAGGTACGTTTCCTGCGGTCGTGCTTTTCCAGTTCAGTGTCATGCTGCGTCCTCGGGTGCCTTCTCCCAGCCAGAGCCCAGCTAATAGGCCAGCTCCACAGTGGGAGCCTGTCCCCCTCTCTGAAGGTGTCCTTCTTGATTGGCAGAGATCCGTAACCAGCTGGTGGAGCAGTTCCGCTGTCTGGAGCAGCAGTCTGAGTCCAGGCTGCAGCTGCTGCAGGACCTGCAGGACTTCTTCCGCCGCAAGGCCGAGCTCCAGCTGGAGTACTCTAGAGGCCTGGACAAGCTGGCTGAGCGCTACTCAGCCAAGATCCGCAGCTCCAGAGAACATCAGCACTTGAAGTGAGTACAGGTTGTGTGTTGTCTATGCCGGCTAACCCTTTCCTACATGGTTGAGACCATTGAGGAAGCAATTGTTACGTGTTTTTTGCTTGCATGTTGAGGAAAGGTGTATGAAAGACAGAAAGAGAGACGGAAAGGGAGAGAAACAGTGAGAGAAACAGTTGTAACCAGGAGAAGGACAAGAAACTGTAGCCTCAGACTTCTGTGTCTTTCCCAAGTAGGTCATACTCATTATTCACTTGCTTCTTTTCTGCCTTTTAATTTTTCATTTGTATTTGGGCTTCACTTCATGGAACTGTAAAGCTACACTGAAGAGTTTCTTATGAGCTCTGTGTCTGAGCTTTTTCACAAGCGTCTTCAGATGAAACGCTGCCTAGGTGTACTGACGAACCTTCTGATGCCAGACGTGTCTGAGACGAATCGTGTCTTATTGTCTAAAAATATACAGAAGAAGCACTGCTCTATTTACATACCGTAACAGGGAATGACGAGTAAGCCAACTTGAAAATGGCTTATTAGCGCTGAGGTTTGCCATGACGTCATGGCACAGACTCTCACTTGACCTGGCCATGCTAGACCTCATGCTTGACCGCCTTGTTTGTTTTACTGAGACAAGAGACAGAGAGTGCCTCTTCCATCTTGGGAGACCTGTGGAAGATCCTTTGACACCGCGCTTTACCTTCTAATTGCAAAAGGTCACCCCATAACTCTTTCAGTGGTGGCTGTTTCCATATCTCCATGTTGAATCATTCCTTCCATGTTTACCTTCTGCCTTCAAGACCTCTCTCTTTCCTATATTTATATTTTATGTCAAACTTGAGAAAACAGTAGACATTTTTAGAGCCAGTTCTCAAGGAGAATGGTGGTATGGGACTTTAGAAAGCGTGTCGACTGTACCATGTGTTTTTTTTTTAATTCATATATTTTGTAATCTCATTTTGATGTCCCAAAAAGCATTCATTACATTCTCGTTGGCTGTGCCGTGACAGTGACTGCTTGCTAAAAACGGATTGAGCTGGGAGTTTCTCTTTGTCTGTTTCCAGCTATGTGTCAGGCTGCCAGTCACCTCCTTCCACTAATGAACAGATGTATTCTCCTTCAGTTTCCTTCTCCAGCTGTACAGTGCTGCAGAGCTCATCTCATCTCCTGATCTTTTATCTTCTATGGACAGCTTGGAGAGCTCCCACTGTGTACCTCCTCACAGTCCTCCCAGTCAGAGGAACACCTCAGGTCCCCCACTCACAGTCCTCCCAGTCAGAGGAACACCTCAGGTCCCCCACCCACAGTCCTCCCAGTCAGAGGAACACCTCAGGTCCCCCACTCACAGTAGAGTTCCTCGAGCCTTAATCCCAGGATCAATCGCTTGCTTCACAACTAACAGAATAGCTAGTGGGATGGCTTGCTAAAGTTTTTATCGGAATGTCTTGGATTCAAAGGAGAGTGCTGTCAAGACCCTGGCGTGTAGATTCACATGGAGCATCCTATTAAAAACTGCCAGTTAAATGAAAGTCTAGACTCCTTTTTAATTTAAAAGAAATGTGTGAGCACATTTGGAGTTAAGTCTTGCAGGAAGTCTTAGAGTACAGCCAAAATGTAAGTCTTCTCAAAACAAAAGTTCAGATTGGACTAGTGGAAAGATCTATAGGGTGCCATTTTATGATGTCATGGAAAATACTTTTATCCCCCTTCAACAGTGGGTTTTTACATGATTTTCGGTAGGATTTTCTGTTATCTTGTCGTGGTGTGCAGACACTCTTCCTGTGTCTTGATCGATAGAGGGATAAGAAAAGATGTTCATTGTCACACAAGTCTCAGTGAGGAAGTGCCAACTTGACAAAAACTTAGAATGAGAGTATCTAATCAGCCGGTCCACTTTGTCTCACGTACAAGGAAATTAACAGTGAGGATTAGTTCATCTTACTGTCCTAAGTTAAGTTATTCCAATTGACTATGCAGAATCTTTTGCTCTTGCATCAATGATGACAACCAAACATGGGTTGGCTCCAAAAGCAACTGTGCTGTTACTGTCAAATATGTCAAAGTCTAACCTTTGTCCTACTGGCCATTGCAGGAAGGACCAGAACCTTTTGTCAACAGTGAACTGCTGGTACATGGTCCTGAACCAGACCCGGAGGGAGAGTAGAGACCACGCCACGCTCAGCGACATCTACAACAACAACGTCATCATCCGGCTGGCTCATGTGGGAGAGGATGTCATCCGCCTCTTTAAGAAGGTCAGAACTGTCAATCAGATGAGGCTACGGCTTGAGTTAAGGCTTTTGTACAGGTACATTACAGAACTTTATCCTGTTTTGGTTGACATATTGAATGGATATTATAACAGAAAATCCCAATGTAGTAAGTCAGGCAATCCAGCTGCCACCCAGTGCCCTGAAATAGGGGTCACCCTGTCAGCCTGTCACCTGGTGCCTCCTTGCTGGCCTGTCAACGCTTTACACAATCACCTATCTGGCGTCCCTGTAAAGGTGACACCTGCCTCCCTGCCTGGCTTTCTGTCTTCATGCATTGTCAAGCTTACCTTCATCTCTCTGTGACTCACGTACAAAAATACTCTCTCTGTCTCTCTCTTTCTCTCTCTCTCTCTCTCTCTCGCTCTCTCTCTCTCTCTCCCTCACACACACACTTGCCATGTCATCTACTGTACCAATGTTTGTACGTTTCATTCTCTATTCTGTTTCTCCTTTCCACCATCCTGTTCACCATACTCATATTTCTCATTCCTAACATCCTCCTCCTCTTTAAACAGGAAAGCAGTAACGTACAGTGCATCCACCCGCGCAGCACACTGCAATGCAATTAGTGTTTTCAGAACATCTGTCTTTTCAGTGTCAAATCTAAGAATCTACGATTGTAATGGATTTGTCCCTTATGGACTTCCTGTACAGTAAGGACACACCTCAGCTCTGAGCTGCGACACACAGTCCACTTAAACCCGTCCAGTACTCCATGACCGAGACAGGAGAGGGTGCATGGGGTTCAGGGATTATGATGGAGCTGTCTGTCTCTGGGAGCTCAGATCAGGATCGATCGGGAGCGGCTGGAGTCGACCATCATTCATATCCTCTGGGGAGCCAGCGCTGTCAGAGTGGAGCCATCATGGGGATGATGGGCTGCCCTGGGCAGCACTCTGACAGAGAAGCCTTAATAGCTTCCTCCCCTCAGCAAGAAGTTAGAGATGTGGACCAAAATTCCTCACAATGTCATGGATGACAGCATTAAGTACAGCGTGCCATAGAGCACTTGGTGAATACATGAGCTGTGCCGTTTTATTGGATGTATTTTTCGTGTTTTTCCTGGTGAAAGATAATGTGCAAATGTGACGATGCCGTGATGGCAATGCGCACCGCTCAGAGGAATAGAGCTGGAATTGATTGGTCCAACTCCATCACACGTCCTCTGAACAGGATTATTAGAAGCACTTTCCTGTGGCCCTCTTGCCTTCTAGAAAGCCCTTCACTGGATAGGACCGATCCTTCATGGCCACTTAGATCTTGTAACTCAGTTGGAACCATGACCGTCTGGCTTGGAAACATTCTGCTGCCATCGTTTACGTCTATTTTTAGCGTTGCAACAATAAATGGCATGTGTACATAATGTTGTAAGGTTGTTTCTTCCACAGGTACAGGCACATAACATGGTGTCTTTTATGGGTCAGATAGTTTCCATGTAACCTGTGAGATGAACTCTTGTTCTTTCTTTCCAGAGCAAAGACATTGGAGTCCAGATGCATGAAGAGTTGGTGAAAGTGACAAACGAGCTCTACACTGTAAGTAAACAACCTGTCTCCTGTAGTGTGATGTCCCAGAGCCAGGCTCCTGATAGGTCCTCGACAGGGTACGACCAGTCCAGGTGCCGCTCTGGACAGAGTCAATCTGTCCTGTCAGCACCACGGCCTCTAACAGGTTCCCTCTCCCTGCTCCCCAGGACGTGCGAGGGCCACATTAGCATGCTCCTCCCGCTGTGTTGTTGGTCAGTTGAAGGAGAAGCTGTTCTCGCTCCTGGCTCTGCTTCAAGCAGACTCAGCAGTCTCCTCTGCAGCACACTGGGCAAGGCTCTGCTCGCCGCTCCATGCTGGGATATTAGTTTCCAAACCCTTCGTATGGTTTATCCTGGGATGCTAGTCTCGGACACTTTAATATGGCTTATCCTAGGATGTTCCCGCTTGAGTAGTTCGCTCTCCCTCTGGCTCGCAGCCAGCCCTCCCCCTGGCCTCTCCCACTCACCCTGGGGCCTCAGGTCTCCCTTCTGTGTGATTGGATGCATTTTGGTCAGTGACTGGAAGGTACTCAATTGTGAAATAGAAGCCTATTTTAGGCATGCCATGGCACATCTCTGTGATACCACGGACAGGATCGACATCGGTTTTTCGCCCTGCCTCCAAATCAATATGTTAGGAATACATTTCCCACTAGGCAGCTATACCCGCATCATATTTGAAATGAATTTTCCAGTGATGATGGTTGTTTCAAAGCGTTTATCTGGTTTATTGTGCCAGTAGCACTGTATTAAAGATCTTGCCATAACTATTATCTACACAGGCTTCAAAGAAATGCTTTATAAGCTGTGTGGAGAATTTGAACAAACCCTTACATTGTATACATGCATGCATTATCAAATAAATACATATTGGAAATGTGTATGTGTGTGTGAATGTATATAGTATATTCACACAAACACACACACACACACACACACACACAGTTTCAGTCAAACTAAATCAAATGTGGTCTTGTTTCCGAGCAGGAAAGCTTGTTCACAGTCTCACAATAACTTACCTCGTCCCCCCCTGCAGATAAATCTCTCACTCTCCTCACGTCAATTATTTCTATCTGAGTTGCTAGGAGACCCGAGAGTGAGAGAGGTTGTTTTCAACAAAGGGAGAGGTTCTTTATATTAGTTATGCCACTCATTGTTAATGTTGATAGATGTAATTGGCCCGACATATGTGTCATCTAATTTGTTATCTGATGAAACAAGAAATTGAGAAATGTTTGAACAAGATGTAACTCGATCCTAAATGACTGGCGCTGTGTGTTCGTTGCGGTGCAGGTGATGAAGACCTACCACATGTACCACACAGAGAGCATAAGTGCTGAGAGCAAATTGAAGGATGCAGAGAAACAGGAAGAGAAACAGATCGGAAAAGCCAATGACGTGACCACCAGCCTCCTGCGTCCTGACGACCGCCCCCAGCGACGCAGCTCTGTGAAGAAGATGGAGAAGATGAAGGAGAAGGTTGGTCTACTGAGTGTGTGTGTGTGTTTTGATATTTGACACACACACACCTCATTATCAACAGGGAATCATAGTGAAGACCAGCTGAAATGTCCACAGCTGTTCTAAGATCTACAGTATTTTATGAACAGTAGCCCCTTCTTAAATCCAAATGAACAAACATATACAACACATAACATGATATAAGATATTCAAGTGCTAAATCAGATGTGCCTTCATGGGTAACCCTTCGATGTGTAGCGCCCACAGTGACCTTTCTTTTTCCTCTCTACCTACAGAGACAAGCCAAATACTCTGAGAATAAGCTGAAGTGCACAAAAGCTCGCAACGACTATCTGCTCAACCTGGCAGCTACCAACGCTCTGGTGGCCAAGTACTACATCCACGATGTCTCTGACATGATAGATGTGAGTCGGCCATGACACTGGCAGCAGAAAAGACAAGAGGATTCGCAGATGTTCAAGGACAGAAGCGTTGACATTGAGGAGCAGCACTTTGCAGCAGCGCCACGGATCTAATATTAGAAGCTCATGGTGTGTTTCTCCGCAGTGCTGTGACCTGGGTTACCATGCCAGCCTGGCGCGTACGCTGAGGACCTACCTGTCTGCCGAGTACAGCCTGGAGACGTCTCGTCACGAGGGCCTGGACCTGCTGGAGGGGGCCGTGGACGCCATGGACATCCGAGGAGACAAGCACAGGGTCATGGACATGCACAGCCAGATCTTCTGTCCTCCCGCACGCTTCGATTATCAGCCCCACATGGGGGATGAGGTGAGGCGCTGCAGAGTGTGTGTGGAGGGGGGAGGGGGGGTTGGACCTGGGCCTAATGAACAACGAACATTTTTGTTTTCAACAAAAAAAACTGTGTGTGTCGTGCGCGGGGTGTGTGTGGCTTGTGGTGTTCGTGTGTGTCCGTGTGCTCGTGTGGTGTGTGTGTGTGTGTGTGCGCGTGCGTGCCAGGTGTGTCAGGTGAGCGCCCAGCAGCCTGTTCAGACGGAGCTGCTGATGCGTCACCACCAGCTCCAGTCTCGTCTGGCCACGCTGAAGATCGAGAACGAAGAGGTGAGAGGTCAAATCACCTTCCTGGATCGACAAGGCGAAGCAAGTCAGCCCTGTCTCACAGCATGCCTATTCTCATATCATATCTCTTTTTTTTGGGGGGGGGGGGGGTGGGTAGACAGGATATGAAAGAACAGTACGTTGTTTGTCTGAGCCACTCCCTATCACCGGGGAGATCTGTCCTGGCAATAGACCAGAGCTCAGCATTGTGACTCATGTTTAGATTCACTTAATGAACACTCCAACTGGCACCGCATGCACTAGCAGGCCTGCTGGTCACATGGGCCATGTCTGACGACGAGCGCTTCATGTTCACTCAGGGTTTTTTCTCATTACTGGTCGGCCGCAGGTGACCTCCTCCACCTCTGGCACTGACTGACATTAATGTTCACCATGGCCATCGTCCTGAGGTCTGGGTCATCTCCATCATCATAACACACACAGCACTTCACACACTCTGTCGTTAACACGAACACACGCGTGCCCCCCGTACAATACACACACATGCCACACGCACATACTGTAGCACACACACACACGTACTGTAGCACACACACACACACACACATACTGTAGCACACACACACACGTACTGTAGCACACACACACATGTACTGTAGCACACACACACACACTGTAGCACACACACACGTACTGTACGCATGCACAAGTTACATTATGTAGATGTTCATCAGGAGTGACACCCAGTATTCATGTTCGTCTTTTCATCTGACAGATATGACCTCAGGGGTCGTATCTCATCTTTCTTCCTGTCTCTCTCAGGCACGGGCCTGAGGTGGCACCAGCCGACGCACGCACGCTGTCCCGGAGCCGCAAACACTGACTCACACACAGACCTGTTTAAAGGTCACACACATACAAGTGTGTGTGTGTGTTTGTGTATGTTTGTGTGTTTTTCGGCACGTCTCCATTGTGTGTTCTGGCGTTAGGCAAAGTCTCTGTTCTGAATATGGAGATGCTCTCTCCCTCCTTTCGTCTCCATCTCACACGGAACATAGTTCATCCTTCATCACACAGACCTTCAGACCAGCGCCATGGCAACCACCTCCCATAGGGCCTGCCCTTACAGCACATTAAACACACGACTGCAGAGCTGTGCTCTGCTGGTCTCTGTATGCATGCTGTAGGATATTGTTACTTAACAAGGACAAGTAAAGAAAGGATTCAAAGTTTTCGATTTTTGACTCGGTTGAATGATCAAGGCCACTCGTGCATTTGTTTTCAGACTGAAGACGTTGTAACTCGGGGTAACGGTGGTTGTGTCTCCGTGTGTCTCAGGTGAGGAAGACCCTGGACGCCACCATGCAGACGCTGCAGGACATGCTCACTGTGGAAGACTTTGACGTGTCGGATGCGTTCCAGCACAGCCAATCAACGGAGTCGGTGAAGTCGGCCTCCTCTGACTCGTACATGAGCAAGGTCAATGTGACCAGGAGACGGGCTCACCAGCAGGAGACCGAGGGCTTCTACTTCACAGTACGTGAAGCCACACAGGCAGACGACTGGATATACAGGAGAACTGGAGGGTAGTAGGAAGCAGTGTCTATCTCTCGCTGTCTCTCTTACCCTCTCTCAATCTCTTTCTGCTCCGACAGAAATTTAAAGAGTACCTAAATGGAAGCAACCTGATCATCAAGCTGCAGGCCAAGCATGACCTTCTGAAGCAGACGTTAGGAGAAGGTGAGTTCTTGTGCCTCTGACAGACTTTATCGTTCATCTTGAGGACCTTTTGTGTTAACTAGCGCTCTGGTACCATTACGGCACTGTGCATATTTCTTATCTTGATCAACACACTCCAGCAGCTGGCATTTCCGAGGGATTAGTTGTGGTTGGACAGATAGAGGGATTTTGCTGGAAGCTTCTTTACACTTGACAGGGTCCTCAGAGTACTTGTACGAGTCGCTTATCAAAGAGTGGTAGCTCTTAACAAACCATGCAAGATACAGTATTGGTACACGTACTCATCCTACTGTACAAAACAACAACCCCTCGCCCCACCCCCTTCCGTTGCCCCTGGAAACGCTTTCACTCAGCCGAGAGTAGTCTCCGCCTCTGGGTCTCTTCTGCCGTTTCTAGGGCGACTGTGGAATGTCCACCGCCAGGCTGTGAGTCCGAGGCAGCCGCGGCGCTCGCACCATTGAGTCTTTCTGAATAGGAGCCCGTTTTCTCCTAGTCCCCTGTTCTCCTCCATCTGCCTGCTCTGGGTCCACTAGGTCTGGCTCCAGCGCCAGTCAGCCGTGCCACTAACCGCCCTCTTTTTTTTTCTCTCTCTGTTTCTTTCACACACACTCTCACTCGTGTTCTCTCTCTCTCCTCTCTCTTTCCTTTCAGGGGAGAGGGCTGAATTTGGAACAACGAGGTAAGATGTTTTGTGAAAAGTGAGAGAATAAAGTAGGCAACAGCGTGCAAAATCCTTCCTGTGTTCCTGGAAGTGGTCGAGACAACGTCATTGGTGTGTGAATAGCAATTTAGACCAGAGCTCTCCTCTCTGCCAAGCCAGGGACTGCATATCAAATAACAGAGGGGCTGCTAATGCTGTTTGTCTGTTTGTTTATCACAAGGACAGAAAAAGAAATGTAGAGGTGAGGGCAGGATAAAGAAGGACTACTATTAACCTCAGACGCCATTACACAGTCATCCTATTCAGTCTCACAAGCCTACAGTATAAGGGCAAAACAAGCATTTGAAGCACAGTCAGGTTGTTACCACATAATTGTATTGCTTTTTGTATTAGTCGTCCTGCCTTATTGACTGTGATGTTTTTATTACCCGTAATGATGCATCCGGTCATTTCCAGAAGTCGTTAAGGCCATGCTATAGGGTGGTCGAATGCAGCAGCTGTTGCAATAGTTCATGCATCCGTGCTCTAGGAGTGGGTTGGTGTGGAAGAATAATGTTACTGTGTTGTGAGAGTAATGGGGGGAAAGAGTTTAATATGCACTGCTGCCTCAAGTAGCTCTACACAGTTTTTCTCCAACTGATGAAAATATTTGTGGAAATTCCTACATAATAGTTGCCATGTATTTGCACTCCCCTCCCCCCACCATTTCCCCAGGCCCCCCACTCTTCCCCCTAAACCCCTGCGAATGCCGAAGTCTAGACCCCGCAGCCTTTTTAACCGTAAGCTGTTTAACGGCAATATGGAGGCCTTCATCAAGGTACTGGCCCTTCAGGGGTCTACCTATCTCTCTCTCTCTCTCTCTCTCTCTCTCTCTCTCTCTCTCTCTCTACATAACCTGGGAAATCTCCTGTCTTCTTCTACTCTCCCGAACTCTGACTGATTTATCCACACATTTTCTTCTTCCTTTATGGCCCTGTCTGGTCAGTAAGGAAATGTACTGTTTGTCGAAGGATGTAGAGTCCCCTCAAAGCCTAACCAATGCAGTACATTAATTGGGGTTTGCGTTTAACATTCTTACTCATGTGAACAGCACTGGTCTCCAGACTTTACACACTTTCTTGCTTCATGCCAGCTGGTCTAACTCCAACTATGTCAGGAAATGAAAACAAACACACATGGCCACATCTCCTCTGGAAGTCATGATCAAACAGCAGCACAGAGACAGAGTAAACATACATAGCAGTGGAGGTCAACCACTCTTGTCGATAGTTCATTGCTCCCCTCCATGTCGAACTGACACAGTCCTAATTCTCTGAGGTCCAGACACCTCCTGCAGTTTATTTCTCAGACTGCTGCAGTTTTAGCCTCAAGGCCCCATCCAATCAAACCCTCTGACAGAGTTGATCAAGATAACACTTCTCCCAGTCTACCTTGTTAACCTTGTCTTCTGCAGCCAGTGTCACTCTGCTGTAGCCCCCACCATGCCCTCCCACTCTTCCCCATTCCACCCCACCCAAGGTCCCCTAGACTCTCTTTCGTCCTGGACCTCCCTCTCTCTGGGTGACTGTCTGTCTCCCGGCCTGTCTCTCTCTCTCTCTCTCTAACCTGTTGTGCTTCTTTCCTTTCTGCCTGTCTGCCCACCTGCCACACTATATTCTGTTCCAGGGGAAGAAGGAATGTCCGCTACAGGAGCCAGGTATTCTGTGGGACTGGGAGGTGGCTGGGAGTAGGGGGGGTGGGAGTAAGGGGGGTGGGAGTAGGGGGGGCTGGGAGTAAGGGGGGTGGGAGTAGGGGGGGCTGGGAGTAAGGGGGGTGGGAGTAAGGGGGGTGGGAGTAGGGGGGGCTGGGAGTAAGGGGGGTGGGAGTAGGGGGGGCTGGGAGTAAGGGGGCGGGAGCAGGAGGGGCTGGGAGTAAGGGGGGTGGGAGTAGGGGGGTGGAAGTAGGGGGGTGGGAGTAATGGGGGTGCTCTGTCCTCTTCTTCTCCTTTTACCATCATTCTTTGTGTCAGACATTGCATTTCACCACTATGTGTAGCACTGTATAGATATACTATAAAATTGTTTGTTTGGTACTAACAATGATACATGAATAAAATGACTTGTATATGGTTATAATGATTTTCTAATCGGTATGAAGTTTACACAAATCCAAAGTTAATGGTTTAAAGTACAGTTTTTCAAGAGAAATGGGATTCAGTCTGTGGGCATGCACATTCATTATTCAGCTCTTAGGGCCAAATCATGTATTTGTTGTCTTGATAATCAGTTGAGAGTTATCTTATCTTGCTCACTCTTGTGTTGCTGACAGGACACTGGGCAGGCCATCCCTGTGGTGGTTGAGAGTTGTGTCCGCTATATCAATCTCTACGGTAGGTAACAGAGACATCTATATGCAAGAATATCTAAGAAGAGATGTGGCATAAACAAGACATTAAATAGGAAAGCTATATAACATATGTAAGTGTGCGGTTTTGAATATACAGTGTCTTTTTTCAATGTTGTCACTGACCTGTCCTTCTCTGCAGGTATTCAGCAGGAGGGCATATTTCGAGTTCCAGGATCCCAGGTGGAAGTCAATGACATTAAAAATTCATTTGAAAGAGGTCAGTCCCCATGCGCCAGCCCATTTCCTCACTGATTGTCTGTAAATTGCGTTTAGTCTGTCTAAAAAACCATACCACAGACCTGTCCCACAGCCTTGCAAAGTGCCTATACATAAAGAACCTGTTTGTCACATGAGACATTGTAATGGCCATCAGCTCTATTTTAGATTTGACCATATTCATAAAGCAACAATAGCTAAGAGCAGAAATACATAACTGCTGAAAATAGTACCCTTGTGGAGTAGTATGTATAAAGAACGTGTCATTCCCTGTTAGCCTTGTTGCTGCATGTTAGTACATGTTGAGTGTGTTTTAATACCTGTCTACAAACAAATGTCGCCTAGTGGGATCTATAGAATGGACTTGACTTGTGTTGATTGATAATGTGTCCCATGCTGTACCGCCAGGTGAGGACCCCTTGGTGGACGATCAGAGCGATCATGACATCAACTCAGTGGCAGGCGTCCTCAAACTATACTTCAGAGGGCTGGAGAAGCCCCTGTTCCCTGAAGAACGCTTTCTCGACCTCATATCCACTATCAGTAAGTGGCACTGTAAAACTCACAAGGGTTTTAGGAAGGGTTCATCTCTGTATCTGCTTCACTCACGCCTCCTCCTCATTATAATCTCTCTGTCTACTCTCTCTATTTCTACTCTCTCTCTCTCTCTCTCTCTCTCTCTCTCTCTCTCTCTCTCTCTCTCTCATTATTTCTCTACTGTCTGTCTCTCTCTTTCTCTCTATGATCTTTCTCTCTCTCTGTACTGTCTTTCTGTCTCTCTCTCTCTCTCTCTGTCTCTCTCTCTCTCTCTCTCTCTCTCTTTCTCTTCTGTCTCTCTCTCTACTGTCTTTCTCTGTCTCTCTCTCTCTCCACCATCTTTCTCTGTATCTCTCTCTGTACTGTCTTTCTCTGTCTCTCTCTCTCTCTCTACGGTCTCTCTCTGTCTTTTAGAACTGGAGTCGGGGCCCGAGAGAGCTCATCACCTCCAGCAGATCGTAGTGACTCTACAGCGTTCTGTCATCATTGTGATGAGATACCTGTTTGCTTTTCTCAATCAGTAAGTCCTCTCAACCACTCAGTCACTTGCACCGTGCCTCAAAAGAACTGGATTACATTAAAACCATTCTGCTGTGTAATGGAGTTGATGTGGCCATGTCTGTCTAGTGTGTCCCAGTACAGCGATGAGAACATGATGGACCCCTACAACCTGGCTATCTGCTTTGGCCCCACCCTGATGCCAATACCAGACGACCAGGACCCTGTGAGCTGCCAGGCGCATGTCAATGAGGTCATCAAGACCATCATCATTCACCATGAGGTCATTTTCCCGAGCCTTCGGGAGCTAGATGGGCCCGTGTATGAGAAGTGCATGAGCGGAGAGGAGGAGTACTGGTGGGTAACAACCACAACACTCTTTGCAGTTGTTGTTTAGATCTCCATCATCCTGTGTTAAGAGAGTTCATCCGCCCTCCTGCGCCCCCTTTCTCCCAATCCAGTGATAGCCCCCACAGTGAACCCGGTGCCATAGACGAGGTGGACAATGGCACAGGACCTACCACCAGTGATGAAGGTGATGGTCTGACCAGACAGGTGTTTTCCTCACGTTTAGGAAGGATTAGACACTCGAGGTCTTGTTAAAGACTGTGGGGTTAGTAGGGAATTTACTGTGGAATCGGGACACGTTTGCACAGGTTGGAAGGGATGGTGGGGCTCCTCCCTTGTGATCCTATCATTTCAAGTGGTTAAAGTCACTCCTCAGTATAAATGCCACCCATCTGCATCATCAAAGACTTGTTGGTGGCAACACTGACGAGCAGAAACCTGGTCCTTTGTTCTGTCATCCCAGAGCTGGAGCAGATTGAGGCCATTGCCAAGTTTGACTACGTGGGCCGCAGTCCCCGGGAGCTGTCCTTCAAGAAGGGGGCCTCGCTGCTGCTCTACTTGAGGGCCTCCGAGGACTGGTGGGAGGGCCGCCACAACGGCCTGGACGGCCTGATCCCGCATCAGTACATCGTGGTGCAGGACATGTGAGTAGGAGTCACTCTTCTGTTTACATGGCTGGTCTGGGATCTGTTCACATGGTTGGTCTGGGATCTGTTCACATGGTTGGTCTGGGATCTGTTCACATGGTTGCTCTGGGATCTGTTCTCATGGCTGGTCTGGGATCTATTCTCATGGCTGGTCTGGGATCTGTTCACATGGTTGGTCTGGGATCTGTTTACATGGTTGGTCTGGGATATGGTCACATGGCTGGTCTGGGATCTGTTCATATGTCGTGTTTGGTGGTCATGTTAGACTGAAACGTTGCCAAATTAAAGTGTCAGAGCACTTTATCAAATTGTTTGTTAATGTGCAGGCGGCACAGTTCCACACATTCCTGTTTTGAGAGAGGTAACTGTTATCTAGGTTGTTTACAAAATAGAGACAAAGTAAAATAAAGCTACTCAGCATCGTATTTTCCCCTCACTGCTGCAGTGGGTTGGGAAATCGAAAATAAAATAAATCCAAACACGATTAGAATGAATAGAACAGCCTCTGCTAAACAAAAGGAGCCCCATAACGAGGAGAAACGTAAAGGTCACTCTTCAGCTCTGATTATTTATTCTCTACTCGCCCGATAGCCAATCACCATCCATCACAGTGCAGATGGCATAATTAAAGCCTAATTAGGAAAACCGCACACTCATCCTCACCCCTTCTGCCTATTGACTAACATCACAAGAGGACCCAGGGGACTGCTAAGTAGTTAGTTTTGCCTGTAAGTGATGTCCAGGGGAGGTTCTAATGGATGTTTCTACTAGTTGGGGACTAGCTGCGGACATGTGTTGTGCAAATGTATGATTATCTTCTTCAGATGACATGTATATCCATAAATATTTGTGTTTTCAGTATGCAAATGTGTATGATTAGGAATGAAATGTTTTTGTAAGGCTCCTTGCTCTTAAGATGGTGCTAAAGACAGTCATGTTCTGGTTGGACCCTGAAGCAGTGTGCTGTGATGATGACCGTGGTCCCTTGTGATGTGTGTGGGTTCAGGGACGACACGTTCTCCGACAGTCAGAGGCCTGAGCATGAGAGCAGCAGTGGAGCCCACCATGAGGACAGACCCTCCTCCAGGAATGAGGAACACACACCGGAGCACCGCTTCGGGGCTGCCCTGGGAAGGTACCTCGGAAAGACTGGGCCTCAGCCTCCAGGGGAGGCTTCTCTTGTGGTTCTACAGCTGCCATGTTGTTTGGTTTGGTTTTGTTGGGTTCGTTGTGACGGGTGAGGAGGCTGTGTGTTTTTGGTCCGCAGGGTGAGAGTGCGCTCGGATGGAGCCGCCATCCCCAGGCGTCGGAGTGACACCCACAGCCCCCCCACAAGTTGTGACCCCCCCCCTCGAGTCTTACCCCGCCCCTGCAGCCCTCACAAGATGGCTGTCAGCAGAGTCCACGTGGACAGTCCAGAGAAACGCAGACTCACCACATTTGGCAGTGCTGGCAGCATTAACCACCCTGACAGGAAGGGCTTTGCTGACGGCCACAGAGCGTCTCCCAGCACCACCCGCCACAGCAGCTTGGGGGACCACAAGTCGCTGGAGGCAGAAGCTCTGGCCGACGTGAGTCTCGTTTTCACGCTACAGATCAGACTTAATGTAGCTAAGATCACATATACAGTTAACAATATTGAATCTGCGAAGTCACAGCCATGACCAGGTTCAGTTTTACACTACAGAGTGTAACTTTCTGTAGACCCTTTTATAGGCACTGCAGTGCTATGCAAGTCTGCATTAGAGATAATGAGAATCCTGTTGCTTGCCCTGTAGTGTTGCATGGAGCCAAGCCAGGACAGCAAAAACCCAGAAGCCGTTGGAGGCTAAGCACTGATTAGTTTTCACAGTTTGCTAGCATTGTGGTCCATGTGCTCTACTCTCTTATCTGTATCAATCCCTGTCTCTCTCTCTGTCTCTCACTCTTTTGTCTCTATCCATCCCTGTCTCTCTACCTCTGTCTCCATTTCTCTCCCAGGACATAGAGAAAACGATGAACACAGCCCTGCATGAGTTACGTGAGCTGGAGCGTCAGAACGTGGCCAAGCATGCACCTGACGTGGTCCTGGACACCCTGGAGCCCCTGAAGCACCCCTCAGGGCCTTCGGAGAGTTCCGGAAGCCCCCTCCACACCATGGTGATCAGGGACCCCGACGCAGCCCTGCGCCGCAGCTCCTCCAGCTCCTCCTCCGAGACCATGACCACCTTCAAACCAGCTCTGTCGGCACGGCGACCCAACGCCCCTCTCAGACCCCAGCCAGTGCGACCTGTCCGCCCGGCGCCTGTCCACTGTCAGAGCCAGCACCACGGCCAGGGCCCAGGGCCCGGTCAGCACCGCTCCAGCAGCTCCAGCTCCTCCGGGCTGGGCAGCCCAGCCATCACCCCCACAGACAGGGTGTTCCCCAAGGCCCCATCCCCATCCCCCTCCACCTCCTCGTCCTCCTCAGACAAACAGGGCAACATGTAGGCAGTAGGAAGCCCAGTGCAGCCTCACGTCATCATCGCCTGAAGATTCACCACCATCACAGTGTTGCATTCCCCAAGCCACAGTAGGCCCGCTGTAATTCTACCCATGTTGACGTTTCAGTGAAGTTCTAATGGGTCACTCAGAAGCACGACTATATATTAATCATATAACCGAACAAATGTTACTCTACTACACTGTGTGGGGGTTGCCTCAGAAGTGATGCACTGGACCTGTCAATGCCGACGTCCTCTATAGCACAGTAGTCCTCCTGGGGGGATTCATGTTACATCCTCAAATTCAGTCTTGAGCAGTGTGACTGCTGTGACCCACCTGGACTGGGATCACATTTCTCGGTGGACTGTGAGACTAGATCCAGACTTAATGTCTCTCCATCTCCAGATTAGCCGTGTTACCTCAAGAAAAGAGAACAGAGTGATGCACTGATATTGATAGACTGCTACTAGCCTGTACTGGTAGATCTTGTTTGTGTATTGGTCCTCTGCCAGAGTCAGGTGGGTTCTGACGATATATATAAGGACCTGTGAAGCTTACCTGTACTTATTGAACTAGATTTCAGACTATAATCAGGATCGTTGTTTTTTGGGACTTGTACAATATAGGCCTTAATGGGCTAGCTTGCTTAAGGTGGTGTTCTGTGTCTGTCTTATAAAGGATTATTAACAACATGTTTAAAACGTAATAGGTACGTTCAGATAAAAAAATATCCATAACAGTAAAAACTACCCGTATGAATAACATATGATCAAAACAGGATATATTATTGTTCCTAGTGAGTAGATTTTGTAACTCGTTGCACAGATATTGACAGAGCAAGTTACTAATTCTCGGGAATCGTTCTATAAAATATTCTCTTGATACCTTTTTGTTTCTTGTCTTCATTAGGACTTGATGTGAGTTATTCTGCCACCCTGTGGTCAATTCTTCATGTATGATCTTTTTATAGACCATGATAGATTTCCTTGTGAACTTAGTTAATAGCGCTTTAGCACCTCCTTGTGGCCAAAATAGAATATAGCTTGCACAGGGACAGAAACCAGGTTTGAGATGGAAAAAAGATAATACACTTCCCATGATGCATTGTGCGACAAATCAATCACTGAATACTCAATTTAACATTGTGTCATCATCATATTTCTAGTGTACTCTATGTACAGTTTGTTGACTACTGCAACCTGCCTTTATTTAGATATTTCCTTTGACAGTCGAGAAGTATTTTTATCTTCTGTATCTATATTACAACCTGCTGAACAAATTATACACCTGATGTTTCCGGTGTCTAAGACTATCGAACTGTGAAGAGTCATAATCTTGTCTGATATTTTTGTCTTATGTCCATCAAGGTGAACATAAATGTGTATGAAGAATAACTAGTATTCTTTAAATCCTGTAATTGTTTCAGACAAATGTTCGTTGTGAAGTGGTCAAAGCAGGCATACTTACAGTAAGTGGATAACACTTAATACTCAGGAAGTCAATGGAAAACATTTAGAAATGTCCTCTATATTTCTGCCAACCAGGTACACACACAAAGCAGGACATGAACAGGGCTAAACTGAAATGATATGCCCACTTTCTCATTTCCCACAGCAACAAGCCAGATCAAAGTGATACCGACTGGCTGCTTGACTCTGTCTCATTGGCACAATGTCCCACTCCTCAGGGGAGTCGGGTGGAATCAGGCTATGTAAGTTCAATGAGATGATGAAAGTGAGAACACAATCAGATGATGTCCCTGATCGGAGGTCGGTGTGGCAGCCAACAGTCGGGGGCCACTCAGTGACTAATACCAGCCTCTCGGGCTGGGGCCTCTCATGCTGGGGCCTGTGAGGCTGGGGCCTGTGAGGCTGGGGCCTTGCCACTTCAAAGGTGGAGCTTATTAATGCTGGGTTATGATCGGTGGGAACACAGTTGAGCCAGGGTTTTAGGTTTTACATGCCCTAATATCCTGGATTTGTTGTCAAATGAACATCGGTGCTAAAACCTGTTCAAATAAGAGCACAGTGCTTTATTATATTGTTATGGATTGTTCTGCTGTATTTTACCTCCTGCGCAGGGTCCAGAGAACCAACACACCTGCCTGCTGCCTCATAACACACTGAGGATCCTTGGAAGGCTTTTAATACCGGGGTAAGCTGCAGAGCAAACGCCTTCTCTGAATTGTTACCATGCCAAGGGCACCAGGCAGATCAAAGAAGGACATATATAAGAGAAATGAAACCACATAAAAGGAAAGGATGGAATAGGAAGGAACAAGAAAGGAAAGGAATAATTAAGGGGAAGCATAGGCTTTATGTCATCTAATGGTGAAGCCCTCCTAATCTCTGATTGGGATGAACTGAAGTGAAGAACGTGATGATGGATCCTGTCGCAGCCGGGTGTCACAGCCATGTGTGATATAGACCTCCTCCAGGGAAAGGCCCGGGCTCTCAGGCTCAAACAAACATCCACACCTATCAGCCTGAATTAATGAACAGATTCATTCGATTTGTCAGGACTGAGAAGGAGTCATCAATAACTGTCCTTATCGTTGAGTGCTAGACTCATCATGAACAAGACATTGTTTTCAGAATTGCCACTGTAAGCATGCAGATACACAGAGATAATGATTATTAATCAATTTCGGGAACCAAAGTCCGAGTAGAAATGCTGCACATTGATTACTATTGACTAATTTATTGCAGCCTTCCATAAGTAGAGTGATAGATTGATCACAAACCTTATTCTCAATTCTGTGACTGTTGTCTCTACACTGCATATACTCACAGATTGCTCAGTGAATGTTAAACCATTGAGAACTGCATTACAAGCATACCACAGCAGCTTCCGCACAAGCACATTATGTTGGATTGTTTCACAGCACTCGCTAATCTAAGCACTCCTGTAATAAGTAAATGTTGTATTTGCTTATGGAACCCAGCATCGAAAATGGACGTTATCGCCTGGAGAATTCATTGGACCGCTCCAGCCTCCCCAGGCTCCTTTGATATCGACTTAAGCTTTGGCAGAGAGAAAGAGCACAGTAACAATGGGGCTTTATGTCCGTCCATATGAAGCTGTGATAACCTTTATACCTACAAGCTGTCATAGCTTGATCAAGAGAATGTCTGCCTTCTCAGCAGCTACATTGATAACAGGAGGATGTGTGTATACGTGCATATGTGTGTGTGTGTGTATACGTACATGTGTGTGTGTGTATACGTGCATGTGTGTATACGTGCATGTGTGTGTGTGTGTGTGTGTGTGTCAGAGCTGTTGTCGGCAGGCTTTCTGATATGAGTTATTACAATCTCCTGTCCTCCTCCTCTTCAAGCCCATGTTCTCTCAGATCAATAAAGGAGTATTCATTACAAGAACACCTCATATCCTGAAAAAGAGCATGCTGAACAACACACAGGGAACATACTTTGTATGCTGTGTACAGTACATGTCAGCCTACATGGAATTACTTGATAAGAAGCTACTTAAAACAGAAGCAGTAATAAACCTTGCCTACCATTATTGATTTGAACACTGTACGACAAGCCCTCTGTCTAACTCAGAACTCAGAGTGAAACATTTAGACTGGTGAGGCCTGGATTCCTGTTCTAGGAAAAAAAAACACCCACCTCCTCAGCCCACCAACAATTGTGATTGGATAGTGCGGCTTCATTAACTCTGTAATATGTACAATGTGAAAGCTGTCATGTGCATCAAGGCAGGGATTAGATACAGTCTTAAAGGTTGAACTGGGTGAAGAAAAAGTCGATGATAAAACTTAGGATCTTGTTTAGTGCATGACTAAAGTAATGGACTTATTCATTGAACTTACTTAAGTAGTAATTGAAATCCTCCTCAGATGTTATTCCCTGGCCTGTGATTTTAACTCAGAGCCACAAGTAACTAAACACAGTAATTGATAACTTTTTAAAATAAATCTATGATAACAGGTGGTTTGTGTTATGCAGCTGGCCAGAAGGGAAGACATGCTGTGACTGATTAGCTCGACTTGATTGCTGCCAGTTTGAGCACCCACCTTACTCTAGTACTATTTAGCCCAAGGCTAATTGACCATTAAGATAGGGTTTCCTGCTGTCAGCCATCACTAGGAGGTCTATCACACATGCAATTACAGAGACTTTAAACATTACTCCTACCTCATTAGTTTTACTGCGTAGAAAAGTGAATCAAGGGCATCGGTTAGGTCTCTCTCACACACAGCATAACAGCATATGTTAGTTAGCATAGGAGCAACATTAATTGAGAAAGTATAGAGTACATTGTGGTTGCATAAAACCAGTGTAGAGACAGTAAGTGCCTCATTTCCTGTACAGGTACATCTGTGGAGGACAGTTTGTGTAAAATGAAGGCAGAATATTTACTGTCAGACCAACTGAAGGAGAGAAAAACATGACTTGGTCTGGATATTGTGCATTGTACACTGCGGTCTGGAGACAAAGGTGACTCGCTGTTTACTTGTCAGAGAGGAATCCCAGAGGTCAGAGCAGGGCCAGGGGTGTGAAGCATTTCCTTTCATCCTGCTGAGAGAATTGGAAGCAGAGGACCTTGGGAGTGGGGTGTCTTGGCACTGTGGCCCAGTGGTAGTCTCAGAGGAGGGAGAGCTCTCTCTGCACAGCACCTTTATCCATGCACTACATGGAAAGCCAGAGATCAGGAAAAATAATATTTTTGAACATGAAATGAACATTGATGTGTGTGTGTGTGTGTGTGTGTTCTGGTTTTGTGAAATATAAATTGTATGGCTACCTACCCTGCATGATCTAACTCTATTTTGTAAGAATTTGAAGCGCTTAGGGCTCTGAGTCCTGTTTCTGATTAGTTAGAGCCAGCGGGGTACCCGGCTCCCTCCCTTCCACCTGGGCCCTGGGTCAGAGACTAGCAGGGGGCAGGGGAGAGGAGCGGAGAGGAGTCCTCAAGAGCTGTCAGCTAATGGGAACCAAGCAGCTCAGACTTCCAGAGAATTTTAGACCTTTTGCCAGGAGGATAGAGAGATAGATGGAGAGAGGGGGAGAGAGAGAGAGAGGAATAGAGAGAGAGGAATAGAGAGAGAGAGAGAGAGAAAGAGCATGAAAAAGCAAGACAAAAAGTGTGAGAGAGAGAGAGTGACACTGCAGATGGCTATGAATGATGATCAGCCGCATGCGTCAAAGTGCCAAACCATTCACTAGCAAGACCGCTTTTTCCAACCTCCAACAGATCAGTGGGATTCATTTCTCACTCCCCAGGCCTCAGTGATGCCCTCAGAGCTGTACGTGGATACGCCTGCTGGAACACCATAAATATCCGGGCAGAACAGGCAGGGATGAATTGAAGGGGATAGGGGAAAGGGCTGCGCATCTGTGACTTGATTGAGAAAGGGAATATAGGCTGAAGTAAAATAAAACTGATACACATAACAATTTAAAATAGGTTTTGAAGCATATTTCATAAACGGGAATTACTTAAAGTCGTAAGGGTGTAACCTATGGATTGCAATCAATTTGTAAAATGCCTGTACTGTTCTGTTTCAGTTCATTAAACCTGGGACCAACACTTTAGATGTTACGTTTATATTTTTGTTCAGTGTCATGGATCATTACTAACTGTAATGGTGACAATTGTCTGTTCCCGTAGGAATTAAGAACAATAATATACCCATTATGAAGTCTAAAATGACTTTCTCATGAACATTATTAAAAAATAACTTTTAATAGCGGGGCCTTTTGGAGTGCGGGGGAGGTGGCTGGTTCTTTCTGTGATGGATGTTTTCAGGGATGCTGCACAGTGTGAGACCCAGATCAGGTGTTGTGTAACAGAGTTAATGTGACACTTCCTCTTTACGAAACACCCCAAATTCCCAGTGAGGTCGGGGCAGGGTCATCAACAGGAGGGGTTCTGACAATACGTGTCTGTATTTGACTGTACAGAAGTGAAAGTGTTTGTCCATGTGTTAAATATCACACTCATGTCTGCCACAGTGCAGGAGTACATTACTCTATATTTTTAAGTCCTTCACCCTGCCTTATATTTTCTAGTTCTTGTCTCTCATCCTCCATCCGTTGAATAACAGCCACTTTCTGTGCAACAAATTACATCCTGTGGGCCTATTCTTCCGTAAACAGCCGTGAATAGCACAGCTAAGATTTTATACAGATCAAGTTTCACAAGTCCTGAGTGGCTCTGAGCCTTGTCACTACGTCACGACAATGAGAGAGTCCCTTGCATTGATTTCACGGGTATCATCTGACTCTAAGCTTTCTATCAAATACAGATGTATGATTCCTTTCCCACATTCGATTTTGAGTTCCACGTGGCTTTCGAACTCGCAAGGGATGTTTGTTTGTTTAGCCTTCCTGTGGAGGATTATGGAGAACAGGACTGCTTGGGCCACAGTGGCATTAGGCCACAAGAAAGACAGTCAGTCCCATGGAGCTGAGGTATGTAGGACCCTGTGTGTTTACACACACTTTGTCTCATTACGTTCTGCTCTCTGATCCCCACTTTTACCCATGGCTTTTTCAAGAACCTCTTGCAACAACAAACACATAGCCAATGTTTGTTTCCCAGAGATATGCATTTATTTGGCTTGGGACCTGAAAACTGTTTAGAGTTGTTCACCCTTTTTAGCGATGTTATTGAATTATGTTTTATTATTGCATGAAGTGTCCTCAGTTAGCTTTCATCGTTCCATTTCTTCATCAGCTGTCTCCACTAAAATGCTTTCCAGGGACCCCTCTTGTCCATCATTCACTTTGACCTTATTTAAGTGGAGTTCCCATGTGTTGGTACACATATAACGTACTGTAAGAACAGTACTCTAAATTTGAGGTTCAGTTGCTTAATGTTAACTTTCTTCAAAGTGCCTACGAGTAGGTCCGCACAGTGCCTTGAGCACAACCATTTTGCGAACAGAATACTCTCATACTTCTGCAAACTGTAAAGTGGAATGAGCGAGACCTGGACACTGAACAGGCTGAAGCAGCCGCACACAGAAATCCAATGATGCTAGCTTCATTTAGGACAGTGATATTTTTTACTTTTATGGCTCATGAAAAAACGTAGACCTGTAAGTCTCTGTAAGTGCTTAATTCCACTGATACTTATTTCACTTGTCTTGCATTCACAGATCTCACAATATGTTCAGTCTAAACAAGATGATTTCTTTGGAGGATTCCTTTCTTATCAAGAGACCCATTTATGAGCAAAGAACAATTGAGAACAGATGCCTGCATCCTGTAAAATATGTACTGTTTAAGAGTTTACTGTCATGTGAGGAAGGGAGGAATATACACTGTCACTAGTTAGTATACTGTTTCTGATATTTCAAGAATTTCTGAAACTGCCCTGGAAAAAAACGATAGTATTCCTTCTTGTTGGATTAAGCGATAACCTTCCAAGGCATACTTTCCGATCCGTGGCCCTGCCATTCTCCATGCACCCAGTTGACTCCATACCACACCTGGAGCCTAGATAACCCCAGATAAAACCGGATACTTAACACCTCATTTACCTTTGTGGCTGTATGCCAGTGAGGCATTCCTGTCTGCCAGAGCGCAAATGAACTGGTGCTCAAGGCGTTCCAACAGGAACTAATGGAGGGGTAGACCAGTAGTTTTCTGACAGTATTGATCTAAAGAAGAGGAAGTCCAGATCGGCACTAATGAGCATACATGACAGGTCAAAGTATGGATCAGAGTGAATGTCTAAGTCACTCTCTAATGCTCCTGAAAGCCCTGGTCCAAAGTGTCTGGAGAGTGACAAGTTTTCCCTAAAACTGAACTCAACCTCCCCCTTCTCCATCCCCCTCAAATGGCCTCAAACCTTAAACTGTGCAATGGAAATGTCATCTGTAGCCTTTAATGCTGTCCAGAGAGCATTAGGCTCACTCAGAGCTCGGCTGCTCACTCAGGGCCTCATTTACTAACAGGATTGCACCCAGTGGCGATTTTAGACCCTTTTTAGGGGTGCTCAAGCACACCTAAATTTCATCTCAGCACCCCTAAAAATAAATAACAATATACAAATATTATAGTTTATTATCATTTGATTCTGGTAGTTAATGAAGAAATGGATATCCTTTGTTTTTTCATTTATTCAATATTTGGCATAATAATAAATAAATGTATTCATTGTTATCCAGTGAAATTAGGGATTTATTAGCAATGGGGTTCAACACTTTTGCAAGGCACTGTATTCATGTGACATTCTCATTGGGGGCTGAGCACCCCTAAAGGTCTGATCCTAGAATCGCCCCTGATTGCTCCCATTTCAGTTGTGAAATAGCGGGTAAAGACATAACACTGTATTTACAATGGCAGCGTACTTGAGTAAAAACGTAGATTATCGCTGCTGGGAGGGTATAAAGGAAAGTGGTTGTAGCTCCTGTTCGCTGAACTTTTTTTTCCTTTTCCTCGAATCCCCCATGGTGGCAGTAACATGTGGGCGATTTTTCCCGTCTTTTAACGGCGCGCTAATTAACACTAATGGGCGCTGATTGCCCGACGAGGATCTGGTTTGATAAATACCATGCGAAATGCGGAAATACACCGTCCGCTATTTGCGGTTGGGCAAAGGCGCAGATTAAGCTGCGGTCGCAATGTTAGTAAATGAGGCCCTCAGAGCTCTGCTGATCAGCAACATGATTTGTCGCCCAGGGGCGAGACACGACTCATGACCTATAGGCCAAGCGGGGACACGCTACACTGGCCCTGCTCACAAGCTCCTCTGGGGGACTTCATAATGTGGACAGGTCCACCTGTCATGATGGAAGGTCCTGAGGTTGTTGGCATCCAGCTACAACACTAAGGTACTTTACACACATGTGAAGAGCCTGCAAAACACCACAGAGGCTGTACCCAGGACTGCCATGATGCATGCCTTTGATGACTCAGGGATCCCAGAGAACTAACCTCGGTACACATTTCATCTCAACAGTCTCAGTAGCTGATGTAGGGGAAAATGCCAAGTCAAAGATCCTTTTAAGAACAGATTCTTCTTGGGGAATGTCTTCCCGGTAGACGAAGATCATGGTGTTCTCATAGCTTATATGAATGATGAAAAGAGGATTCTAGGATGTGTGTGCTTTCAATTGAGGCCAACCTGTCAGGTTGTGAATTGTGGCACTGGAACATCTCAGAAGTCACTGTCTGGAGGGGGAGAAGAAAATATTAGTTTTATTTCATTCTTTTAGACATGCATCTGGTAGACCCAGTTAGTGTTGCAGTCTAAGCCTCTATTCCCTCAACGACACCTCTCTGTGTGAGCCTGGGGAAAAGACGCCTCATCCGACAGACATCCTAACAATTGTTGTGTCTCCTAACCCCTCTGTTGTAGATCTGGACCCTTCAGGATTACTTGATGCACAATTAAAAGAAGCATTTCTCAAAAAATGCAGCATCTGTTGTTAAATGCAGCATCTGTTGTTTGTACAAAAAGATTGAAATACTGTAAGAGTGCTGAAAAGACATTTAGTAGAACACTGTCATGGCTGTTTGGACGTTAAGGGAAGACATTTTGAAGTCAGTAATTATGGAAAACTTGTTTTGGTGAAAGGAGTTACAATTACATTGCTTTTTGTACTTATAGAAATGATCAAGCATTTAGCATGCTCTCTGATGGTTGTCTCAATTGTATAGAAAGAGGTAATAAATGAATTGCCTGCTACCAAAGCCATGGTTACACCTGTCTTTGATTGTCTGTTGATTTGTTTACTTTTTTGGTTATTTATAGGATGAACATACAGACTTCTGGTTATGTGGATGTCATTTGTCACCTGATAATTGATTGAAAACCAGTGACTTTTGACAAAAAGTTAAATCAGTTCATTTAAATAATGAACAAAGTTATTGTGAATAATCAATGAACAGTTACACAATGTCAACACTTATTCAAACATTAAGGAAGTCCTAAAACATTTCCTCAGCCACAAGTTCCCATTAAACTAGTGAAGATCCCATCCATTAAAACTAGTGAAGTTCCCATACATTAAGGACAGAAGTCCTCAAAATTATTGTTACACTCATTAGATGTGTGCTAGAGTAACCTAATGAAGGTATTACACAGTATACTCAACTAAGTATGATAGATGCTGGTCTAGGCAGATAATTCTACCTTTCACATTTTTTATCAGCACTTCACAAATTGTTGACCTTGTATGAATGTCTGCATGTCTTTTATGACTACTGCAAAACTTCACTGAAGATTTGTGACCGCAGTGGTCACGGTCTTGCTGCACATGGTTATCAGACTCCAGCAGCTTCTAAATGTCGGCAATCTTTTTTTTTCATGTGTTGTTGATGGTACTCAAATAGCCATCCAAGGTGGGCTACTTTGTCTTCTGTGCTGTCGGTCCTGATTCATTGCCTTTGGTTTAAATGTCACGGGGGACCTTTTCAAACCTGCCATGTGTCACTCCAGCACCAATAAACAAACAAGTTTGCATGAAATGTGCCAATTTTTATGTTGTTGAGTCCTGGACAGAGATGGCAAAAGTACACACATCCTTCACTCATTCACTAAAGCATTTCAACAGTTTGTGAAAAAAGACTATATGAGATGTGTTAGTGTTACCTACTGTAATAACAGAACATTTTACAGATTATCTTCGTCTGTTCTGCAATGGCAACAGCAATTTACTCAAATTGAATTCAATTCAGTGTATGCCAATTTGTATTGTTTTTTGTCTTTGGTAACAAAAGAGTAGATGGTTGTGCTACCAGCATAGTTAATAGTAGTTGGTGGAGGTTCAGTGATGGTTAGAGAGATGTGTTCTTGGTGTAATGTTTTATGTCTTGAAGCTGATAAAGTACAGATTTCGTTTCTGATCAAATACTCCGCATCTTACCTGGCTTTTGAGATGTTATTTCCCTTGAGCTGTTTAAAGGCCACATCTGTACCTTTCAGATGACTGCTCTATGGAGAAAGTCACACTTCTCATTACCTCTGTTCCATCCCTATCACTCTCATGTTATTGATATATTGAGGTGTCAAAAGCACAGAAGCCAAAACGGAAAAAAAGATATGGAAAAAATTTCACATTTTTCTGATAGGAGAAATGATGTGTAATGACATATAGCGATACAAACAATTTTCTGAAAACAGTGGTATAAGTCATGCTGATGTATTGCTCAAGCCTACACTGACCTTCTGGTAAGTCTGCCAATGTTTCTGTCATATCACCTTGCACACAGAGAAAGTTCACACTGAGATGAAGGCACTCTGAATCACCTGGGAAGAAAGAACTGGTTGAATAAGGACGGTTTCTCTGTGAAAATTCTGGTCAGATCGTATATGTCTGTCTTTTGTTTTTTACAAGAATGTGACAGACATGGAAGTTGTACAAAATATTTTTGAAATATGGTGACTTTTAGAAGTAACATTTTTCTTTTTGAACCAAGACACTACTTAAGACAATCCTCTGCAAGTCTTACATCTTGAGCCCTGTCTCCATCCAGCTAATTAATTCCACATGCTGTCTTTTCAAAGGCTACTGTAAGGCATTTATAAGTAAGGCTTTGAATCTACATTTATTTAAAGAATTTCAGTCCTTCTGAGTTCAGCATGAAAAAAGAAGATGACGGCTTTTGATAATACCGACATGGTACATAGGTAGTGCACAGTTGCCATAATGATGATTGTAGTTGGTATTGACAATATTTCGACCAACATAACATTTTACACGTTTTCATCAATCTACCCTTCCACTGGTTATGGCACAACATATATAACTATACATGACTGTTTCTGTGAGTTGGTTTGGTGGTTGGAGCTGGTTGGATTACTTGCACACAGCACTCTGTTCCATGAGAATCAAATCAAGAGTCTTTCCCCTGAGAAGGAAATCAATGCAGCATGGCAGGCCTGCCCAGTATCCCACCCTCATCTCTATTACCCAGCCAAGGCGGACATCTTATTGCTGGGTGAATGCTGCTTCGCCCTGATCCCAGTCTGTAATGCTCTTTATTCTTTGTGAAATTAAAAGGATGCAGGGGGTAAATATTTATGATTAAGGAGGTAAATGGAAAGCACACACTAAATCATGTTGCTCAAAGTAAAAATTCAAATTACACAAAACCTTGACTGCATAATTTAAACTGTGGGTGGAATTAGGATATAATATGAAGGTGTAAGTAAATTGTTCTGAACAATAATTGTGTACAACTTGCTGTAACTTTCTTGTCACGATCTCTTCAAATGTCTGGTTACATAATGGTGACCAAGCTAAACAGATGCTTATTGACAGAGGGATGGTTAAATACATCAGGGGGATTAGATCAAGGGTCATTAAAATATCCTATGACAGAGTCCCAGGTCCCAGGGATAATAATGAAGTATTTCATGTAGCTAAATGAAGAATAGTAGCCACTATGATGAAATCATCTTGAAAGGCTTTGAACAAAATGAGGATTTACTACTCTCTTTATTCTCTGACCAACACTTCTACTTCCACATTTCTACAGTATGTGGGTTTAGACAAGAGGACAGTGTTATTAATACTTCTCCTCACACCTTCTCTGATTGAGCTTGATAAAGACAGAGAGAATTAAGATGGCTTCAACGACTAGATAAGGCAAGATTAGAGTCATGCAAAATGGACCATGTAATGTGTACCATATGAAAACAAGGCTTGAGATTGTCGAACAGATACCCAATTCCACAAGGCATTCTGTAAATTAAATTTTCCAGTCAAAATATTATTTTTTTATCAAGAATGTGTTGGCAGAGAGGGGATTGTGAGACCATAAAGTGAAAGTCAGTTGTAGTTTCTTGTGTTGTTCTTGAATGATAGGATCAGACTGACTTTTCTCCCAGATGTGTAGGAGAAGATTATGCTACTGCCATATTAGGAATTGTCTTTGCATCCAACGGAGCAGTATCATATGCAAACATGTCATGTCATGTCATCCATACTGCTGGATAGTTTATGTATTCTGCTAATGCAAGGTTTATGTGTTTCTAGCTGTTAACTGTATAGCTGTGCAATGGCTGCAGGATCAATTAACTTCTCTGGTCAAATTAAGAATAGATAACTACATTGAAAGTGTAGATGCTAAAATCCCAAACTAACCAGGTAGAGTGTTCTCAAGGATTTTGTGCATCTTCTAAGCACAGATGCAAGAACAGATTGTGTGACAAATGTTAAGAACATCAAAGTGATTTTTTGTTGTCTAAATCACACACATCCAGAGGGATTATCACATCCTAATCCTCTTAATTGACAGCCATCATGGATGAACTGCAAAGATTTGCTGTGACATTCTTTTGATTCTTACTTGGACATCCAGGCCCTAATAGACATTAATAAAATCACAATGTAAAAATAAAGCCCAGGTGTTCATAATGAGATGTTTTATCAGTAATGCATTACAAGATACATTAATGAGTCAGACAGAGCGAGTTAAATAAACAAAGGTGGCAGCAAATCTCCTCTGAGGTAAATGTGATGTCTAATGAGCTGGAGGGAGGCACACAGCTGATGTAGCTCTATGGATCTGTGTGATTTATGCAAAGTGAATCTGGACACAGAACAGTGCCATAATCACGTTGAATGTGCGCAATTTGACCAAGCTGCTTGTTAAAAACTGGGAGAGCTTCACAGCTGTTAGCGAGAGCTGAAGATTGGCCCTTGGTTTCTCACCAGCCCCCGAGCCCACCTGCTTGAGTGGCCATTGAAAGGATGCTTTCACAGGTTGGACTGATTCATGTTACCCTTTTGACATACAGTTGCTTCAATTAAGCACAACAGTTTGTTTTATGATGTTTACCAAGAGGTGGATGACACCAGGGGAACAATCTGCCATCAGTGCACATTCATCCCCCACAGTCTGAGTCCGAGTAGAAGAAGAGTGCTTCACCCTAACCATAATCATTTGAAAAATATTCTGAAAAGTATTTTCTAACTGCTTGAATACCATCTCTGGCAGGTTATTTTTAGAGTTCACTCCGAGGAACCTGCTGGGAGCAAAGCTCTGAGCACAGCTCGGGTCAGTGGTTGTTAGCCCGTAAGACTGACCCACTTTCATCTTCTGGGACTGGAATCTTAAAAGGTGGACTTGGCCAAAGAATGCTAATCAAGCCAGTCATTGACTCCTTTCCCAGCTACACAACGTTGTTATTAAACCTTTTCCTTGTATGTGTTCAGTGGTACAGTTAATACCTCGTAGATAATCCTACCCTTGAACTACACTAACACTGAGTCCCACTTGTGTGGGATTAGCAAGGTGCCTGTGTTAAGTATAAACACTTATAATAGGGCTCATTACGTGCATTTCATGCTAGTCATCCTGTGTGCTTTCAGCACAATCCAAGCCCAAATAGGTCCATATTTTGAGGCTGTATTTCAACGATTTACTCAACAGTGATTAGATACCATACCATTATGACGTCCATTGGGACTGAGGAACAGTATTCACAAATTCAACAATGATCGTAGCAACGGATAAAGAGTGGAAGAGATACATACAAGTGTTACAAGTCTTTTTCCTTTCAGCAATGCGTGTTTGGGAGTCTCCAGATATCTTCCACATTATGTTCTAATGTTTGGGCTTTTTTAGAGGGATGTTTAGTATTATACAAAGGTTGCACAGCCAGGTGGCCCTGCCATGAGTCACATTGTTGTGATAACTGTGTGTGACACTGAGAATGTCGCCACACCTGTTCCAAACGGAGGTGTTGGGCATGGCTTGGAGCCAGCCACAAACACAGGGCAAGGTGAAACTAGGAGGATTTATCAACACCTGTAATGCATCAGAACAGTCTTATGTTCAAATCTAATGGAAATATGATGCTTCTTGTGAGTATTAACTCCTACTAAAGGTGTTTGTTTTATAAATATAATGCAAACTAGACTGAATTCAAGTGAAAGTTGTTAATAGAAACAGGGCATGATTGTGATGCATTCAAATACAAATTACCCACAGAACAATGTATACCAATTACATAATTCCAATTTGGCCTTGAAGTGTAGGTGATGTGGGAAGTAAAGACCAATTATTTCATCTCAAATGTGTAGCAAATAAATCTTCTATCTTCCTCTATCTTTTATTTCTCCTTCCACATTTGTAAAATAATTAAATATTCTCTTTCCCCACAAACCAATTAATTATGATGACATTATGATTGAAGGAAAACTGCGTTACAGCTTCAGTAGGCACCTAAAAGTAATGCTTTCATATAAACTTACTGGCCATTTGTTACAAAAGCAATGTGCTGCCAAAGCAAATGTACTCCCACTCACAGCAAATTGTATATTTCCTGTTGTTTTATTATTGGGATCAACTAATTTGAAACTCCAGGTAACTTAATCGGTTAAATTATTTGTAAAATAAATTATCTTGTTGTGACTGTCTTGACGTTCCATGATGTAAGTGCAGAACAATTCTCCTTGGCTTGTATTCTGTCACGGGTATAGAGAAAGAGGTCCCAGAGATAGAATGAAAACAGATCAGTGTGTTGTTGCTCCAGCTGCCCGTAGTTGCTCCCAGCACCAGTGTAAACCAGCAGTCACTCTCTGATTCCATACCTGCAGCATGTGTGTGGCGAGGTGGGGTCAGGGCTCACATGCTGTACTGGATCACGTTAGCCTTGATGCTGCAGGGTTTGTGTGGACGCCACCCATCAAAACAATCACTGTCACAGAGACATGGAATGAGGCATGGAACCCTAACCTCTGCTTTCCTCTTCAACCCACTTTCTCTGCTCTATTCCATACCTTTTGACATTGCTAGACCTGTCAAATCCATGTAGAATGAATGCAGGTAAACATTCAATACCACTTCTTCCATTGCTGTGTAGGCTGTATGGCCAAGGGGACAAAATACTTAATCAATCTTGTCTGTTGAGCAGGACTGGGACAGCAATCTGCCACAGGACATATTCCTCTGCCCAGTGTATGTGCTATGCAGAGGGTGCTGTGGAATGTCTGTAATGGACAACAGCTTATTGATGGTCCTTCTCTCCACCGTTGACAAAAGGGAGACCAGCTCTGTAGCAACCCCAGAATGAGGTCTCTTCACCAGCCTGTCCAGCTGCATAGCGTCTCTCTTCTTAACGCTGCCTCCGCAGCGCACCACAGCAGAGAACGCTAGCGAGCACCGACTGGTAAAACATTCCACATGACAATCAGACTGGTGTTTCACATCCTGAGGCAGTCTATGGATGGGTAAGGTCACATGATCAAACCTCCATTTTATGTGCCTCCATCTGTCTCCCCATCTTCTGATCCCTCCGATGACTAATAGTTTTCTGCTCTTCTCATCTGCAATACTATTAGACTTACAAAAGAGGCTTTTGTCATTTAAAATGGATTGTTAACGAAACTTATTATTATGGTTATTCAGGAATGAAGAACTCACTAAGTAATCAGTCATGCCTGAAGATGTGGGGGAAGGATTTGTGATTGGAACACTTTCAATCAATGTGCTTAAATATTTTATAATCTTGCTATGAGAGAGTTTAATCGTTGACATTTGATCCCTGTCATCAAATAGGCAATCAAATGGCCTGGTAATCTGAGATTTTAAATTCAATTTAAGTCAGGATATAACATTTTGGTATTTATCCAACATTCGTAATGACTCCAACTACAATAGTTACTCCTTTTTAGATGACTTGTATCTAAAGACAAGTGGCTGTCTGGAGAACTCATCTCCCTCATGTGTAGATAAGTAGAATCAGTATTTAACAATACAATAAAAATGCAACAGGTACACAGTAGAACAAGTCAAGGAGAGAAGAGCAGTTAACTTCTGCTTCTGAATCCAGATAAATGAACACTCAATAATGTTCATGTCATGTACAATACATGTCAAAGAAAGGGTATTTGCATGCAAGCTGCAAAGAGACCTGCATTTCAAAATGTGTGTACTGGCCCATCACCAACTAGACCAAGCTGTTGAGGACACCATGCTGGATAGACCAATTGGTTTATGACCAATGGCCTAGGAAAGACTGTGAATAGCAGAAGCAGATCTGCCCCTGTATGCCTCTCTGTCACGCCCAGTCAGTCTCTGTGACACAGCAAGGCCAAACTACTCACAGGGTGACAGACAAGGATGCAGAGTTACAACTCCCCAGGAGAGAGCTGTCACAAAAGCTGGCAACCTCTAACCTCTGAAAACAAAGTTCCATATCACATAGGATGTGGAATTCTGAATAACGGTACCAAGCGTTGTTATAGATTATCGAATAATAAGATGGATGTCATTGTGCATACAAAATTATGACACGTGATCCAGCATTAAAGGGTTCTCCAAAACAAATGTCTACCAGGAAGTGACATCCAACGTATACAGGGAGAGCAAAACCACAGTCTGCATGTCAAACGGGTTGCTTGTAATAGTAGCTGGTTGTTAGGGACGATTACCAGAAAGATGAGAAGAACATTAACAAAAAAACAAACCAAGAATGTTTGTAATAAAAGCCATATAGCACAGTTGATCAGTCACATCACTGCATAACTCACAAAGACACCCAACACATATACAAACCAACAATATCCAAGGTTTCACAGGGGTACTTTGTCAAAGCTTTGGTGAAACATTTTGAGGTTTCTACTCCTCTAATCCATCATTGAACCACCTCAAATCCCTCCATTCCTTAAGTGGAGACTTGGTTGAAAGGATTGGAAATCCCTGGTACATAGGCACTTATGATTTGAACTGTGCTTTCAAACTTCACACACTTCTGCATTGCAACCTTCCTCTGGTTACAAAAACACACTCCCAGTTTCTGGCAGACAGAATCCAACATCCCTTCTAATTTCCACTTTCAATGCGTCTCACAGATGGGTTATTTGTTTAATGTGTGAAGGGCAGTTTTCACCCATCTCACAATTGTTTATTATGACCAAAATAACATGTGCTTGGCTGGTTCATGGAATAATAAACAGGATTGGGCTAATGGCTCTTGTTCAGAGACAAGTCTGAAACAGTTGGAGCGGTCCAAGGCTATCCATCAGACTGGGTGTTTCCATTGCCACAGTAATGCATTATATGGCTCTAAGACTCTGGGCATCACCCAGTTTTATTGTTGAAATAAAGGAATGTTTAGTCAGAGTGTGTAATGCATGTTGTGTCATTCTTGTCGAGGGTACACAGGTTAGTAGCATGTAGGTTATCACAGAAAAAGGACAAAGGACAAAGGGCATGAGGTACGTATGCAAGGAGAAGACATTAGACTAAGTGAACCACCTTGTCTTGTTAGATGGATTCAGTAAATGTTAAATTTGTTGATGTATTTTTGATTAACTTTTTTATAATCAAAAATGTATTACAATTCACTCCTCAAATGCGGTAAAGGGGAGAACAATATTATTCCTAATCGCCTTCCATCTCTGCCTGTTTGCCTATTACAGTACAGCATGCTCATCCATGGGTCTGCTTCAGGAATGTGTGGGAGAAGCATTCAGGAATCCAGGCAGACTGGGCTTATGATTGACAACTTATAATTGCCAAGACTTTCCTCTTGTCTCAGACGCCTGGTTGTAACGATAAGTAGGTTGTCATTTCAACATGGAGTAGAGGACCACCGTCTCTGCCAAAGAGTGAAACCAAGTCTCATTTAAACAGAGTCGGGATGTGTATGCAGCGTTGCTTTTTTTCCACACCAAATCTGTTTCTTTACCAATTGGAGTGTGTTCAGGGTCACTGAAACACACAGGAAATACTGTATCAAGGAGATAATATGACTGAAAAGTAAAATAAGGATTCATGTGTTGATGTGGCTTTCTAAGGGATTAGGGGTCTAATGGAAGGATAACACCACATTCAACCTCATGGGAAAGGCAGACGCTCTCTCCTCATGATGACCTTGTGATTCATTGGCTGAACATCATCCTACACCAATGATTTTACAGCAAGTTTGAGAAACGCATTATTTGACTTTTACACTCTTCCTTTACAATCATCCCTGTTTACTGATTACACCAAACAAATGTATTATTATATGTATTACAAAATAGTTTCATGAGCTATGATGCACAGTATGAGAAGCTGACATTTGGAATTTTGTCGACCTGTCTTCACAGCCAACTGATAAGGAGGAAGGTGGGAGTGGAAACCACCCTGGTCAGCCCAGGCAGGTGCTGGAACAGGCTAAAAGGAAAGGGGCCGTCTTCTCCAGGCATTCTCATGATCATGGAGCCAGGGGTCCACTGGGGACAGTTCCCACAGACAGGGCAGCAGCATGTGATCAGAAGACCAGGATTGGCCTCTCTGTGCCAGTCCTGTGTGCTCACTGATCAGTGCTGAAGTCTCTACTGGTTTGGTAGGTTTGATACAGTGCTCAATATTTAACTTCTCTTGGCTTCACCCTGTGCCACTGAGATAGTAATGTTATGATAGTAATGTATTGCTGTGCCTGAAGCAGAAATGGACAGAAAGTATGTTCATTCACATACATTGTGTCCAAAATAAGATCAATAAAATGTAGAGCACAGACTTGAGATGCAGTGATCCTGTGATAAGGATTGTGCAACTCAAACACAATGAACTGGAAGACCAGAACATAACTGTTACACCTGCTTAGCTTGAGACTTCATTCAGGACAGAAGCAAGCATAAAGGTGTTTACCTAACCAAAGTCCAGCAGAAAGAAATGGATGGCCATATGCTACCCTGCTATCATGTTCAAATCTAACACTAATGATCTTTAAACTAGTTTCTCTACATAGCCGTGATGCAGGTGTGTTGCTGGGGCAACAAACAGCCTCACCCAAGGACATTTTAAGATATGTTGCTTAATCAGCCAACCCAGTTTGAGATGTCATAAAGACAAAAGTAGGGGTCCAATTTCACCTTTTCATTTTTTTCATATAATTTGTCAATTACTTAATTTAATATCTACCTTGTATTCTGTCTGGTCTTCATCCTCTGCCTTCAGACTTTCCTCCAACTAGGCATGGCAACAAGCACACACACATGCACAGACACACATGTATACACACGCATGCACACACACGCATGCACACACACACACACACACACACATATCCTTCAAGATGTTTTTATGAAAAACTGTTGAGGCCCATTGTTTCAAATCCGATTATTTTCAGGCTCTCTCGACTTAAAATGTTAATATAAAGCTTCTGGGACATACATTAGCCATGTTGCATTGAGTAGTATTGACATCTTATCCAACAAACAATAGCATGCTTTTGTCTTTCTCAGTGGAATTTTAGATACATTTGTTTAAATGTGGTAAATATGATGTTAAATCTGTATCTGTTAATTTGTATCTCTATCTGTAAAAATGTATCCTATTCAATCATGTATTTCTGCCAATTGTTTTTCTGTGTGTGTCTAATGCTAAAAGTTTCAGAAAATAAGCCAAGGAGGAGAGCCATTGAAGGTGATTGGGTGGAAGAGGATTACTGTTACAAAATTCTGCTGGAAAGTAGTGGGCCGCTACAAAAATATTAATTTGACATTCCACTGAGCTGTCTGTGTTGCTCTCCTAGGGCCTTATTAACTTACACAACATGTTTATAGGGGACAAAACGTTATTTTTTACTGAGAAAAATCTATACGATATCCTACTAAGATCCTGTGATTGTTTTATTCTGCATGTGCACCGTATCAAAGTCTTCAGAGAACAGATCAACATATTCATGCATCTCTTTGATTAAGGAAATAAGACTGGGATACCAAGGACAACAAGGCAGTTTCACAGAACAGAAGCTTTAATGATTGCTCAGAAAATTGTAATTGGAGAGAGAACAAATAAATCACACAAGAACGAGACCAAAAGAGAAAACAAGGCAAAACCAGAATTCTGAAAGTTGTGCACATGTGCACGGTTTAATCAGTGCTATGTGTGATAGGGATTAAAGCCTTTTTTTTGGTGTGTTTTTTTTTTTTTTTTTTTACAAATTACTGGTACTGAAGTTCAAAGGTATTACTGTAAAGTAATGCCCACCTTTACCATTTTGAATGTTTCAAACAATATAGAAAGAAATGACGTAGATTGAAAATTGTGTTTGTGGAACAATGCTCTCCACTTCAAGAGGTGTGCATGAATATTGGTATTTGAATGTGATTTGAATCATCATCTTTAGAAGAGTGATTGGCACCTACAGTATTATATTCTTTGATGGAAGTAATGTTGATGCTGCTGTTTGAGATAGTTAGATTCAACATCTGAAGAACAGAAAAGAGGAATTTGACCTTTAAAACTTGGCATTCCTTTCAATGAGCATGTGATCCAAACCCCAGATGGTCTGACTATTGACGTCCACACCCCTCACGCTTCCACATGGGAAACCTCAGGAAAAGACCCCCCTCTGCCTGCTACAGTCATCCACACTCAATCTACCAGCTCTGTCTCTTTTTATACTTCTAAAACTGTATGGTTTTGTCTGTCAGAGAAATTATATTTACGGTAACAAGAATAACAACAACAAAAATTATGTTCTTATATAAGATAATTTATTATTGTAAATCACCTGCACACAAAAAATAATTATTCATACTGTGGCAGCACCTTTTTCTATATCAGTATTACCATGAGAGAAATATCACATTACAGTTCCACGTAAAACCCTTTCAGTTCCTAAGTGGAAATCAGGCACACCTGGAACCTTCTTCAAAGTTTTCTACTATTACAAATGGTTCTGTGGTGAACCCTCTTGAGTGTATGGAAATTTCCTCTCAGAGACATCCAGAGTAATTGAGCAGAGTGACAATGGAGCATAGCGTAAATGGAGTTACGTCCATGTTTTCTGCTTTCATCTGGCAGTGAATTACAATACTTTGCTAAGTAGCTTCTTAAAATGTGAGAATCGAGTGTCGGCACATCAGGCTTTCACCGGTCTTACTTTCAACCTTTTTATTGGCGTCCACGGTAACATAACACTTTGTGAAGATGTTTATAACAGAGTTCTGAGTCATAGCTGTTTTAAAACATAGTAAGTTGACAGCATCATCTCTGACATAGTTTCTTTCCACTCAGCATTCAGTCTCCTTTTGTGCTATCTGTGTAAGACTTACAGTGTGGTCTCACGCATCTGCATGTTGACAGAAAAAAGACTGCACAGAACTTGTAGGACTGGCCAGATAAGACTGGCCACAGAACATCAATGGATAATGAGGATCTAGAATTTACTACATGATATTAACTTGCAAAGGACTGAATATGGCTGACATGAAAACCCCAAAGGTAATCACCCTCACTGATAATAATCTCAATTCATCTGTGAGCACTGTGATAAATAGTGCTGATCAGCTGCTCTGTTTGGGTGGCATTCAGCAGGCCTCACCACGACACAAGCAGCCTAATAGCTCTTTTCTCCCAGACAGATGTAATCAACCTTCCTTTGACCTGCTGCACAACACTAAATTAGCACCTGATCTCAAGTGTTGGTTATAGCATTAGCTTGACAACACATTAGCATTAACTTGACAATTGGTGTTCATTATCAAACAAACCAAAAAATACAAAGCAATGGGATGCATTAGAAATGTTGTTGAAACCTGTTTGAGTGCCACAGTTGGAAGATATAGTAGCAGGGCATGCTGCTCGGAAGTGGGCATTTCCTCCAATTGTCACGTTGGGACATTTCAAATAATTCCTCTGAAGTGCTTTAAACTAGACCCACTCCAATAGCAACACACTAAATAAATATGTGCTTTATGTTTCTATTTATTTGTTAAACAAGTATGGAAAAAGTGGGTGGACTTAGGTGGAGAAAACTGTAGAAACCGGTTGCATCTTCCAATTTACTGTTCTTTAAAAATTATTATTACTGAGTCAAAGCACCATAAATATACCCCAACGTCCCAAGTTTAACAGTTAATTAATGCTGGATTGTACTCGATACATTTCATTTCTGTAAACAGATCTGGATGACAAAACCATTTGTGTGGATAAATGCACGTCAGAGGGGTTAAGGAAGACAGCCATCTAGCGACAGTCGTTTAGTCTGGAGACAGCGGTAGAGGATACCGGACAAATTGTGTGCGGGCAGGAAGGGAGGGTCGCTGCTTGCTCAACTTGGCTCACAGTACTGAACCACTGCGCCAGACTTCACTGACTCTACACGGCATCCCGCGACGGCTGCACTATTTAGGTGCTCAGTTCAATTTATCAAACTTTTTCAATGGAAGGTATGTTGATTCCGTAGTTGCGGTTAGGATGATCAACCGTTAAAATAATGTTTGCGCAGTGCGTGGTATTCTCCAACTTTAACTTTTTTTTCTTCAAATTACCTTACTTACACCGCTTTAGTTTGTTTCGCTTCTCTAAAGCAGAGAAGGCTGCGCGTAAAAGTACCAATGCAAATATCCAACTTGCGTGAAATAATGTAAAGTTCTGGCCACAGGCTGCTCAATCATCCTACAATCAACCAGCCCATTTCCACTACTGGAAGCAGCTTGCCAGGTTCTATATAGCTTGACCGGTGTTCTGGTCTCGCCAAATTGACGCTTTTACGCATGATGGAGAATCTTCCCAGTGACCGAGACTTTTGTGCGATGAATGACTCCTGGAGCAATTCGAGTAGTAAAAACGAGACTGGTCTTGGAAACAAAACGATGAACCCCTTAAAACGAAATGAGGATGTGGCCAAAGTGGAAGTGACCGTTCTCGTCTTGATTCTGCTGCTCGCACTAGCCGGCAATATCTGCGTCCTCTTGGCTATACACACCAGCAAGCATAGCCACTCTCGGATGTACTACTTCATGAAGCACCTTAGCATCGCAGATCTGGTGGTCGCTATTTTTCAAGTCCTCCCGCAACTAATTTGGGATATCACGTTCCGTTTTTATGGACCTGACTTCTTGTGTCGGCTAGTAAAATATGTACAAGTCGTCGGCATGTTTGCTTCAACTTACATGCTTGTTTTAATGTCCATTGACAGGTGCTTAGCGATATGCCAACCTCTTCGATCTTTACACAAGAGAAAGGACTGTTTCTATGTGATTACGTCTTGGATGCTAAGTCTCATATTTAGTACCCCTCAAGTATACATTTTTTCCCTAAAGGAAGTTGGCAATGGAGTCTATGACTGTTGGGGGGATTTTGTGCAACCCTGGGGACACAAGGCATATGTCACCTGGATTAGTCTGACAATATACATCATCCCAGTGGCAATTTTGAGTGTTTGCTATGGCCTGATAAGTTTTAAAATATGGCAAAACTTTAAGTTAAAAACTCGTCGAGAGCAGTCTATGTCGCTTACACCAAGGGCATCCAAGAGTGTGGCTCTCTCTCGTGTGAGTAGCGTGAGGCTAATTTCAAAGGCCAAGATTCGAACCGTCAAAATGACGTTTGTAATAGTCCTTGCATACATTGTCTGCTGGACTCCCTTTTCTTCGTACAAATGTGGTCAGCATGGGATCCAGCTGCGCCCAGAGAAGGTATACAATTTGTTTTTGCTGTGTGGCATGCAGTTAAATTCATGTAGGCTAATAGGCACTTCAAATGTGGATTATTTTCAATGGCCGTTTGCATCATACGATGCGTTTGAAAGATGACAGTTGCGATAATGTCTACATCGAAATGGGTTGCTCAGTTGTCCCTGTTGGTAAACTGAAAAAGGTTCCTACATATATCGGTTAAACGTTTTCAGCGTGTAGCCAACTAGAGTAATTCGGTAGCCTACAGGTTGGTAAAGATTCATGTAGTACCGCAGGACACAAAATTTTACAATTATGAGCCTATAGTTTTTTTTTATGTAGGCCTACCTGTTAACTCAGAACGATGTCAAAATGTAGAGCTTCATTGTTAAAAATCATATTGACGTTCACAGGCCTACTGTACCCAGCCACAGAAGGCACGTACACGGATTAAGGTGTTGTCCGTTTACATCCGATCAGGCTTATCTCTTCTAGACACAGAAAATACATTTAGGCTATATAATAATATTCTGACAAACCATTAAGGCTTCATTAAGATACTGTAGGCTATGCTGTTTAAACCCACAAAGTAGGTAGCTAAATTAGTGAAAAGATGGGAAAGTTGTAATGCAACAATGCATTTCAAAGCCAAGTCACTGGAGAATGTATGAAGGCCTAGACATCAAAGTGTTCCTTTCTCCACATAAAGTCTCAAAGGGTTGGAGGCTGATGTGTGTCATTTCCCTGTAATAACATTGTTTTCTTCTGTTATCTTAAGAGTTTGCCTTGAAAGGGAACTCTCAACTACTGTTCCAGAGGTTAGCCAGCCAATGAGCTGTATATTTCACTCGCACACTTAAAGTAAGAGAGTCAAAGTCTGACATAGTAAAGTTATAAATCATCTTTTGAGACGTCATGCCTGGGTGGAACAATTGTTTTAATGATTTCCAAAAAATGATCACACAAAATTTTCCAAGATCTATTTACAGTAAACAGGAAGCTTTAAATGGCTGTATTTGTACAGTATCTCTCAACAAACCAATCTGTATACTGTATCCAAATCGTTTATTCTCAACAACACATTAGATAAGGGCTTTCTATATCCCAAAGCAGAGCCATTTGAACGGTGCAGTGTCTGGTAATGAATTCCACAGCTTTCTGTCTTAGCCATTACGGCACACCTATTTGTCAGCTTGGCTCGAAGTGAATGTCAGGTTTAGTAATGTGTAGAGGGATTCTGTTGTTCCATGTGTGATTTATCTGGCGGACAGTGAGAAAGCGACATGAGGTAATCCAACTTCGTTAATTGCTTCTCATGCACCTGAGTGGCAGCACTCTTTATTATATAAGGTCTGCTGTCTGCGAGGGTTCATAGCCTCAGCAGACACTCTGTCATGCACAATGACACGCACAACAATCTGTTATCTAAATCCTGGAAGCATGTTTCACACAGTTGATTGGCTTGATTCCTAATTAAAACAGAGACTCCATGACACAAATTGAGGCAATTATACTGGAAGGCACAAGCGCTGAGAACACATTATTTGGCATACTAAAAAAGGATCATGCATGATTAGAACACGGTCAGCAAATGACTTTATGTATGTGTAACCAAGGTGATTTAATTGGCATGCGGCTGCTAATATGATCCAGCCTTTTTAACTCTCAAGTGCAAAGACATGCTCCTCTTAATACGCATTAGAGTTCTGTCAAGTGGATTTCAATCTCATATTTAAGACTAGGTTTGTTTTTTTCATAACCAGTTTGTCTTTCGAGTCTGGTTGATGTTTTTCCACCATATTGGACACAAATAATAACCTTTCAAATCAACCAGGAAGCATAGGAACATTTTAGCAATTCTGACAGCATAAAAAAAAAACTTCACTCTTGCTTAGTAGAAGATCAGGCTTCCACAGAGTACAGAGGAAAGAGACTGATCAAATCACCCCTACCATTTAAATGATTTACAGAGACAGTATAAAAAAACTCTGTTTGGAAGGTTTTCAATTTTCTTATAGAACTACCAGGAGAACAGGGCCCTTGTTGAGCCCTATTTATTTTTTATTTTTTACAAACAATTATCTGTTTCAAAGTGCAATTTATGCAGTTTGAAAGTTTACTAGATAACAAACATTCTGAAACATGATCAGTTAGTGTTTTTAAAGAGACAGCATTATTCAATCATATTTAACTGCATGGAAGAGCAACTTCTAATTAGTTAATTCTGATAAAACATGTAGCGTAAATGCTGATGATGTCTAAAATACTCAGATTATGACCGTTTTCAATAATAGAAGAACCCATCAAGGCTAGAAGGCTTAAAAGAGAATTGCTCTTTTTTGTCTTCTAAATGTTTAATCTATTTCTGTTTCCTACATCATGTGGTTATATAAACTATCTCACTGCTTGGGAGGCCTTGTGATTGGTAAGTTTTGGAAGCATAACAGCCTCTATCACAGTTTTCTCGATTGCTAGAGCACAAACAGTTATTCACTATTTCAAAACAGATGCACGTAGCCGCAAACTGGAGCACAGACTCAAAACAAAAAAAACATGACACAATATCAACTACTTTACCCTCATCAAAACATTCAACTTGACATCTAATGACAAAGTTTTGCAATCAATCATTACACAAAGGTCTAAAAAAATATAAGCTACTGTATCAATATATCAACACACTTTTTTATGAGCCATTTGTTGATGCTATAATTACAGTATCATATACCATATCACATCATATTCGGATATACTGTAACATAAAATAAAATTAGACATCTCCTTCAAAACTTAAACACTATGATAAACATCCTTAAAATATAACATATTTTGTAGTGGAATGAAAGAATAATGTCACTCGAGTGAACAAAAGAACAAAAAGCTTTTGTATCATACAATTGTCCACAGAAGTTGTGCACACAGAATAGGTTTATAGTTATGGTAGTAACTTGTATCAGTGATACCTAAATGTTCAAAATGTGTGCTAAGCACTTGCAGTTTGTGTGAAATCAATGTGAGAATGACTTTCTGGTTTGCAAATAAAGAATAACGTTGTGCTTGTTAGCTTATGGTGGAGATCAAGTGCCAGTTCCCGGTTTTATTACAGTAAAAGTATCTTAGCAATTAAGAAAAAGTGATAGTTGCATACTGAACCGATGAGGTCTAGTTTGCGACCAATACAAAACAGTAATGTCTGATTGCCATGACATCTATTGGTGATAAGGATTTGAATCAAATTATTTAAATGTTATGAACTTTTACAACAAATGATTTGCTCTGTAATTTGGATTTTGGGTGCATGCAATCCATATGCATTTTGTTATTACTGACAAATTGCATTTGTAACACCTAGAAATCTGTTTACGATTAGTAACAGCCTCAGCTCAGACACAGTGAATGATTTTAGATTTATGTGGAATCAGACTCCACTAGTTTCCATCTGATGAATAACAGCAGCAATGATATGATGATGATAACAGATCATGAATGTCTGCTAAAGTGACAATAACTGCACTTTGACTTTGGAAAGCATTCTGCCAAGTAATTAAATACTTACACAAGAACCAAATATTTGAAAATCTCTAGACTTGTTGTGAATTACAAGCTCTGTTCTAAAACAGCTTTCTATGAGGAGCTACAAAAACATAATTCATTCCACAACGCCATCCATTTTGTATATATAGTTATGCATAGCAAGACCCATATTCCATAACATATGTTCTCCTCTGTCTCTTTAGACATGGCCTTTATCATTGCTATGCTGCTGGGCAGTCTGAACAGCTGCTGTAACCCCTGGATCTACATGTTCTTTGCTGGTCACCTGTTCCATGACCTGGTACGATGCTTGGTCTGCAGCTCCAGCCAATACCTGAAGGCCCCCCAGTGTGGCTCAGAGCACCAGACCACAAGAAAGAGCACTTCTTCTACTTTCGTCATCAAGAACACCAGCAGCCAGAGAAGCTTCACTCAGACCTCTAACACATAGGGGCCAATGATGCCCTTACATAGACCTTCGGCAAGTAGGGGCCAGAATATAGCTTTCAAGACATCCTGAAAGATATACAAATTGAAATTGAAAATGTAAGATACATTCAGCCGTAGGGGCCCGTTATTGTGGGAGGTCAGGTACCCAGCTGGATCTTGAAAGACACCCATAATTACCAAGGATGTTGGAAAGTCTTGTAAGGGAAGTCTGACAGACAGATAGCCCTCTTCATTGAAAAATACCATTCAAAACGTACAAGTACTAACTGTCCCTTACAAAGACTTTATTTCCATCGGGAAGCATTTAAGTGGGAAGACCATCAAAGATGAGTGTGACTGCTATTGTAAGTGCGGGAATGGGGAAGCCAAGATATAGTTGACTGAACATAGGAGAGAACTCAATCTTTTGAGAACATTTAATAAGTTGACTTAGACTCACCTTTCATCCAATCAGTCTTTTCACTGTACAGATTACAATATTAAACATTTCTGTCACACTCTGTGACTATTTTAACAATATGTTTATGGTAGGTTAGTAAATCCGGCTAATTTTCTTTCATTTAATTTCAAAGAATATTCGATGAACACAACCATGAAAAATACATGAAATCTATGATCATCTGTTGTAACTTGCCAGGATCCATATGTTCCATAAAGACAAACCCTTGATATATACTATAGATATATACTGTGACTCATGTCAAAGCCCACTCTTGTCTGCTTTCATCTGATACTAAATGAATGAAGAAGGAAGGGAAATGTCAAGCATGTGAAGTCATACTGATCTACACAAAAAACATGACTGCTTTTAGAAGGAAAGGCATTTTAAGCAGTGTTCATAATATAATATTATTGGTTTCAATTTTGTAAATAGCATGCTTACTAGCTTTTGAAATGCTACATCACCATAAATGTTGCATTACTTATGCAATAAACATGTTTATCTGTGTTTGTATTTGTGCTGTAAGGGATGGTACACTAGAAAAATGCATGTATCTGTGAATCATTCAACAGTGATAAGAAACACAATCACTTGATATATTATGTGTGTGTGTATATATATATATATATATATATATATATATATATATATATATATATATATATATATATATATATATATATACATATACATATATACACACACAGGATTTAAAATATTAGTAACTTGCTGTCCTCATGTTGTGGTATAGTCATCTGTGGACAGTCACCTTGTACTATTGCCAGCTGTTTTTATGGAACCTAATAAATGTGTAGATGACAGAATAAATATTTTGTATATAAATAAGTTTGTTTGACAAGGAGCAGCATCCTTTACATTCTTCTTGTCCTGACTCCTGTGGGTGCTCATCTACCAGCAATATCAGAGTTGTAAAGAGCCTAACAATCAACCAGATAGTTCCACCAAGTGGCCAAAGGTGGAATTACATAGTCAGAGAGCAGCAGGGGTTGACATACATTTTTGGGGCCACTTGTCGATCGGGCAAGTTAGACATATTTTTTACTTGTCCAACACCTGAATGTACTTGATTACGAAATGATTATGTTAGTTGTTTCCACTTCTGTTGTCGAAGCAAACAGGATCGACTTAGGTGGGTAACGTTAGCACTACAGCTTAGTAAACAAACTATTGTGATTCAATCAGCCTTAGTTAGCTCTGGCTATCTTGCTGAAAAAAGGAATCTGGACAAACATGCATCTTGAATTGTAGATTTACATGACAACTTGGGTTATTTATTTGAAAATGTTACATTTTGTTTAGATAAGGGGGAGGGGGGGCGGGGGGCTCCCTCAACATCCACCACCAGATGCGCTGTAGAGCAGAGTAATGACACCGCGAATACGGACGTTTATCATCATTATTATTTTGTATTATTATTAAGAGGCCCCTGATTGGTCGAGGCCCCGTGCTTAAGCCCAGGTAAGCCCGTGCATTAAGGCGCCAGTGCTGATAACTCTCCGTTGGGCTGTGACTACGGGGCGTGTTTCAACCAAACTCATAAAACAAATGCCTCTTCGCTCAATTGGATAGACCTACAACCAATCATAGCAACGTAATATGTTGTTTGTTGAAAACAGATTCAAACTCTTTCGTGACGTTGTGATTACGTTACTGTTGATCATCTGTCCATCATCGTATAAAGACCGCCCTGGAAATTTCATTGGTCCGCCCAGCTCCTGGTTTTATATAGTTTGTCCCCAATACAAGCCCCTCCAGACCCAACTTCCTGACCAAATTTTTGTTGTGGGTGGGGCTAAGTTGGACTGGAAGCCAGGCTGGTGTCAATGACATTGGTGTTCACTGTATGTCCATTTTACCCACTGAACTGTTGTTATTCATCTGTGACAAGGTAAATTCGGTTCTACAATCAATGACCTCTTTAAGATAACCGAGGGGGGTGAAGAGATCCTGAAATTTGCTGGCTTCTCCCTCAAACCATGGGTTGGGTCAGGATAAAGTGGGAGGCAGGGAACTGCAGTAATAATCCACGGGGAAGAAAAATGTCAGTAGAGAAGAGAGCAGAGCATTAGTAAAAGTGAAGATAATGGTAGCTAGCCACAGTCACAAACATCACTATGGTTTAGGCACACACAGGCTTGGCTCTATGCCATTCTACTTTAATTAGGTGTGCTTAAATTTATATTTATATCTATTTTATGTCTTACATATTGTTTAGCTCTTTAGTATTAGACTTAATTAGAATGAAAGTAGAATTACGTAGATTAAGTAGAATTTATAAATAAAAAAAGGTCTGTATATATTTATTGTATGCACCTTCCTGCCACAGTAAATTCTGTGTTTGTGTAAACTTACATGGCAATAAAAACAGATTCTGTTGCATTTGGTTCTGTTGCATGGTTTAGGCAAAAGATAATGGTAGCTAACTAGCTAGCCACAGTCACAATCACTATGGTTTAGGCTTGTGTGTCATTTAGCATCTGCAAAAAAAAATGACTAAATGTGTGTTTACCTACAGTAATAGGCTTGACTCTTTTCTTCTCAATTCTACTTAAATTGGGTATGCTTGCCTTTGGTGGCTTGGGTCGTCTCGGTTCAATGGCTAAAAGTTAAGATAACAGTAGCTCACTAGCTAGCCCCAGTCACTGTCACAAAGCGGCTCAACTCGACTCGGCTCGGCTCGGCTCGGCTGCTTGGCACGGCTCTGCCGAAAGGTGAAGGGTGAGGGTGAGCTGACCTGTTAGTCATGGTTACAAAGCAGCTTGGCTCGGCATTGCACTATGGAGGAGTAAAAAAGTGCCAACTTTTATCAAATAAATACACCATTAAATGACTTAAATGGGTCAACTATTAATTACAATTTGAATTAAATACATAAACTTGTTAGGGTACCCGGTACCGGGGACCTAGCTGCATACGTCACATATATCGGGTAATTACGGATTGTAAACATGCGCGAAAACAGTCATGTTATATACCATTGGAATGACAAGGATCTCATCATGGTCCTGTGTTACTGTGCAGTGGACAATATTCAAATGCAATACGCTAAACAGGGCCCTCAGTCAATTGCATTTTCATATCACCACGTGTTGTAGTGCTTCATGAATTTATTTTATCTGTCAAACTCTCCCATCAAAGTTGGTAGGCGGATCTTAACGTCTGTTCTAGTGATCGTCTGATCTAACGCAGAGATAAATAACAAATTCCAATACACTGGGTGGTGCTATTCACCTCTACGTTGGTTTAATACTTTATTTAAACCAAATTTAATCATTTAATAAAATTAATTACAACGGCAAAAAATCCTCCATAGTGCAATGCCGAGCCAAGCTGTTAAAAGTGAAGGTAACCAGTAGCTGACCAACTAGGAACAGTCACGATCAAAGTCACGAGCGGCGCGGCTCGGCTCAAGCTCAGCTCCGCTCGGCTCGACGGTCGGCTGGGCGGCTATGAGTGAAGATAACTTTAGCTCACTAGCAAGCCACAGTCACAAACAGCACTACAGTTTAGGCACATGCAAGCTCGGCTCTGCTCTACTCCATTTTACTTTAATTGGGTGTGCTTAATTGTGCTTAATCTATTTCATATCTTATATATTGTTTAGCTCTTTAGTATTAGATTTATTTTATTTATACATTCTACTTTTTTAATTACGATCCTTATATGTTTATTAAAAGTGAAGATAACTGTAGCTGACAAGCAAGCCACAGTCACAAACGGCACTACTGTTTGCTCGGCTCTGCTCTACTTTAATTGGGTGTGCTTAATTGGGGTTCCTCCAGTAGGAGTGAACCTACTGTTATTAGGGTTTCTCCGGTAGTCATTGTTTAGCTCTTTAGTATTAGGCTTTTAATTTAATTTATACATTGTACTTTTTAAATTAAGATCTGTATATGTTTATATGCACCTTTCTGCCACAGTAAATTCTGTGGTTGTAAAAACAAGTTATCATCCTGATCGCCTTTGGTTCCGTTGCACGGCTTAGGCATAATTTGGTTGGGAAGTTGGGTCTGGGGAACCTTGGTTGGGGAAAAACTATGTCCGAACAGGAGCTGTCCGGACCAATCAAATTGTCAGGGCGGGCTTTATACGATGATGGACACATGATCAACAGTGACGTATTCAACCACATCACCAAAGAGCGCTTGGGTTGAATTTGTTTTCAACAAACAACATATTACGTTGCTCTGATTGGTTGTAGGTCTATCCAATTGAGCGGAGAGTCATTTGTTTGTACCACGAGTTTGGTTGAAACCATAGAGTTAATATAACTAGAGTAAGCTACTTTTGTCTTCCAAGATGGCGTCCCCATTCATTTCTATGAAAAGTGCTCAGTGGCGCAGTGAGGCAAGCGAGAGCGCGAGACTGGACGCGGCCATATTTCCACTTCCGTGTCTTCCGGTCTAGCTTTAAACAGTGGCTCTTTTTTTCCCTAGCTCCGAGACCTCGTGCACGCTTGCAACTAGCTGTACACGTCATAATTTGCGACAACCAGTCGCGAGCATAGATTTATATGGTTACAAGCGCGTGGGCATTGCGGTTGCAGAATCTATGGGCAGAATGGGGTACAAGTTCGATAAGAATCCGACACATGATGCAAACTTAACGGAAATGTATTCTGTCACTATAGTATTCCTTTCACTTGTTTTTTAGAAATAGGCTATAGGGCTAAATAAAGGGCTATTCTAGATGGAACTCATCACATATGATGCTTTTTTTCTTTGTGATATGAGTATGATTTCCAAGGCATTGTATCGGATGAAATAAACTGTTAACATGAACAGCTCTGTCGTTGTTCTCACCAGGCAAAGAAAGCTTAATAGTTATTTTGGTAACCGAAATCTTCCATAATGCAGACTTACCACAGCTTACTGTCAACTTTATATTCAAACAAAATGCCTCGAATTTCACATTGCCTTCAATTTCACATCAGTGTCGAAATGTGACCCATGTTCAACCTAGAAAACCAAACGTCTATTAATGGATAATAACGTGATCTAACAAGAGTTAATAATGTAATAAATAAAAGCTAGAGAAGTGTGTTTAAAATATAGTTTATTGAACATTTGCCTTTGAAAGGGGCATATTCATAGAACCATATAGGCTACAAGACGTTTCCATCAGATGTAGGCTAAGTGGGGGTGAAACTGAGGACCTTCATTGTCCCACAAAAGCAGTCTGGCTTGATGACACGATCAAAAAAAGAATGATGGGTGTGTTTAACAAAAGCTTCTGAAGGCAAGACTAATATTATATAAATACATATCATTTCCTATTGTGGTTAACAGTTAAAGTATTAATCTTCGTCTTTGCTCCAGATAGACATGTCAACAATATGCTTGCGCTTAACATAATATATTTGCCATCATGTCATGAACGTTTTTATGAAAAATCAAATCTGTTTTAAAATAACCTGAATAAACTATATTAACAACATTTCATGTATGTGTGACAACGATTTGCTAAACTTGCTACAACAAAGCAGGCAACTCAAGCCATTTTTCCCTGTGCTCATTCAATATAAGTCTATGGCTCATTCAGCTCAATGTAAATCGGCTATCGGCCAATGTGAACTTTTGTGCTCGTGCCCTGTTAGTATCCGCGAGCGCATTTGCAGGTAACTTTTATTGACGTAGGCAAATAAATGGGGTGCTAGTTTACCCATTTGGATTGGTTTCAAACTTAGCAAAAATCAGGAACAATTATTCTTTGAAAAAGCTAGTAGTATGAGCCAGGTTCGAGAATCGAACAAAAATTATTGGGGGAGATAGTTTTGTAAATGTTGACTGGAGTTAATAGAATAAAAACGACCGGAAGACATGGGAACCTAAAATACCACCTACATCCACCGGGGCCGTTGCTTCAAGCCGAGGGGTGGGGGCTTGGTTGAAACACCCCATACTGACTAGAATTGTGAGTATGCCAACGTCGGGCTATGTTAGGTCAGTTTGGACATAACTTTGCTTGAAATTTAGGGATATACTATTGGTTCATTGGAAAGCTAATGTAGCCTAAGCTACGACAGCTAAGAAGTAAAGCTAACATTTCCAGTGGTGTAGGCCCTATACATAATAAAATGACATTTAGGTTTAAAGCGACTGATTCTCTGAGATCAAGTTTGATAGGCTATATAGCTAGAGCTACATTTGTTTAAGCTAAATTATGACAGTGGACTTACCTGTCTGCAATACCAGAGAAATCCCACAGTTGAGCAGTAGCCTACATCATCTCTCTCCATCAGTAGCCTATCATGTCGAAGACAGGGAAACTTCTGGACAGGTCGGGACGAATCTTCTCACTCTTTCGCCTCGAACTAGGCATTTTTAGCATTAGGTTGATTCGTGTTTAATCGTGGTGGAGGGATGGGGCGCTTACCTGGTGTTTGCCCAGGTTTCAGTGTTTTAAGAAACATTTTCTCACTGAACTCCACTTTAAACGCCAATGTCGGCTAACCGATAACTGATACGAAAAGTAAGTAGAGTTAAAGTTGACACAATCGCGAGGACAATATTGGCGCCGGCGGGCTACATTCACGGCACGAGTGGTATAACACGCGTATCCATTCATGAATGCGCGGATTCATTAGGCCTAGTGTCAGACTGTAACTGCATTATAAAAAATGTTGCTTTTGCTTGCACTGATACGAACAAACGTTTTTATATTTATTTTTTGTACTTGTCCGTTCGGGCAAGTTCAGTCTTCATTATACTTGTCCTACAATGAGTTTTACTTGTCCCGGACAATCGGACAAGCCTCAATGCCTATCACTGGAGCCTGTTGGGGGTTTTCCTCTCCTGTTTATAGCCTACCTCCGTTCATACAGTGATGACACTGTTATCATGTGGATCATCTCTGTGCAAAAGAATCAGATATACAGCATTCCTCATGCTTTGTTGATATGTTACCGGGTGGAACTTCACAAACTTGGCCTCTTTATTATGGAGTCTGCAACTTGCTAAACGCGTTGGGAGTCCTATAGACTACCATTTCTGATATTACCATGTCAGTCACACATACCAAGATACATCTAGTAACAGAGACATGCTTGTGTATTTATGTTGGCAACATGATAGTCCAGTCTTTTAAAACCAAAATGCGGGTCAACCTAGGACAAATTGCAACAGAAGCAAAGTCAACTGATTTTGTATCCTCAATATGTCCTGGTAAGGAAAAAAAGCCCTGAAGAATCCCATTAGGGGAAAGTTTCAAAAAAGACCCAAATGTAGCCTATTCATATGCCTATTCACTATTTTTTCTGATGTGAATAGGCAAAAAAAATTAACCTTTAGATATCACAATGAAAATTACTGAGTTGTTGTGACTTACATTAAGACAAATAAAAAATGTATTACAATTGGGTTTTTTTTGTAACATGAGCAAACCCTGCATAAAAATGTATGTGCTAATTCGCATACCACAACATATCTTAACATTGGATATAGCCAGTTGAAAATGTCTTGTAGAATCTTGTTGGCATCTTACAGTAAATGGTATAGAGGCAAACAAATGTAACCATAAGGGGCAGAGATTCATATTCCATAACATATGTCATTCATTCAAGGTCCACTCAACTGTCAATCAACTATCACTAAGCTGTCACTTAGGTAGGAAAGATTTTCTTTTGTTTCCCCTACATGGATTATTCAACCTACATTAATAAAACATACCTGCTGATCAACTACAATTTATTGGGAACATCTGGACTATAGTTTCCCAATCAATCACAAATTCTGTTTATGTTGATGAAGCTAGATTCCCATACCATTATGCAGAGAAGTACAACAGTCATTTGTTTATTTGAGTGTCAACCTTCATAAGTACCACTGAAACACATTACAAAATCAATTTATTTTGTGACTGTCAGGAGTAGAAAACAAAGTGTCCGAAATGGCATAACTATCACTAGACATTTAATAAATGCAGTAAAAACAAACAAGACACGTTACCTAGTAAGGTCTTGTTGACTGCAGACTTTGCTGTCAGGCAATTTGTTACCAAACTTCAACCACAGAATACACAAATGTTTCTCTTGTCATCAGTGTTTGTTTAGTGAAGCGTTGATATTTCCAGAAGGTCAGACCCAGGTTAGGACTAATCCTGCTACTGCTACAGCATGCCACGGGGCAGTCTTACACCTCTTTGCTTAAGACCACCCTGACATTGCTGAAGACCTTCCCCAGAGCCTGAAACAGAGGATCACAGAAGGTGTGCACAGCTAGCGAGTAGATACGGCTAAAACACTGGGACTCGATCAGACAGCTCTTGACGCAGGGCATGACCGCCCATATATGGCAGAAGGACAGGCATGCGAACAGGAATCCCCAGAGTAGAGCCACAGGGATGCCCAAAATGGCCGACAGGATGCGGTAGCACCAGTATTTGGATACGGTGAAGGTGGTGTAGCTGGCCTTCCACACCCCGTCCACACTGTGGGTGCCGTCTGGCTCAGCGATCACATCCTCAAAGTCTACCTGCAACAGCAGGCAGGGAGTAGGCCATCAGCACACACACACTTGATGTACCTTTTACTCAGGTTCACATGAGTTAATGTAAGACTTCTAGGCTGGCCTCTCTGAAATATCAGTTTAACTGTAATTGCAAATTAAATTGTTTGGGTAAATGTATTTACAGAATTAAAAAGCCCTGGGATTGCAACTATACCTTGTTAAAGGCCAAGCAGGCCATATGTAAATCACCACCAGAAGCAGACTGGAGTTGAGTATACAGTATTTGTTCAAAGGGGTCCATTAACAAATCGTTGCACTGGTATTCTCACTTTGTTCAGTGTTTGCTTTCTATAAACCTGCTATAATAGACAGATCAAGTAGATTGAAAATAATAATTTACCGATCAATTAATACAAGATTATTTCAAATTAAATAAATCCCTTCCAGGGATACAGAGAGGTTCTCTCATAGTCCATATCTATAGCACACCCTTTTTCTATGCCTAGAAATAGACCTGGTATCTTTAGCCAACCTTCTGTAATGCACTGAAGCTAGACAGCTATTTTAATAAATTTTGATACGAGAAGCACACAAAAGACGGTCTTCAAGCTGCTCTGTAGCATACTTGAACAGGTTTTGTATCAGATTCTATTGAACACTGCACAAACACGGTACTGCACCTTCACTATGTCCTCATTAATCTTCTGTGGGTCTCTGTTGATAAGGTCTATCTCCTTGGTGTGGCTGTCTCTCCGGAACTTCTGCTCCTGATTGTGGTTGATCTCAGCCATGGTGGAGGCTGCAGGAGGGTGGAGGATTCGGGTAGGGCTGGGTGGCTGGTCCTTGGTGCTGCTGGGGGTGAAAGGAGAGTGGGGGTTCAGTCTAGGCTGGCCTGTGTCTGAAAGGAGCAGAGCCAGTCACAATGGGCAGTGGGACAGGGAGGGGCTGTGTACAGGCGTCTGAGTCTTCACTCAGTGTGATGTCACTCATGGAATGCCAGCCTTACTGCCAGTCCCAGCCTGTCAAATGGCTTCTGCTCACATCTACACACACACATACACACATATGCATAGACATTCTCTTTTCTCTCTTTTTTATTTCTCTATCTATTTATCTATCTTTTATCTCTATCTCTTTCTCTCTATCACACACACACACAGTTTGACCCATTCTTTGTCTTCGTCCCATACAGTAGCTCACATGGGGACCCGACACAATCTTGTAAATGGAGAAGCAAGACTGTGTTGTATCTGACACCATCCTGCTAAGTCACAACCGTAATTATTGCACTGTGTTTGTGAAGCTGTAGTCTGTCCACACATAAGATTGCACTGCAGTAATAATCAGCCATACCAAATTAGCTTCAACATCTGAACGGGTTGAATGACTGTGGCAATAAACTTCTAAAGGCGTTCAATTCTTATTTTACGTAACACACAACAATTAGATGGAGCATTGTTGCTACTTGTATAACAATTTAGAGACCAATGTAGCTGTAAATGCAAGAGCATAAATACAGATATTATGTTGAATTGTGACACACACTTTGTAGAAAGTGTTGCAAATTGTAATAAGTACTGTGTTGTAGTCACATCTGTTTTCTATAACATGGGTATATGGCTGTTCGCCTGCAACACATTTATTACAAAGAGCCTTGGTACACTATGGAAAGCCAAAAGTCTGCAGCATGAACAGCTTTTCTTAAGTAAACAAACCGTAGACCTGTACAGGATGAACTCCTGCTCACCTCGTGGTGTGTGGATGATGCTCTCTTGTCCAGAGAACGGTCTGGATGTGTCCCACCAGGGCCTTAAGACAAGTGGAATGAAACACAGACCCACACTCTGTGTTTGAAGTTCATCATATATGACATAGTGTGCACACTATACACATACACATTGATGAAGTTGCGCTGTATGAACTGTAGTCTCCTGCTCTCTGTATCACGTTATGATGATGATTTTTGGGTTCCACGTCAAAAAACTCTGTACAAAAGCTCTATGTTCATAGAATCTCTGAGAACATGTTCATTCCAATGGTTGTTCTTCTATCCCAAAACATTTTCAAATTCACAGTTTCAGTAATGTTTCAGTTGTTGTTTTTAATGACTTTGGTACTGAACTGTGGTGAGTCTTCATAGAGAGAATAATCTAGATGTCAGAAGTGCACCTGAACCAAGTGTGTCCATCAAGTACGCAATATGTAAATTGCATGCAATTCTGATAAAGGTGCTACATGTAATACCAATGTAGGTATTTAACCTCACACCATGATTTACCTATGTATGCATATCATCAGACACTGTTCCAAGTCCCCAGTCTGTTCTGAGCTCAGAGGTCCAGTCAGTGAAAGCTCTCAGACATCCTGGCTCAAGCCCGGACATACAGTAAGGCCATCTAGAGGACCTCAGCCAGAGAACACAGCTCAAGACTGCATAGGGGACCATCCCAAACCTAGTCCCACATGTGACAGAGATCCTCTCATTCCCGTGCCAGGTGAACACTGATGCCTCCACAGCACTTGCCGGCGCTGGAGAGAAAGGGACGCACGGCGACATCCAGGACTATGCTCCACCACGCCTGCAGGCAGCTGGAGCCTATGAGGACACTCTGAATGAAGGGGCTAACCATCCTGTCATGGTGGGAGAAACACACTGTTAGAAACTAAAAGAAAAAAAACTCTGGTGGTGCACATCCTGGGGCAGGGTTATCCAGTAGGCTGTGAGACGTCAGACCCACCAGATGTGGAGGCAGCTGAGGATGGCAAAGAGGAGTCCAGAGAGGATGGAGACTGGAACAGCCAGTAGGACTGTGACGATCCTGTAGATCCACACCCTAGTGACCTCAAACAGGGCATTACTCCACATCCACACCCTGTCTCCACTACGCACCGACACTGGCTCTGCTATCACATCCTCAAAGGTGACCTGGGCCAAGAAACGAATGTCAGAGGTCAGGGGAGGTCACAGAGGAGGTTACAATTGCGAGGTGAACTCATCGACCGTCATCATCCATTGTTCTACCAAACTGTGACTGAGCTGACGCACACAAGAGGGCAGTACAATCACAGAATGCAGCTGCAATTTTTTCTTGATAAACACTTTCATTTTTTGCTCACTAAATATCTTTAAAATATTGAATGTGATCATAAAATAAAACTTAAACCAGTGAATTCATGAAATAACATAGACAGTCAACATGTCAACGTGTCATCCTGTCCAGGGTGGGCCAGGTACCTTCAGACAGTCATTGGTTCCCCTGGGGTCTCTAATGTTGAGCAGAGGCTTGGTATCACTGATGTCCACCAACGCTGATATCATGTCCTCCTCCTCCTCCTCCCTTGCAGGAGCCTTCCACAAGGGCTCCGGCTGCTCCTGCTCATCTGAATCCTCCGGTTCAGAATCCCCCAGGTCTATCTCTGTCTCCTCAGTATAATCCTCCTTCATCATGGGGTCCATATGGACATGGAGAGAGAGCAATACTCACAGATCTGCAGAGCCAAAGACTAGCCCCTAGTCGTACAGCAGACTGATACTATCCAACAGAGGGTGACCAATCAGGCCCCTGGACCCACCACTGCACTGGGTTAAATTTGGAAAGTGACTGTGGCCTGGTCGGTATTTCCAGCTTGGCTGACTTGAGAGGATCACTTCCCAGTGTCCTGAAAGAGAGAGAGAGAGAGAGAGAGAGAGAGAGAGAGAGAGAGAGAGAGGGAGGGAGATCTAGAGAGACTGGGTGTGGGGGATATAAATACTACTGTGGAGGACTGACTGGAAACAGTTGTATCTTATTAAGACCTGTAGTATAACTGACTGACCAGAGACTGGCAGGAAATAGTTAAAGGACAGACTGAGGAAACTACAGCAAATTGCAAAAGCTGACAAGAAAGAAATATGTGGTACATGTTTCATTGTAAAGTAGGTAATGACAGAGCCAAGACTCATCAATATCCTTGTGTTCTGTACGTTGGGCACTGACTGTGTGGTGTGGAGTCTGATATGTGGTCTGAAATGTCTGTATAGATCTTTACATCTTCTGGCTCTCTAAGCTGAGAAGAGGTTTACTACTTTGGGGGCTCTGCAGCCCCACAGTGCCCCCCTTTGGCCTCCTGAGTAAATATGAGCTATCTTTATAGAGGCTGTTAGTTTGGCACACCCGAAACATGATCTGGTGCTTCTGCAAGTACTCCTCTTCTGCTCTAAACATTGACCTGTTAACAACAACTGGAAGGGTACAGCTTATTATTTCATTTTGGTGTAGCCCCAGACTACACTATGACATGCACTGCTGGCTGTGAGATATATAGTGGAGTTATGTAGTTTAAATTGTATTGTATGATTTGACATGATTCACCCTGCATGAGAACTACAAGCACTAGATGGTGGCGAGGGTCAACCTGAGACTTGTTCCTGCTGTTCCTGTCAGTGAGTGCCACCCATGCGGATCAAGATTGGTCACATAAACACAAGTGACTGTAAATATCTAATGGGGATTAATACAACCAAAACAAAATTACCATCAACATTTTCTGGGGAAAAAAACATATCTCAATTGAAACAGGAAGCCTCTGGTATGAAGATCAGGCTAAGAGAGAATAATGTCTGTCTAAAATGTGAGGAAGTTGTTCATCAGTTAGCAGAGACATATGCTTACTCCAAGTTATAGGTAGTGTCTGTCAACCTATGTAAGCATGACAGAGAGAGAGAGAGAGAGAGAGAGAGAGAGAGACAGAGAGAGAGAGAGAGAGAGAGAGAGAGAGAGAGAGGAAGGGAGGTAGAGAGAGAGAGAGAGAGAGAGAGAGAGAGAGAGAGAGAGAGAGAGAGAGAGAGAGAGAGAGACAGAGAGAGAGAGAGAGAGAGAGAGAGAGAGAGAGGAAGGGAGGTAGAGAGAGAGAGAGAGAGAGAGAGAGAGAGAGAGAGAGAGAGAGAGAGAGAGAGAGAGAGAGAGAGAGAGAGAGAATGTCGCTCCTCTGGGACACTATGATGTGAAATGGAGAGTTGTCCTTGGCTCTCATCTCTCCCCCAGGTGTGAGCTTAATTTTCCAACAGGCTTTCAGGAAAATCCCTTATTCTCTATTAACCTTTGGACCCATTAACAGATCATCCTCACACTGGTATTATTAGTCATTATTAAGGTTTGGAGAATCATGCCATGCACAAACTTGTCAGGCTCTGACAACAATGCATTTAAAGACAGGATGCACACACTGTTGATGTTCATGTTAGTCTTGTGTAGCACAGTAAATAGTGTTGTATATGTTAAAATCACCACTGCAAAAACAGCAAAAGGTGTTTGTTGTTTATGAATAGTTTATTTGTATGAAGAATTACAAGTCTACAACAGTATACAGTAGAAAGCAGATGGTGTGGTGCTCACTGTAAAGAGATAACTTTAACCAGGCAGAGAAACAGAAGGAACATGATGTATTGATGACTGAGAGTTTCCTGTGTGTGCTATAGCTGGAGACAGTGGTATGCTAATGGTCTGCACACCTCGCCAGATGGTCTGGATGGAAGAGTGTGTGTGTGTGTGTGTGTGTGTGTGGGGGGGAGGAAGGGGTGTGGGAGCTAGAGGAAAGGGATTGTGTGTGCATGTGTGTCAGGTGTGCAAAGGCCACTCTGGCCTTCGCACACCTGACCCTCCACATGCGGGCTCATGGTGGCTGGTGAATAGTTATGACCTGGACGACGATCAGTCACATTCATATGTCATTTCAGGGAGGCAAGGATAGATGAGAGGCTAGATGAATTAAAGATGCATTTCACCATCTCTCTCTCTCTCTCTCTCTCTCTCTCTCTCTCTCTCTCTCTCTCTCTCTCTCTCTCTCTCTACCCCTCTCTCTCTGCCAAGAGCTTATGTGGGATATGAATGATGTCATACAGTGTTCCTTTTGTGCACCTGCTAGTCTGGCTGTATCCATGGGTACAGCACACCAGGTCAGACACTGTCTCTCTAATCTCATGGCATAATGTCCAACATGGTTGGTGAGGGTCAGGCAATGTGGGTGTTTCATAGAAAAGACAGCCATGTGAAGCGTTGAATGGAGTCTTCTCCACATAGACCACAGTATGTATGGTTAGGCCTGCTTCCTTCTGGCCATGCAGGTATGAGTGGTTGTTTGTGTACGTGGGTCTCGGACTGGAACTGGCCTCACACACACTTTCAGGGATTGTCTAATGTAATCATATGGGACACTCCATACGACAGGCTCATTAATCACACCCAGAGCGGCTTCCCTACAGCTTTGATTCATTGTGTCTGCTTTTCGCTCTTTTGATATAGCAGATCATGTAGACTAACAGACAGATACGGCCAAATGAGGCAGAGTCATCAATGACATTACTTTCTTCCTGTTTTCCGAACATTTACATTCACATTTATTCATTTAGCAGGCGCCTTTATCCAAATCGACTTACACGATTTACGATTTATAATACTTAGTGTAGAAAACACACAACAGATTGACTTCAGAGCAGTGTAGATCATGCTGATTGAGCATCCTGTGAACGTTCTTACTCTAATTGGAGAGACTTGTTTGATATACTTTGAATTCTGCCTGAGAAAGGAACACCGAGTTGTTGTGATGGTCTAGCTCTGGTTCTATAGACATTGGAGGTCTGAGACTGGTCCTTCACTTTAATTACTGGCTCATTGTGAGGGCGCTCATGTGTATGTAGAAGCCTGGCGGAACTGATGTGCCAGAGCAGGTTCACTCTTTGAACTGTTCCTTTATCTACTTCACTACCTCTTGAAATCATAAATATATTATCATGTGCATTTCTTTTAAGACAAACTCCATTTCGACAGCTATTTCAAGCAGAGATGAAGACAAGGAAGGGTACTCTCAGTCATGATGAATCTATTCTGCAGGAACAGATAAGATGAGAGAAGAGATGTTACTGTGGCGAGATTACATAACGTCTAATGGTAATAAAAAAGGTTTAAAGATGGCATTCAAAACTAAATCAAATAAGAGGCCAGAACATGATATTCATTCAATTGTATAGAATAACGTTTGGTTAAAACAATATTTTAAAGGTGTTTACCAAATATATTTAGTTAAACAAGAAGCTCATATTTTGTTGTGCATATGTGTTGATGAACAATCAGCATATGAACCCAGTACGCAAAGAGAAAAGTCTGTGCAAATATGCAGAAAGGAAACCGTAATCCAGGCTTGAAAGTGATGTCTCATTTGATGCCAGATCATCCTTCAGTTAATCCTAAAATGTAACATTAATCCTTGTGTCTGTATGTGTGTTTCTAACATGACTTCATCAGATTTTGCTCTGGCCTTGTGATCAATTAACTGGGTTATCAAGCTCCCTCAGTTTACCCAGGGGAAAGTTTCCCTAATGCTCTGTCTCTGTTTGTCCTGGATACTCCATCTCTGTAAATGTTCTCTTCAGGTGACAATCCTCATTTCAGTGTATTTGCACACCACAGCCAAGGGCTATAAAGTGGCACTATGTTATCATGCTTTTAAGACTTTACAATACTGGCCTCTCAATGTGAACTCAATAAATGTTCTGACTTTCTTTGTATCTGATTGGGTGTGTGTAGGTGTGTGTGTGCGTGTGCATATAACTGTGTGTACGTGCAGCTTTTGGGAAACATCAAAGCTGATCATGCATGTGTTTGCAGAATCATAGTTTAATTTTCAAAATCTAGCTCAGCATGTTCTTTCTGTGTGACCACAATGTCTTTATCCCTTAAACCTAATCTGTCTGTCTGTCTGTCTGTCTGTTTGTGTGGGAAGGAGGGAGGGAACAGCATTTCGGCCCAAAAATACAATTCTCATTAACAAAGCTACAGTAACCTAATCAGAGGTAAATCTGAAAATCAGGCCAGAGACTTGTATCTTCCTGTAACGGACAGACTCCCGAGATATAGGGTACTGGATCCAAGTGCGGGTTTATTTGGGAGTAGTTGAACAAGCAGGGGTCATACACAGATATCAGAGCCAGAGAGGAGATCCAAAAGGGAAGTCAAGTCTCATGCGTAGGTCAAACGGAGGCGGACTGGACAACAAAGGCAAGGCTTGGTCAGGTTCCACAGGACAGGCAAGGGTCTGGATCACGGTGTCTAGGAATAGTACAGGTGGAACAGATACAAGGTCAGGGGCAAAAACAAGGTAAGTATATAACAGAAAGTTCATCCGAAAATCGCCCAGAAATGTCAATATAATGTTAACAAGACTTAGCAAGGAGTGAAGGGAGTGACTGTGTCTCACAGAGCAGGAGTAGACTGATTGTTTTCATTGTTTGCAGGCGTGAAGAGGGAGTGCCCTCTTAGTACTCAGGTGACGATGATCTGCGGCAGGGGGACCTGATTGTCACACTTCCTCTGGTTATGTCATTTTAAACACAGGTATTCCCGCAAAGTCCTGTTGTTGCGACCGTATTTCTCCGTTACACCAATGCCTTAAAGGAACTTTTTTAAATGGAACAGATTTGCTAACTCTCACTTTAGAGCTTTTAGCATTCACATTATTTTTTTTTTATGTTCACTTTGAGCTGTTAGGAAAGCAGATTTTCTATGCTTATATAATCATGTGTTAATTGAGCCCAGCCAGTCTAAGGCTTTCCATGAATGTGCTGCTGAAACATCGTTCTGTACATCCAGATTCACACACTTACAGTTTTATATTCAAAAGGATAGATAACAATGCCAATAACATAACTTCTGCTTAACTCATTAAATCCTTGTAAACACTTTGAATGTATAGGAGTTTATTTGCACAATAAAAGTAATAACAGCTGATTTGTACACTCGTATTCTTCCAACATTAATGTACAAGCATTGTGTCTCATTTAAAAGGAAGGGCAGATCAGAATATAGCAAAAAATAAAGCAAGTATACTAAACAGATAATATAGACACTGGTCATTTCCCTTAACTTTGAATTTAATGTATAGTTCTCCACACTCAACTGCCAGAATTAATAATTAATTAATTAATGTATTATTAAAATTCCTGAATTGTATGTAGTATTATACAATTGTGTCAGATTAACCTGTCAGTCTTTATGATAGAAAAAAATGATATTACATGATACAGCAGAATTAAGGCTATTCAAGTTTTCATCAGCATTAAAGTGAAACATATATATTTGCACAAGTAGTGTTGTATTTATTTGTAAATGTAGAAAGAGACAGTGGTAGCAGTATATCAGTCCTGCTATTAGTCATGTGGCAGTAACAATAAAGACACCTGATAAAAACAGTTGTGTTATAGAACAATGCAACCACAATACTAAATGACACATCAACAGAAAGATTGTACTCATGTCATGTTGTGCTGTGTATGACACTTCTACATTTCTTCTCAAACAACCACCAGAGCAGGGTGCCACAGTCCTGCGGTATCTCTAAGTGAACTCCTCTGGTATCTGCCCTGGTATCCTGAATCCGGTTTGCCCAGTCTGGTCCAGGGTGCTTCGGGGACTAGGGAGGGCAAAGCTGGCACGGGTCTCCACTGTGCAGCTGGTCCTCTGCAAGAACTGCAAAAAGTTCTCATGTCCTGAGCCCTCGTGGCTGGACATAGCCAGCTGTACGGGCCTGGCGGTGTAGCAGCACCTCAGCTTCCATAGCTCTTCCCTGATCTGCCTGTTGAGCAATCCATAGAAGAAGGGGTTGGCAGCGAAGGAGGAGTATGCCAGCCAGGTGACAGTATCCTCCAGGTCAGTAGGGATTCTGGACGAGGCATGAAGCGTGAGGTGGAGGTGAAAGGCAAAGTAAGGCAGCCAGCAGAGTAAAAACTGGCCCACAATCACCACCAGGGTGAGGGCAGCCTTGCCCCCTCCGAAGGCCTTGTCCCTGGTTGTTCGGCGGGGGGCATTGCGGGTGGTGATGATTGTGGTCTGGCTGTTGATGGAGTCCGAGCGCCGTTTGGGGTGACTGGTAGTCCAAGAGGGCAGGGGTCTGTGTTGGCGTGCCGCCAACCGCGCTACCTTGTACACGTTACAGTAGACAGCGAAGATGACCGCGGCGGGCAGACAGAAGCAGGCCACACAGAAGAGGATGGAGAAGACCTGCCGGTGGCCGCTGTGGCTCCAGTGCAGAGAGCAGTGGGCAGCACTGATGGTGCTCAGGCTGCCATAGTTCGGCCATCCAAACATGGTCGCCAGCCCCAGCAGAGCAGACGCCACCCAAACCAGGACCATGACAGCAGCCGCCAGCTTCAAGGTCATTTTCACCTCATAGCGCATGGGGTGGACGATGTAGTAGTAGCGCTCCACGCTGATGGCCGTGATGGTGAAGATGGAGGCAGCAATGAGGAAGACATTAAGGAAGACATATACCTGGCACTCCAGCACGGTGAACACCACTCCTGCAAAGTAGGGTGAGCTGGACACGATTCCCAGGGGCATGAGAAGCACAGCACACAGCAGGTCCACTGCACACAGGTGGCACACAAAGGCAAACTTCCTGAGGTGAGGGGCTTTGATGATCACCACGAGCACTGCAGTGTTGGCGAGCAGGGCGAGCACATTGAGGGTCACCATAAAGAAGATCCCTGACAGGTCCTTAAAGCGGGTCTGGGCGTTAGGGAGGGTGCCCAGTTGCCTGCTGGGAGCAGAGGGTAGGGGCTCCCACAGGCTAAGAGAGTCATTGGCTGCTGTGTCGTTGAGCTCTGGGGTCAGGGGTGAACCAGCCTCCTCCATCCTTCACAATGAAAGTTTCAGAGTAAACATCCGTTTCCCACACGTCTCCATTCTCCACTGACGAGATAAAAGAATCCGTCTGATCACGAGTCAAATTACTCTGTCTCCTTGTCCCTCCTTGAAAAAAGAAGAAACATTCACATTTAGGGAGCTCGATACAAGTTGCCATCGTAAAAAAATGTAATATGAAAAGAGACGAACGGTTAAATGCATGATCTACGGCATATAGAAATCACTTGTCAAAATGTAAGGTCTATCTTCTTAAGTCTCATATCTACCTGATAACTGCCATTTCTTTAAAGGTGTGGACAAGGCAACAGCCTGTCTGATGACACTGCTGCTCTCTCTTTCAGTGTTCTCTAGTTGGAGGACAGGGGCCTGATCAATAGGAATAATTCATGGAGGACAACCTGTCTTTCTCCTCCATCCTTCTCTAACCTTTTGAAATGAAAGATAATGAGCGTTCTTGTTTTAGCCCAGCTGCAGGGAACTGGCTGCATTGATTAGTATGTGCTCAGTGTCATCCTGCAGGCCACCATCAAAGACACAGCGTCTAAGCAGGAGGAGGTTGTCTCGCCAGTCAAAAACATTGAAACTGATACTAGCTGTTTGTGACCCAACTGGACCTTCCAACTTTCACTCTTGATGAAAAGGATTTGCTTCAGGTGTATGTGGGTTTACATCAACACACTTGCATCATTCAGTTATATCCTAATCTGTTATTTGACTTCAAACCATCTTTATCTCCACAGACAGCACACGCCTTTGCGTGTCAGGAAGATAAGAGTCAGAGAAAGCTTCTTGTTCTCATTCTCACATCCAAGTGCATAGGATCCCCTCTACTGGCACTGTACTCAGAACACACCATGTACTGTAACCATCAAGGTTGTGTCCTAAATGCATGTGTTTGTAACCAGTGATCTAGTGATGCTCTACACCCCATAATCGTCTCTGATGGACAGACATCAGCATGCCATGTTCATCCCCAGGATGTACTAATGCATGAACATCCTTGTTATGTAAGATGTCCTTATTTCTCTCCTGTTTCATCAACATCATAGTTTGATCTGGATACAGTTCATTAACAGTGGCATTGCTTGATATAATAGCTGATGCCAAATTCTATATTTAGACAACCCTTTTTAAACGGGAACAGAAATATTAATGTAAACACTTTTTAGGTCACTTGGTGTCAATAGAAAACAACTTAAATATTGTTAGGGCTGAGAGAATGTTATAAATGCCGTTTTAAATGATCCACTAAGTGAAAACATCTGCAACCAATAATCAGACATCTTTTTAATGCGGCTCATGCCAATTAAGAATCAGAACCAGAAGGGATTTTATTCGCCATGAATGTTTGCACAAACAAGGAATTTACTTGCAGGGAGGTGCATACATTAAACATATAGGAATATTGAAACTTAAATATGTGGAGTAACTACACAAAAGGAGCAAAGTCTAGCTAATACTAAGGGGGGTCTAGCTATTACTAAGGGGAATAAATAAGGTTCACCCAAACAAACCTCCTCAGGGAGGTTTTTGACCACCTACTATACACACTCCCCTAAGCAACGAAAAACAATAATGGTCTAATCATATCAAATGTATGGTGCAGTATACTGTATATCCAAAGCTTTAAACCCAAACAGATTTTTAGTGTACACCAAACTGCTGCTTATTTTGTGTCTGTTGCTTGGCCCACCTTTTACAGGCTCAAGCTTTTCAGGGCAAACACATACAAGTGTAGAATCAATTCTTAAAAAAAGGGAAACTTTGCAACATGTCTTGGATGGAAATAGTCTTGTAAATAACACTTTTCAATAGCCCACACAGGGAACCCCAGAAACACTGCAGTTAACTCACCTGTCGCATGAGCTGTAAATCGATGTTTGAAAAGCCTCTGGTTTGTTCTCCACTCTTTTCACCCTGAGATATTAAAAGGTGGAATGCTGCCAAACAGCTGGGCGAAGGAGTTTCTGTTTCCTGAGGAAACCTATTAGGCATCAAGGTCAGTGTTGAGGCACTGGTGTTTCAGCCAACCAACTGTATAACAATAGGTGTACCGTGCCAGTCAGTGTCTGAAGGGCTCAACAATCACTTGATACTGAGCCCAGCTCACAGTGAGTGCAACCTGCTACCTTGTCCAACCATTGTTTTAGAGAGAAAGTCCATTGATAATAGGATGGATGGTCCGACTTAGAAAAAGTCCTGAGTTGAGCTGGTAAACAGTTAATGGGTGTCAGAGCAGCGCCTATGATGTGTAATGGGACCACAGAGACAGCACAGCTGCCACAGTGAAGGGGGAGGAGCTAGACTGTGGTCATCGTAGAAAGCATATCACTCAAGAGACGGTTATTTGTGAGGTTGCTCTGTGAAACCACACCCACCCTACTCAGCCCGCCTACCCTCACTCTCATCTCTTAGTATATGGCAGTGACTGTCACACATTGTACACTATGCCTCTGCCCACACACACACAGTTCTCTGTTCTGTCCTTGCAGACCTCCTCTGGGTCCTTACTAAACATACACAGATGTACATAGACTTCCACACTCTGTATTAATAATGTGTGCTTTAGTCTATTAATCAAAATGTTTTCTAAGAATCTAAACATCAAAAAATGTTTTTTTTAAACCTAAGAAATCAGACTTTAAGGCCCAGTTACCCAAACATGGATTAAGTCTTGTCCTAGACTAAAAACATTTTCAATGGAGATCTTCAATTATTTTTTGTCTATCTTTGGGACTAGGCTTAATCCATGCCTGGGAAACTGGGCCTTAATCATATATAGTTCTCACTACAATGTGACTTTGTACTAGATACATTTTGTTATCAATACAACATACCTGGTAGACTTGGATGTATCCCACACCTACATAAGTGTTGGTTATAAAGAGCACACTGCCATCTGCTGGAACATAACATAGTTACTATCTACAGTACATTACTACAAAGGACAGTACAGCATCCCAACAGTCATAATGGCATTCAACAAATGAAGTGAATCTGTGCTAGCTTTAATGTACATAACAATCATCATCAGAACAAATAACAATTTTGGACCTGCAGAGTTACATTGTAAAACATTGTGAAGGCTAGTTGGTAACTCTAAAATGAGTCATGTGACATTAGGTGCAAATTAATACCTGACACCAAATGGTCCCCTGAAACTAAGAACAGTACACATTTTTACATTAATACTGTAATACACATACAGTACATGTACAGGTCTCACCTGGGCATGTTACATTATAACAGGATCACATCAGAGGCGTTGTTAGACATAAAACTCAACTGGGGCACAGGCCCCTATTCATATCCATTTTTTTTCTTTCAAGCTTGCTGCGCAGAATGCACTATAGGCTATAGAAACTCTGCTTGCTTAAACCACTGTACAACAGTTCAGGGACACAAGTTTGATATCAGCTTTGGCAGGGACATCAATAGTTAATGCGAGCGCGCACATTTCTTTCGCATTCATTTGGGCGCAAATACTGTTTTGCAGCTTCATATTATTGTTGTATGTTTTAGTCAAGATATGATGATTGGTAGGCCTATCATTTAGAAACGTTCTCTAGTTTTGTAATGTTTTCTTAGCCTACCTCAATTCTGGCCGAGTCCGACACCTGGACTTCTGTGTGAGTGCCACAGTGGCTCTTTGGCAAGCTCAGAGCGCGCTGACATGGAATTCTGCGGGCATCGGTTTGTGTTTTTCGGTTAAACTGCTTTGATTTTACAAGCGTTGATTGGGATCCTGCGTTTATTTTTTCAGAGATTATCAATCTGAATGAATGTACTGACTAATAAAGTAAATTGTTAAATCTCTTACTGGGGCACAGCAGATTTATACTGGGACACGTGCCCCAGTAAAAAGGGTCTAAGGACGCCCCTGGACCACATGTTAGTTTAACGGAAACCCAATCTCTTCTTAAACAGCTTGTCTTCATTGTTCAGTTTGGTTCTAATGGCAGTTCGTATCACACTGTAGTCCACTCCAAACTTGATTCTAACATGCTCTGGAAGAGAAGACAATGACACATATTAGCGTTACCAAAGTCATTTCATGTGGAGATTATTGCAGCTGTACAGTAAACATTCTGTGGATACAGATCGTTTTTATGTATGCTTAAACAGCAGCCAGTACCCATGATGCCCCTTAAGATGTCTGGTGGGAGGGGAGGCTTTTGAGAGTCTTCTCTAGCAATGTTGGTCCGCCTGCCCTGCAAAGTGTGGGTGGCCAGGGTGTCTCTGTCGAACAGCACCATCAGCAGAGCTGAAATGTACTTCCTAAAGTCTGTGATCTCCGCAACACGCTCATACAGGTTTCTTTGGATTCTCAGGCCTCCAGAGAGATGCAGGAGGTTTTCATCATCCTAAAGAATAATACAGTGATTTGTTTTATTGCACAAAGCTACATTCATAAAACCAACACAATGACAACGTCTATCCTCAAGGATTTTGCTCTACACTCTCTCTGAAATCTACAATCATTTTTCCATACAAAATACATCCATGTAATACTACCCTGGATCGGGGAAGATGTGTATTTTGGGCCTGAGAATAAGATTGGGAAGTATTATGGAGTGACATCACCTCTGCCACTGGTTCAGACTGTCCAATCACACAGGGGAAGTATTCCCCTTCACTGCTCTGGGATATCCCATCAGCTCCCTGTCTGGCTTGGTCCAAGACAGATCGTAGGTCATGTGCTGTGTGCCTCATCTGGCTCATCAGGTCATTCATCTCTGAAAAGGTATTACAGACAGTTACATTACAATAATCTTGTGGTCTTGATTAACTTCAGTTAAATGTGTCGTTAACAGATCCATTAGAGTATGTGAATGTGTGACGTTAATGACACGGCTTTCTGGTTGGGATATGTATTTATGTTAGTATATTACAAACATCTTTCAGCAATAACCCCAAATAATGTTATAAAAATGAGTCATGAGAACTTACCTTTAAGCTGTCTCAATTCCTTCTCTGCCATGATCCTACACCTGCGTTCATATTTGAGTTCTGCCTGAAGCTGGTCAATTTTCATCAAAAGGCTTATGGTATCTGTTCTCATTCCCTGGCTTGGCTCATTGTCCTCAAAACCAATTGGTTCATTCTGGAGGAGGCAAAAAGTCAAAAACCCACATAAGCAGGAAAACATAATAAATCCACGTAAGAAAGAAAACACAATAAATCCACGTAAGCAAGAAAACATAATAAATCCACGTAAGGAAGAAAACATAATTACTTAGGCTACTTGGTTATCATGGCCTTCGCCATGTTTAAAATTGCGATCCCATCTCCCATAGGATGGACAACTCACCTCAAAGGCTGGATAAATGGTATCGTTGGATATTCTGTATTTCTCTTCTGCATTTTCACCAGAATCCTCTTCTACTTCTGTGCTTATCCTCATCACTTTGAGGTTTGGCTGAGTGCCTACTGATTCTAATGCCTCTCTCTTTGGAGGCATGCTGGTGTGAGTAGAAATGTCTCCACCAGCTGCAATGCACACAACGAACAGTAAACACACTTATTTGGCCCTACAGTATTCAATTAGGACATTTTAAGAACTCATTGAATTAGTTAGTCAGATATTGGTCCATTAAATAAAGCTTTGAAACTGCTTACTTTTTAGAATACACAGGATTGTTTTGTGAAACAAAATACCAACAGGGGTCCGTTTTGTTGTCTCTTGAAAACCATCTGGGGATTTTCGCATGTGATTCGATTGAGAAAACGAACGCCAGCATCTGTGCCAGATTCGCAATTCTAATCTACAGAATTACAATTAATCTAAAAACTATCCCCATGACTCCACATAATAGGGAATAATTGTCATTTTTTGAGATGCTTAGGAACAGTCTGGGTTTTTGCCTATGCACATTGATACTGCGAATCCCAGAATAGTTTTTCGGTAGCATCACAGACGACCATTTGCTGAAACACTGAGATGTAATAGTATCTAATGCAATTGTATTCGTCAGTAAACCTACCTGTGGTTTCAATTTGATTTTCCAGTGTTAATGCTAAAAGTAAGCATCCAATAAACCAAATCTTCTGCAGTAAATAGAAATACTTCCAAGTAAAGAGGAAGTACGGTAGCCTAGTAGTACTGCAATACTGCGGTGTATTATACGGTCCCATGTACGTTTTGGATTGTGAGTGCTATTGTTTGTCAATATGTATCCCCTAATTGCAGACGGCTTGCGGATTTCAAATCAGGGAATTTGTGCTTATGAACATCTCAGGCAAAGACGTCGTTCTTTGCTCGTTATTTATTATATACTTAGTTGGACAGCAACTAGAAGGGAACGGAGTTGTATGGGCCGGGAAAGAATTTACCCATGTACACGTTTCCTGCTCAACGTAGTTTTATCTAATCCAGCCAATCACATATGTTTTTTGGTCCTACTACCTCAATAGTCCAATAGCTTTTCTAAAAGGGCGGGCCATATAGCAATTTGGAGTGGACTTGACAAAGTGACAAAACGCCATCAACCAATCAAAACATTCCCTGTGGTTCCATGTGTTTATGTTCATAGTTTGGTTGAGAATGAGGAAACCCATGTGGATCATGGATGTGGATGCATGACTGGAACCTGTACATTCTTTTGAGATACAAGTTGTTTAGACAGGTTTTGTTTTTGTTTCATGATGTCGTCCTTCTTCATTAAGAAAAAAGGAAACGCAACATTTTCCAAAAAAGAAGATCATTCAGCAGGCGCAAAACGAAAGGTATAAAACGTAAAGCTAGCTTCTTAAGCTAACATTAGTCGTCTGCTTAGCTTGGTTTGAGGTAAGATGTAGCTGCTCCAATTACTGAAATGTCAGTTAAAATAAAACTGTTTTGATCAATTTGTTTAGGTAGTACAGAAGGATGTGGGAAACAAGAGTCGAGCGAAAAAGTCGAATTCGAAGACAAACGAAGAAATCTCCAGTGACTCCGAGACAGAGAGGTAACTAGCTTAACGGCCTTGCGACACAGAAAAAGGGCGATATCAAATTAAACTTAATTGGAATGTGATGTCATCCAAGCTTCATTTAGCAACCCAATGAACACATTTTGTTTTAGTCACACAGTTCAGAGAAAAAGGAAATCCCACGAAGAAGAGGAGTTTGAAGAGACGCCACAGGAGAAGAAGCTACGTTTAGCCAAACTTTACCTTGACCAACTAAGGGAAGAGGGTAAGAGCGTATCAATGTGTTATACTTCAGAAAGACAACCAACTCACCAGTTTGTGAGATTTTGATTTTTTACGTTCGCCTCTACTTTTGTTCATTAGAAGAAGCCAAGGCAGAGGAGGAGCTGTTTGAGACGGACCTCGTAGCTGGAAGACTCCAAGATGAAGTGGTATGAGGCAGCTTGTTAACATTGTGTAAAAGGTGTAGTCCTTTCTAAACATGATAACAAAACAATATTCAAAATCACCTCACTGTGTTTTGTTCTTCAGCTTGAACAGAAAGGAAAGCTACAGCGAATGGTTGCAAAAGATGTAAGTTTCTTAGAGGGTCATGAGCCGAATCGTGTTCTAAATGAGTTGCTTGGGGTATTCATCTGGGTCTGGTCTTAGATCCACTTGGGGTGTCAGTGTTTCACTTTTTGTTATTGTGATGGTCTCCAGCTCCTTCCACCAGACGCCTCTGAAATCCGTTTGTTAAGAGGACACAAGCTGCCCGTCACCTGCCTGGTCATCTCCCCCGACGATAAGAACATCTTCTCCTCTGGCAAAGACTGCTCCATCATCAAATGTATGCCTTCGATTCTTAAGTTAGGCTTGCACATTTAGATAACTGACTTGGACGTTGACTGCTACACTGACCACTGTCCAAGACAATATCATGTTCATAAATCTGTACCTACAGGGGATGTTGAGAGTGGTAAAAAACTGCACACTATAGCTGGTGGCAGAAAAGGAACAGAGGACCGTCATGTGGGGCACACAGCCCATGTTCTATGTATGGCCATATCATCAGATGGAAAATACTTGGTGAGTACAGTGTCCATGCACACTTGTGTTCAGTGCTGAAGGTGGTTGCCTGGTTACCAGCTCGTCTACTATGAAGCCAAATAATGCTGTTGACAGAATAAGAATGGAACCTTTTGAATCCCTCCTTAGGCCACTGGAGATATGAATAAACTGATCATGATTTGGGAGGCAGCGACTTGTAAACACTTATACAAGTTCACAGGACATCGCGGCCCTGTATCGGTAAGATGTCTTCACCTTCAAGCAGAAAGTCTCAGCTTTGACCCTGTTGCTTTTCTATCCCCATTGTTCATGTCATATCATGCTGGATGGTTTTCTTCGAGGGGTCATACTAAGCAGCTGTCCTGTTCAGGGTCTGTCCTTTCGGAGAGGAACCCATGAACTCTACAGCGCCTCTCACGATCGTTCGGTCAAGGTGTGGAACGTGGACGAGAACGCCTATGTGGAAACACTGTAAGTCTTGATGAACCATGTACAATGTACCATGCCTTTAACCAGGTTCTCAGTTTGTGTGCGAGTGTGCCACTCCCTAGTGTTTGTGTGTGTGTTAGTGACTGTGTTTCTATCCCCCAGGTTTGGGCACCAGGATGTGATCACGGGCCTGGATGGAGGGAGTAGGGAGCGCTGTGTCACCTCAGGGGGGAGGGACCGCACAGTGAGGGTCTGGAAGATAGCTGAAGAATCCCAGCTTGTGTTCCATGGCCATGAGTGAGTCTCCCTCGTCCCCCCCTTGACGTGCAAGGTGTCTGTGCTCACTAGTAGGCCTGACCTTAATCCGTTTCCTTGTTTTGTACTGTCCAGGGGTTCCATTGACTGTATCCAGCTCATTAATGAGGAGCACATGATAACGGGGGCTGATGATGGGTAAGGAAACATAACTTTAAAAGTCATCTTAAAAGAATACAAGAGAGAGATCCTATTACAGAGCACAGGCATTGAACCCCCCCCCCCTGTTCCAAATTACTGCGCTTTCTCAGCTCCGTCTCCCTCTGGAGTGTCAACAAGAAGAAGCCCCTGAGCACGGTGAAGCAGGCTCACGGTTGCCATGGTGATGCGGGGCTGGAGCAGCCTTATTGGGTGGCGTCCGTGGCGGCACTGCAGAATTCTGATACCGTTGCTTCAGGTGCCTCCAGCTGTGAGAGTCCTTCACCGGGCCAACAGACCCGACACGCACAGCACCCTTCAAACATGCTGTCTAGACACACACTCAGACCACCACAAGAGCATTTCCCTTTCCTCGTTTGAAGTTCACTTTTGAGTAGAAATGAAGCACCCAATCATATCCAAGTTAGTAGCAGACTACCAGATACATGCTTGTCCTTTTACATTTGACTCAAAGTTGTCTTTTGTGGGGGCGTTTTCTCCTCAGGTTCTCACAACTCAGAGGTTCAGCTGTGGAAGTGTAGCCAGGGCTACAGAGGTCTGCAGCGTCTCTTCACTGTGCCTGTGGTAAGACTTACGCTGATCTTCAGTACACACTCAGGTGTGGCAGCAATGATGGCTTTGGCTCCTGCTGATGGTTATCTTCTCTCTCTGTCTCTTAACAGACGGGGTTTGTCAACAGTTTAAAATTCTCCAGCACAGGCCAATTCCTGGTTGCCGGAGTCGGACAGGAGCACAGGTACTCTCAAATACTTATTTTTGACATTGCTACACCACGTTCATTCTAGAATCATCATCTTAAATACTGTTTTGATTTGTTTACGGGTTGAAGTAGTTTGCTTAGTATGTAGTTTCAATAGTGTCTCACTAGAGGGCACTGTGGTTTCACTCGTACCTCCCCGAGTAATGTACTGTGTAAATGCATTATTTCTACAATCTAATCTCATCCTGACAAACATGAATGTCATATCTGGTAGTTAATGTTTAATACATTATTTTATTTATCAGGCTTGGCCGCTGGTGGAGAATGAAAGAAGCAAAGAATGGACTCTACATCATTCCTCTGAAAAGACAAAACCCTGAGCAAGAAGTTGAGGAAAAATAGTACATTATTTGATCTTTTAGGTAGTTATCTGTGTATGCAATTTTGTTTTGTAAATAAAATTATTTACACAATTTTAATGAGTATCAGACTGTCATGTTTAATTCAGAAAAATCCACAATCTTTAAAAGGATGTCGATATGATGCATGATTTTATCACTTGTACAGACCTGTGGGTTCTTTTGACTAGGCTCCTTGCCCTATGGGTTGTGGCATGGAAATCCCTTGAGATGTCACGATTGAAAAGGGAATCCTTTTACTTTTACTTACTCCATCTATGCCGACATCGCACAGGATAGAGAAAATGATGTACTTTCTGGCAGGTACTGGGGGTGAAAAGTGCCTGTTATAACATGGCTTGTTCCTTTAGGATTAAGATGAATGCATGAACTATTAAGACAAATACACTTCTCATACTAAGACAAATTATGTAAATCCTATTTTTTTTTTTTACATTTCAAAGTGAGGAAAATATAGTAGTAGTGTCTGGTGAGCCTAGTTCTGTAGGCTGAGGTGTTGTGTAGGCTGAAACCGATGTCCAGTGTGGTTTATTCAGGGGAATTTCTTGGGATGTCTTGATGTATAAATACAACAGTTGTAACAGTTTTTACACGTTATGTTGAAGTCACATGAATTACACTCTGGCCTCATGGTTTAATAATTAAAAAAGAAAACCATTTTATTTACATAAATTACAAAAAATCACAAACGGGTTCACCAAATTCTACGTTGAAACATTGTCCTTTATATTGTGTAGTCGTCTAAGTTTTATTTACTCTCACTACAGTTTAGCTAATGTCACTTCATTTTGAAAAGGTCAATTTCATTTAGTCATTATTGTGAATTAGTTACAGGAAATAAACATCTGGATATCATATTCACAGCACTGTAAGAACAGGATAATATCATTTTGTAAGACATCATGATTGCTTCACAACCATCTCATTCACAAGACTTCTCTGACAAAAACAGACCAAAAAAAAATGTGCAGTGCATTCAACCACGTCTATCTGGAAACCAAGGACACCACGGCCAGTTAAATCTATACAAAAATGTTTACAGTACATCCACTACGTATAGTCTCACATATTAGATTTCACAGTCAGGGGCACCCAGGTCACACCAGCCATGGGTGCTGTGTCATCATCAGTCCGGCTCCATGAGGGGGTGATTGAGGACGGAGTAGTGGTTTGTGCTTGGAGGAGGAACCATTTCAGATCAATCTTCTTCACAATGAAGACGTCGTGGAGTCCACCACCTCACGTCCGTTACACACGGCTGGCACGTAACTAGAGGCCGAGCCTGAAGAAACACACAAGACAGTTCCAAGTTCTGGAACTGCGTTTTCCAGAACTTACGTACGTGCTGACAACTCACAAGTGAACTCATCAATGCTACATGTCACTGATAAAATATCTGGAAGGAGGGTAGTAATACCTTGTAAGGGGATGTTGGAGGAACTGCCTTTGGAGTAGCTGGAGCCGGGCGCAGACGCACATGCTGACGCGGACACCGTGGTCCCAAAGCGGTTGGCTGTGCCCCTGAGCGTGGTGACGTTCTTCTGGGGTTGGAACAGGATGATGTGGACTTTGGGTGCGAAGAGACAGCCCAGGACCACGGAGCCGCTCAGACTGACGGAGATGCACATGGTGGTGGTCTGCACCTGAAGGGGCATGGAGACAGGAGGAGACTGAGCAACAGCTGTGAGCTATAGATACTCTTTACTGTTTGAGAAACAGGGAGATGGAAAGCAGAGTGGGTCTGATTTGAACACAGTGGGGCATACTTGCATGTCTGGCTATGACCCAGCTATTGATGTGAGCTGGCTGTAGGTCATCTGTTTATCTGCCCCTCCCTGGTCCACTGGCTTATTATTCTGTGCCTGACACATCTGTTTACTTGACAGTTTGGTGCTTGGTGTTAAATCAGTGTACTACTTAGGATATCATAGCTAAATACACAGACATATATTCAAGGAAACTGGACCATGCTTACAACATGGTCACAACAACAGTAACCTACATGATAAAGAGCAATAACGTCTTGAATAGTCTAGTTCCCAGTGAACTCTTGTTGACCCTTTGAATAACTATTGAACAGTGGCTAAGGTTTCTGTCATGCTCCAGTGTGTTCCCCCTGAGCTGGGACCCAGCCATAACCCCAGGATCAGGATTGACTGCATAAACATAGATGGATTGAAAGGTTGTTTTGAAAAAGTCAGAAATGTAAAGTATACTCAAACACGGGGGAAATGAATCAGAAGTAACGATCTATATTCTTGTACTTGCCTGCTTTACCGTGCTCAGGGGCTTCTTTCAAGAGCAAAGTTTCTATTTTATTCCAAGGCTTCTGAAAGCGTTGGTATGTTTAATATCCATCTATGAGAGTTAATAACAATTTTATGGACAACACAGCTGGGCTTTCATGTTAGAATGCATCCAATGTTTTATCGAAACCAGACTTGAAATACAGAACCAGAGCCCACTGCAATCATTATTAATGGCACACAAACAGAGCAACACATCAAGGTCTCTGTTCCAGAGCCAAAACCATTCAAATTTTAATGATTCTACCAATGTTCTATCATGAGACCGGTTCATTATTCTCGCAGTCCATCCAGTTCCTCTTTTTAAATCCCTCATAAGAGTTGGTAGGTGTTTCGGAGTGTCTTCCTAGCTACAGCACAGAAGGCAGGCTATGGCCTTTTCACAACACCCCATGCGAGACTTCCTCCCCCACTGCTTTCAAGGGTGAACCTACAGTTGTGGGACAGCCCTGTTGACCTAGCCAGATTACCTATTTTTCCTGACATCCAGATCCTGAGGTTGCACTTGGCCCTTGTGTGCTTGCTCTTGACACAGGCAACAATAACACACACTCACCCTGTAGTCGCTGGCGGTCACGTAGAAGATGGGCTGGAAGGCCAGCCAGATGATGCAGGTGGTGTACATGGTGAACCCGATGAACTTGGCCTCGTTGAAGTTCTCCGGACACTTCCTGGTCTTGAAGGCGTAGACGGTGCAGAGGATGATGAGGATGCAGTTGTAGGTGAGCGACATCAGCATGCTGGAGTCCTTGCTGTTGCACTTGAGCGTGACCACGTCCCTCCTCTCGGGGCTCACCTCCTTTCTGACCCCCGGCAGCTCCACCAGGAGCCACACCACAGCCACCAGCAGCTGGCAGGAGATCAGCGCCCCGCAGATGGCCACCTGGGAGGCAGGGCTGATGAGCCTGGGCCGCTGGGCGCCGTCCTTCACCCCGCTGAAGATGCGGGCGATGCGGTTGGTCTTGGTGAGGAGAGCAGAGTAGCACACGGCGAAGGAGGTGCCCAGGCCCAGGCGGCGCAGAGTGCACACGGCGGCGGACGGCTTGGCGATGTAGATGAAGGTCATGCTGTAGCACATGAGCACGCCCAGCAGCAGGATGTAGGAGAGCTCGCGCCCGCTGGCCTTCACCACGGGGGTCTCGTTGTTCTTGACGAACAGGCCCACCACGGAGAGCGTGCAGAGCATTCCCAGGCAGGAGATGGTGACCGGCCCGATCGCCCAGGCGTCCTCCCAGCGGATGTACTCCTCCGGCAGGTCGTAGCAGCCCGTCAGGTTGGCCAGGGGCCACTCACCAAAGCTGCAGTCAGCACAGGTGAACTCGTCCAGCAGGTACTGGTAGGGCTGGCAGGGGATGCAGATCCAGCAGCACACGTCCCCAGGCTGCATGCTCTTCACCTCGTTCTTCCTACAGGGGTCGCTGCACTGGGAGGTGGGGGGGCCCTGGCCTTTCCAGGACACTAGGTTGGTGTTGAGGGTCAGGTCCTGGGACCAGTAGCCCACCTTCTTGTAGACAAAGCGCTCATCCTCTTTGTGATAGTGGAAGATGTTGTAGCGGCCAAGGCTGTCACCGTAGCTGTCGAAGCGCACCACGTTCTCGGTGTCCGCCGGTCTGAAGGGCGCTGGAAGGAAGACATCACTCATGTTGACTTCAGACAAAAAAACTCCTTTTCAATAATACCCTGGTTTAATCAGGACAAAGGATATACATAGGGAAAAAAATCACATAGAACAAAAGTAGAAAACGTACAAAGTCCTAATTGGCTCATCCAATCATCCTTTTTTAATTGAAAAGGTAATTGAAAAGCTAAAGATGTTATAACATAGTGCACATTGGCTAGCTCTCAGAAGTATAATTTAGTCTGCTGATCTTGCCCTGCTAATTAATGTTTCATCTCAGTAAATTACATAATCAGAAAATGTTTTTCAACTCAGAGAAATGACAAATCCAATTCCGTGCTCATTTTAAATCTGGATTTGCTTCAGATTTAACCAATTTTCATGATTACATTTTCAATTATATTTACACACTATGAGGAAACATTCATGGTAATAATTACACAGTGTTATGTAATTATGAGATCTTGTGTGTTTATCCCCAAGCACATTGAAATTGAAAAAACACGGGGTGGTATCTGTTTCACTCACCATCAAATTTGGTTTTGATGATAAACTCCCTGTAGAACCTCCTTCCGTTTCCTGGTTTCATAGCGTCACATATTTTGGTGGAGTTGGGGCAAACAGCCTGTCTCATGTTGTGCAGGGCATGGGCCATGGCATAGACAGCATTCACCACAAACATGATCTTGGACTCTGGTTCAAAGGAGCCGTCCCTCAGGCTGTGTTCAGTGCAATGTGCTTCGCTGAGGTTGCAGGCAAAGCGGTGCTCCCAGAACTCCTCGAACCAGGGGTTACGCCGGTTGGTGTATGGGTTTAACTTGGTGAAATAATCTTCAAACTCCCTGATGGAATACGAGGCCAGCTCGATGGTAAAGGCTCCGTCTGCTGCGGCTTCACTGCCCCTCACCACGCTCTCCTGGGCTCCCCAGCCATCGCTGGCCACCCAGGTGAAGCTGACGTTCATGCGAGTAGCCGCAACCAGCAGCTCCCTGGCGTCTTCGCTGCGGGTGAACAGGATGACCACCTTGGCGTTGGACTTCTGCTGCAGCGAGCGGATCACGTTGTCGTAGCTCACACGGCTCATGGAGCGGCTGACCTTGGCGGAAGTGGCGATGCAGATTTGGCGCGCACGGGCTTCTTGCTGGAAAGCATCGATTCCTGTCTCGCCGTAGTCGCCCTCCGAGGCCACGGTGGACACGTAGGTCCAGTTGAAGTAGCGCAGGATCTCCGCCATGGCCTTGGCCTGGTAGAAGTCCGGGGGGACGGTGCGGGCAAAGTAGTCGTAGCGGGTCTTGTCACTCAGCTTGGCGCTGGTAGAGGCGTAGCTGATCTGAGGGATCTGGAAGAGCCGGAGCAGGTTAGCCACCTGTGAAGAGAACAGGAGGCAACCGTACTTTACTTTTATCTCGGTAAAATCTGACATCATAATCAACACAATAAGAGCACGGCACCAACACAAAGTTTTAAGACATACTTTGTGAAGTATTATTTGCCTGTGTGTTCCCAGTCAGACAGACATCATCTGGACCTGAGGGGGATTCAGTAGCTGTGGTACATGGCTGCTGTCTGCTAATGTCCAGCAGGAGGTGAGGCGACTTTAACAACTGATTTTATCTGTCTACCAACTGTCAACCCTTTTTAGAAAGTCTTCTTGCCAGAAGCAGGAGCTACAAATCCCACAGATGGAGAAAAATAATAACAGCAAACATATGAGAGAGATAGAAGCTTGTTTAGTTCAGATACTCCCAGACATGCTGGTATCTTAATCTATTATCAATACAGACCACCAAGGGGTTATTATGCCCAACTTGCTCAGACATATAGATTTTCCTGTGGGAGTGACAGTGGGTGTTGTTGAGTGCAATGATGAGGAGAATTGTGTGATTTACTGCAATTTATCTGGGAGCAGTAGACGGTGAATGAGAAGTTTAACCAATTTATTTTTCTTCCATTGTCAAAAACCTATTTTGGTTTTAGGGCTGAAGTGTAGTGTTCTATTTTTGCTCAACATTAAAACATTTCCCACAGGTGATTGGTGCTGTCTGAATTGTTCTCCAGCCCAAGGGTTTGTGAGGAAGTCTGCAATTAGAGAGAACTCTCTCTGACACTGCTGTTACTACGACCTACTGTACCTTAGGCATCCCATAAAGGCCCAGAGGCAACAGTGTTTGTCTCAAAACTGTAATTGGATTCCCTTGACTTTATTTTCTTCCATTCTACAGCACATGACTACACAGTGAACTGTTGTGTCTACATGGCAGCTGTTGCAGCCTCATTCTGTCAGTCATCAAGGTGTAAGATTCTAAATGGTTAGGTCAGCACTATTTACAGTGTTAATTGTCATCTCATCCAGTCACTATCATAATACTCAAACAGGTTTAACGTGCACGTCTCTTATAGTGTCAGTAGAGTCAATCCTCACGAGTGACTGGAACTTATGATGGAAATCCCATTGACGTGTAGAGCTCTGACCACACGATTCGATGGAAGCATGATTTTCACATACTTCTGATACCAAATGGTGCTGTCTTGTTCGTGCCAGTGTGTCTGTATGTACCACCTCTCCAAATATCTGGGCTATTCACGCCATGGACACATCTCTTAAATGAGTTTGACCCAGTGGAACATCAGGGATGAAGATGGAGTCAAGCATGCTGAGTGTGACGCTAACATCGAGTGCATCTCCCTGCAGTCTCCCTATGAGCTGACTGACATTAACCCTGATCTCAGAACAGCCATGTGCTTAACCCACTTTGACAGCTCCATTTAAAACCGCCCAAGGACAAGGCCCCGCAGAGAGCACATGCACACCACACACCCTCAAGAAAATATGATGCATTCAGACAGCCACGCTGCCCCCTGTCTACAACAGCATTAAGGCATCCCATTTTCTCTGCATGAATAGGGAGTAGAGGGTCACCATATGCAATATCAATTATAAATCCAGTGATAACAGTACACTATAAGGTAATGGGATAGCATAGGGAGGCAGAATTAACAGGTAAAAGTAATAAATGCCGACTAGCAGCGTATTGGCTTTATTTGTTGTGATTGAGGTTTCATTGGGAACTGTTTTCAATTGTTTCACTGTCTCCAACCAGCCAGACTGGGCCAGTCACACATGCATGGATCCCTCAACCACTTCTTCTAGAAAGACAGTGAACTGTCAGTTGGTTGTCACCAAAGGACTCAGGAAAAAACAACTATCTTGACAGCAGACCAATCCGGATTGCACTGGAGTGTGTGACATGCCTGTGCTTCTCTTTCTTTAGTTTTCTTTAGTTTCTCTGCCAAAAAGGCAACAACAAAAAAAGAAGAAAGAAAGAAAATCCCTCTCCTTCTCCCTTGAAAAATTGATCAGGTCTTCGGCTAATTAACCTTTTACAAATGGTGTTCATTATTCAATTCCTTATAAATGATGTAGGATCTGTGTCATGGACAGCTTCAGATGTGTGGTCTATCCCACCCCCTCTCTGGACCTTTAACCCTGCCATGGGCCCATGAGAGCTAGGCAGCATGGCTCAGCCATACCATACACTGTTCACAATGCAGAGGTTGTATAACTGTTTGTGTGGGAGGGAAACAATACCATGGGTCATTCCATCTCTGAAGGTCCAGAAGACCCACACATTACAAATGTACATCTTTATGACAATTAATTAGCCACGGTTTCAGTCCTTAGATCATTAGCAAAACAGGCTTGGATTCTTTCATGCTTTTGCTGCAGCTTGAAGCAAAATATGTTCTGACTCAATTACTGTATCTTCTTCACACTTCAAACGTTGCAAGTATATTTGACTATATACAGTATATGGTATACTTGGACGAGTAAATCCAACGCTTGCAATCATTTGCTTGTTGGTGTGGTTCCTCTACACAGAAAAGCAGAAAGAGGATGTGTCACCAGACGTTGTTCTGGATGGCCACCCCAGGCATGCTCTGGGGAGTGGGACCAGAACCAGCCCGAGCTGGAGGACAGGCTGAATGCATGCTGGCTCTCGCTCGTGTGTCTGTCATGATTCTTTCAACATGGAAAGCCCATCTGTATGTCCCAGAGGTCCTTGCCAAGCATAGAAATAGGAGTGACAGGAAGTACAGTCCCATATCTAGTAAATGATATGCAGCGACAGTCTCCAGCTTTGCTACATGCCTCCAAATCATAGCTTCTATCAAAGAAGCTGGAAAATGCTTAGGGTTTTAATGGCTATGATGTCTTAGGGCACTAAAATATGTCAATTTCCAATTGATAGTGAGAATATGCAAGACCTTCTACAAAAAAAACACTGTTATAGCAGGGAATCTCAATAGCCTAATTGCTGTTTACCTTAAACATATCTTATCATAATGAATCCAATGAATAGACCAGATGTGATCCTGAGGTGAATTGTATTGCCTGAAGCTGCATGGTGTGTGTTAATCGAACTGTATTGACCCGATTCAAAGGCACCAGTGAGTGTGCACCAGTGGACAGAGACTGAAGTAAGATTTTTGTTCCTCAGAGTATGGATTTTAGGAAAATCCAATCTAGTGTAGCAAGAGTAATGGGATCTTGCTGTTTGTAAGCTATACACTTAGTCTCACGCAGGGACGTGCACGGGTACGAGCTATTGTTGCCCGGGCAACAGCCCATTTGCCCTGATTGGCTGATCTGCCCCTCTGGAGAAAGAACCTAAATAAACTTTTTCATGTTAGAGCAATAGCCCCTCCAAATGTCTGTGCTATCCCTGGTCTCATGAGACGCTTGCTGGTGTTATTATTGTTATTATTATCTTGTCTGACATGATATAGGTATGTGCAATAACATGGTTCATGTTTTTATCATTTTAGTTTAGTATGTGATAACCCAACCCACACAACAGAGTGAGCATGTGTGTATGTGTGGGTGTGTATGTGTGGTGAATGTGTGGTTATGCTTATGAAACTCTTTATCAGGTACCTACATTCACCACATTCCATTTACATCTATCAACACTGCATCCTGCCAAACAAACAAACAACGCTAACTACAGGAGTGACCTCAGGATCTACCTTCAGGATCTAAAAAAAACGTGTTGTTAGAAAAAGCTTCGCTGTGCTTTTATAGGTCTAAATGTTTCCAGTGATTCACCTCTACAAGCAAAAAGAGTTGAAAAGTATGTCTGTATTGCCGTGGTAGCTTAGACAAGAGGATATACTCCTGTTATTTAAGACATACAATTAAATGCACAATGCTGTGGAACACCCACAGTTTCTGTATCAAAATATGATAATTTATTCCATGTCACCTTGTCAGCAAAGGAAAGCAAAAACAACACTTTTCTGGCAGAGGCGATGAAAGAGTGGAGGGCTGCACGTAGTGGAAATCGATTGGCTGACATTATGAATGCCTTTCTTGTGTTCTTGTGTCTTGACTGTACCCATCCTCGCACCCCTCACACCATCTTCCCTCTACACTAATTAGAGAGCTGAGCAGCACTATGCAAATGTGCTAAAAACTTTTAGGGAAGAGAATGTGGGAGAAGGGCTGGCTGAGAGACATAGGGTGCCACACAGTAAACAAGACCCTTTGATGCTCCCATCGAAAGAGATTTTCTTCATTTCCCCAAGTACACTCTCAGCATTTAGAAATGCCTGTAATAGAACTCATAACACAAATACACTGCTACCAAAAGAGAACTTTGAAAATCACAAGGGACCTTCTCCAAACACATCACCTTAAATGGCTATGAAGTAGAGACAAGTGTCCTGTCCTGTCTAATGGCCACACTGCTGTTTGTTTTATTTTTGTCTCATTAGGAGACACCATCTGTAACAGATTTAATGAGAATGCTGCAGGAGTACCGACATATCTTTGTCAAGACAAGCAGACACTATTGAAGAAAAAAACAGCTTCATTGTGACATTCAAGAGGAAATAACACAGCTGACTTGACAAAGACAGGGCAGTCATTTTGCTCATTTAGGCTGACTGACAAAGAGATGTTAGGGTATTCACCTGGAGTTTCTGTTGCTGGGAGTTAGGCTAGAAAAGTTCACACATACACCTCTGAATGCAAAGTGAAACAGAATTCGTAAACCACTGAACACATACTTCAATCAATATCATCCTTTCTCTGTCTGTCTGTTATGCAGGTATAGTATATGCTACACTCTAAAACACTTTTTGTTGGCAAAAGCTATAGACTTTGCTTAAAAAAACAAAATTTCACTTAATTATTTAGTCAGTGTCATTTAAAACTACATATCAACACAGTACACAAAAGGTACATTTTTTGCATGTCGCTCTGGATAAGAGCATCTGCTAAATGGCTGAATGTAATTGCACATGAGCATGTAAAAGGTAATCACATCCCAAATGGTAGGGAGGTGTAAAGCAATGCATTTACCAAGCTACCTGTATGAACTTGGGCTTGAAATGTCTCGTTTTGATGCCATGTGGCCCGTGTGGACATAACAGACGGTCCCAGATGGGCACATACCCCCCCCCTCCTCCTCCTCCTCACGCCCTACTTCTCTGCCATCCCTTCACCTCTGTGACAGGCAGGGGTAGCATCTTCCCAGCCATCAGGTGGACAGGTCGCTGCCAAGAATCTCTGTGCTCCTTTTGCCCCCCACAGATGGGAAAAGCAGCTCTTCCAAAGCTCTCTTGTGGAAAAGTTGGCCCCAGTGCCCTTCCCCTCAAACAGTCAGTTAACTTCTCTGGGTTCCAGGGGTAATGCGTCAGTGGCAGCTAGACCCTCTAACAGATTGCATTAAAGGATCTGAGCCACTCACAAAGAAGTGAATCAATGAAGGGTGTATTGACAAAAGATCTCTGACAAGTGTCATGTATTTTAATTCATATGTAGAGACACTTGAAAGCTATGTGCTTGAACCTCTATAGGCCCTCTCACCGTGGAGAAAAGTATTTTCTCCTAGTCTCAAAGGAGGACGTTTTCCTATCCTGACTGTCATTGATTGGTCGAAGAGTGGTGGATCTGAAATGCCCAGCTCTCTCAGCAGGGGGGAGTCTGGAGGAGCCATGGTGAAGAGGACCCCCACAGCCTGGTTGTGTTGCCTGATGGGTTTGTGGCATCTGTAGCTGAGATGTAGTTTATCCCTACACAATAGCATCGGATGATCATTAAAACCGTCATGATTTACATAATGAAGTGATTTGAACAACCAGATACAGATCAAATGTATCCTTTGGACTGAATGTACAGATAGATCACGTCACAGAATAAGTGAATTTATAATCAGTCATGCAAAGGGTTGCCATTTCAAAGCACACGTCGTCCAGGTCTGATAGAAGAGCTTGTCTCAAGTGTGACCGTATTCTGATTACGCACATCTCTACTGACGTGGATCCTGCTAATGGAATCAGAGATTTTACCACACTCCATCACAAATCCTGTGAACCACTCCATCAGCATCACCTCATCTCTCCTCTCCTTCCCTATCAACATAATCATTACCCATCATATCCCATTGCAACAGTGTTGAATTATTCAAGTGTGGCTCTTTGCTCTGTTACGTGTGGAACACAGCAATTATGCCCTCTGTATGTGGAGAACAGGATTTAATCACGCAAGCCTCCAGCATCTCTTCACAGGTGTGTGAAAGGTCGGTTTTGTCCGTGTGGCGGAAATGATGGCGCTGACAAAGTGATGGAGGTCCCTGTGAACACGCCTGCTTCAAACACAGAGGCGTCTCCGGTGGATAATTATTTCAGTCGTAGCTAAACTCACACAGGAGCTAAAGGCAAATTCCTGTGGCTCAGCGGAGGTGGGGATAAAAAGCATATCCGGTGACTGTTTTTGTCAACTGCGCTCTACACCAACCCCCACACACAGACGGACATGCACACACACACACAGAAAAGGAATGTGCACAAAATACAAATACACACAGAACACACACTCAACACCAAGGTTTCAGTGTGAATGTGCCTGAATGTAGACTGCTAATAATGAAATGGGAACATGACAGCAACTCAGTTGGGACCAATTAAGGAACTGGAGCTTTGATGCGTCAGCTAGCGCTGGATCTCCCCACGCTGCGTGTGAAACGTGAGCAAAACTGCCATCCTAATAACAAGCTCAATCATAGACCTTTTTCTAGCAGCCTGGACATGCACAAGCAAATAAATACCAAAAAGACAAAAAGGAAACCTATCTGACCTTGTCAGGTTACAAATAGCTAACTTATTGTGCAGTTTAACAGGGTTTCTACTTCATCCACATTACTCTTAGTAGTGATACATGACACTGTAAGTGAAGCAGGCCCACAGAATGAAGAGCTGCATACTACTAGATGGTAGAGGATTGACCCTGAGAGCCCTGAGAGGTGAAGGAGGTGGGTGGGCATGTAAAGGTACCTGAATGGACACGTCACTGTAGGAGCCCCCGATGACTCCGGAGATGGCAAGGGGCACGTCATCCTGGATGGGGTTGGAGCCATCAGGGCAGATGAAGCCTGGCTCGTGCACCTTAGTGAGAGAGGCTCTCACAAACTCTAGGGACTGCTCCAGGGCGTAGGTGTCCTTGGAGCAGGTGTCCAGGATATGGGCCCCCAGTTTGAGTCCGGGGAGGAGACGATCGTTGGAGTTGATCTCATCCAGTGCCAGCAACATGGCCTCCAGTCTCTGGATGCCCCTCTGCTCATTGATTTTACCACAGTCCTCCACTCCCTCTCCCTTTTCATGCACGGGAAACAAGCCTCCAATCACCACGTCACCGTCAATGGTGATCTCCCGCTTGGCTGACGGAGGGAACCGGGGGCTGGCCAGGACCCCTGGGGTCACCATGTCCAAGAACAGCAGCAGAATGGTCCAGAAGGGAGACCCAGAGGCCTGCAGAGTGCGACAGAGCCCTGCGGTTGGCATGGTGGTGTTGGTGGAGCAGTGTGAAGCAGGAGGATATTACAGGTTCTGAGGGTAGGTCACTCTGGGGTTTTCTTTCAACAACCGTGGCATCTTTGTTACACTCTGAAAAATTGAGAAAATGAGAAGCAATTAACTTACCAATTGTATATGCAGCATTAGATCCTGTGTATTCAATTGAGGCGCTGTACTTTCACTGCATCAGCAATACAAATTGCACAGATGTTTCCTGCACTTACAGATAGCCAAATCAGACATGACAAAAACAAATCATGTCAAATCACATCAAGTTTTTTTGGGATGGGAGGGATATTGGCTTTAAAAAAACCTCTTACATAGTTAAGAAGTTAAGAAAGAGTCTTGACCAGAACATTCATCATCATGTGAACTGCATCATGATGTACAAGGTGTAAATTGGCAGAGAAGATAATTGCCCTGTACGTATCTTTGAAATAATACATTTTTACATAAATAAACATAAACAACATTGTGTGAAACATTCTCTACTCATACAACTCAGAGCTTATCATGTTTCCAGTATCAGCAGTAGTTGCAGGTTGGCATGAGACCTGACAAACACAGGAAACTCAACAGGAAGTGCTTGTTGCTAATGCCTAAATACACAAAAATACAGAAATGAGAAACCCATACAGCCAAACCACATGTTGAACACGCGTAAAAGTCAATTAATAGATGTTTGCTTCTGTTTCGAGTTGAATCACTCCATTCATGGGCATTCAGCTAAACCTTAATTGAGGGAACATACATTTAGCTTATCAACAGGACTAATTGGATCACTTTTTGCTGATTTTATGTAAAGCACCTTGAGCAGCAATTTTTGTATGAAATGTGCTAAATAAATACAGTCTTACTTACTCACTTACTTGGTTCTAATATAATAAAACATGGACACTGACTTCTGACATGAGTTTGGACAATAGGATATCTGCCCTGCATACATGATACTGTATGTGACAGCATCAAAGGATTGACAGCAGTCAGCTACCAGCTATTGACAAATTATGATGCATTCCATTTCTGATGCGTGATTTCTGTTAGACTTATCTAGCTTGTGAGAGGAGCCACAACCAGCCTGTATACCCAGGCAGTGGACTGACTCCAGTAGGATCATTAGAAAACAAACAGTGCTTTGAAGTCTTTGATGGGCAGCACATTCAATTCTATATTTCCACCTGATGAGGACCAATGCAGAGAGATCTATGTTAAATCATACATCTAAGGCATGAATCTCATCAAGAAGCACATTCCTGCCGAGCTAACAGACACATTCACGTACAGGGATCGCTTCTGAAAACTGGGTGTTGCTATGGAAACATGTTGGATAAAAGATCGGAGATGGGCGTCAGGGTAGTAGTGGGCAGTGTGACAAGAGTACTGATATAAATTCTGATAATGTTGGTACCTTAGGTCTACTTCTAATTAGGAGTTTGTGGTATATGTTGGCTGATAGAGCTGGGCTTGAGAGAGCAGGAGAGAGGGTGTATCAGAATCTGGAATCACAGAATCATTAAGTACAATGTTTTGTGAGGAGATAGGGGCCATTGTAATATGCATACTACATAATGATGAATAATATAAACCACTGAAGATTGTCTACTGTGCAGATTTTTTAATGATCAGCCAAACATACTAATTGATTTGGACCACTTGTGTGTGTGTGTGTGTGTGTGTGTGTCTCACCTCCACACTGTTGGTGGAGCCAGACCTTTTTCTTTCCCAGTGTGTGTGTGTGTGTGTGTGTGTGTGTGTGTGTGTGTGTGTGTGTGTGTGTGTGTGTGTGTATTACATTGGCAGCAGGGGGTGGTGGACCTGGTGACTCCCTGAGAGGAGAGCAAGAGCAGTGATGGCTGAATCTATCCTCACAGAGACTTGGCTTTGAGCAACATTGTGGGACTCAGACCATCATGTGATGACGGAATCTCTTTTATGCTCTTATACTTATCTCACTTCATTTTTTACTTTTCATCTCAGTGCATCGCAATACTTTGAACCTAGAACGTTGTTTATTAGTCTCTTACATGTCTCTTGGGCCACGTCTTTAGGCCTAAAAGCCAGTCGAATATGTCTGGTGTATAGCAGCAGGTGTTGGGCATGTTAAGGGTTGTCAGGGTTGACACAACCTGGTGTTGGCATATGTGCCAGAACTTCCTTCTTGCTTCTTCTGAGGGGGAAAACTAGAAACCAGTGTAGGCATGTCTGTCAAAATGTTTAATTGACGTAAAAAATAAAATTTCTCCACTGGTCTACAGCAGATAGGCTTACAGAGAGCTCTTTACTCAGTGGTTGACGGTAAAAACTAATGGCCCAATAAGAAAGTGCACAAAGACACAGAGAGGTTAAAGGCCTGGATAAACACTAAACAAACTTTCACAACACAAACTGTCACTAGGTGCATATTGAATGAATTGTATGCAAAGGCTGGACCATTTTAGAGGTTGATATATATAAAATGACACTACACTATGACAGCATAACCAGTGGCGAGGTTCTTGATTCCTTTTGAAAACAGGACGAGCCAGACAAAGAGAAACTCATTTTACCTGATGTTGACTGTCAAGGCAGTTCCAAGGTAGCTTCTCTCGAGCATTGATCACATAAATAAATCTGGCCAGCAGCAGTATAGTCAGTCAGGCTCATACTCGACAGCCAAGAAAACCTCTACCTCCCTGCACACACTTATTCCTTTTGAAAGAGAAGTTGAAAATGAGAAGACTTGACTTGACTTCACTTGGCTTGGAACCCTCATCTATTACACAGCATACCCACTTTAACCATTCATGGAAGGCAGCAGTCACTTAGTAGACACTTAATGAAATACACTCCCCTACTCCTTTGTCTGTTGTTGGCTGAAAGAAAAAGTCCATAAGTCAACAATAAATTGGCAACAGTTGAGCATGAAACTGATGAAAAGCTTAACCAAATCATGCCCATGTTGGGCAACGAGGGCTTTAACAAATCGAAACACCTTCCCCTGAGTAGTTCACACAGCAGGAGGGCAGTCTAGTACACCTGGGTGAGCTAGAAAGAGAGGGTTTGGAATTGGGGGATATGTCACCTTCAAAAGGAGGTGCAGGCAGATGCCCTCCCGCAGTGAGGAAGAGCACCATGGTCAGGTTGTGAGCTGGCATGTCTTGAGTCAGTTGATAAATTTGACCTCTTTCCTAATGGAGACGGGCACCATTACACCACACATGGTGGGGCCAGAAGGCACCTTAGACCTCAGGCCCACCGCCAAGCTGCTCACAGCCCTACTGCTCAAACTCTGGTGAAATATGTCCAACAAATTCCTGCCTTTCAAAATAATTGGTCGGATTTAAAAGCAATTAAAGAATGTACACACTTTCATGCTCAAAGTGTTGCTGATTTCAGAATCTGTACATAACATATCTGGCCACTTATAAAACAGCGCTGTTTAACTTTTTGTCAGTGGATGATAAGGTGGATATTAGGTACATATATTTGGGATTTTTAACTCAAACGATCATATATCAATTATAAAGTTACATTAGAAATGAACCATAATCACACTAATAACTTTTAGGGATTATATCAAGAAGACTGTTGATTGATTAAACAAATATAAATCGAAATGCACAGATACATTTTATTTAGTGTGCTTGCTGTAAGTAAAATGTGCAGTTTTTTAAAATCTAGAATTATGTTTTCTTTCCCTATTCAGTTCATTACAAGTTATCTTAAACTGATGACCACTTAAACCAAAGGGTATCTACAACAAATCAAATGTAGATGAGTGAAGATGTTTAAATGCCTCCCAAATTCCCCCTATTGTCATTCATCTTTCATCTACATTCCAAAATGTTTTTTTTTTTTTCAGAATTCCCAAACATTGAGAAGTCACACACCTATTCATTTACTTTCTCATCCTCTCATCCTCTTTGTCGATCAATACATCCATCCACCCATCCATATTTTTGTAGCCTACTATTGTTTATTTCCATCTTTCTAAACAGTGTAGCTCACTGTAGAATTATCTAATTTTTCTTACAATACATTTATCTCTGTAATCCAGCCTTCCTAAATGTAACATTTAAACTTTAATCTATGTATAGTAGGTTAACCTGTCATAATTCACCTCTAGTAAATTGGGACATTACGCTAATCCTGTATATAACTCTATACCTCTCCCTGTCGTTTGTCGTCTCACTCGATTCATCATTTTCTGACTCAATTCTCATCTCCTTCTTCCTAGCCTGTTTACTATTAATCATTACTATAATTACTACATAAACATCCAGAGGGTTGTTTTAGACAGAAACACAAATAACATATGTAAATGTGTTAATTTAATAAACATTACATTATGCACATTATTGCACAATTAGCTTGAACAGTAGCAGGTAGAATGGGAGACAGGTATCCTGCTAATTGAAAATCAGTCAAGACAAATAGTTTGATGAAATAGGTTTTTTAAATTATGTGTAACGACGTTTGTTCCAAATTGGAATACAAAAAAGATTGTCAAAGGTAAATGTAGCTTGCATGATTTGCTGACCAGAATATAACATTGGCGCATTGTTTCCGTACACATGGTTTCATCATTTGCCCTGGTATGTAAAAAAAACTAAAAAACAAAACAAAAACAAATGCACGATAGATTCATGCATCGGAAGACCTGTTGTAGCCTTCCAACTATCAACAATAATTTGAACGGGAACAAAGCCTTGCAGCACAGCAAAAGCTGATTCTATACATTTATTGTTTGGGGGAGGAGGTGCGGTTCAGAGAAAGCTGTGTATGTTATAAGCAACGTGATGCAAATGTAATTCTTACCGGATATATGTAGACCAAAGTCCTCCTCTGATGGTATCAAGATTGACAATTTTCACACATCCGACCCCGGTGGATGTCCTTCCCCTAAAAGTTGAAAGCAGACGTTTGAAATCCTCTGCAAAAGAACTTGTGGAATGGGTTCCGGTGGTCCGTAACTTAAAAAATTTGCGTTGATGAATGCATTGCATACAGTACATGAAACAGGTGTGGATCTGTCCTTGGTACTGAAAATGAGCTCCGAAAACTCGGAGATTCTTCACCATGAGTTGCCTTTGCCCACTTCTCATTGGCATAAACTTGGCTACTCCTGGTGTGCAAATTTGACTCACGCTGCAAAATTGTAATCATAGCCTATCATTTTGGTGATCGAGTTTGTGTTCAAAATGCAAATCGATTCAGAGTTTATACTGTACCCTTTCATATGTAGCCTACCGTTAGTGTCTTTTATCATAAATTAATGCCGCGAAATTGTAAAGTTCGATGAAAAATAAGTTGGTGGTACAGTATAAACTTGTAACACGCCGTAACAAGCCTACCATTGTATTCTTGTGCGCTGCCGAGATGGAGTGAGTAGAGGAAGCTGCTCTTGCGCGTAAGACAACTTGCAGACCAGTATGTGGCAAATTGCAGTCTAGCCTGGTCGCGACGGCAGTCGTGAACAAGTATTCGAATACGCGAAATGTGATCAACTCTAAACTTTGTGTAGCTAACCATAGTCCTATAGCCTATAGAAATCGCGTATTGTTAAATACTATTGATAAGCTTACAATGCTAATACTTTAATGCAATCTGTTTTGTTAACATAACCCAATTTAAGCGTCATTCAATCAATGTTCAAGCTCTTGTAAGTCACGTAATAGTTATGCCCTAGACAATACATGGTTTGGATCCATAAACTTTAACTGCAAGACTGTTCAGAGGTGTTGCTCTCTATCTTGATGTCAATGTTTTAAATCCTTAAACTCACTCAACATGTTAGTCAACCACTATTCTGTTCTCTCTCTATATATAAAATAACATTAAAATGCACATACAGACAAATGGAGTATGAAAGACAAATATAACTATTGCATTTGGTTGTAATTAAAATAAACTCTATGGCCCAGCCTGTTGCATAATTCCCCACTAAAACAAAGAAGACATTCCTGTGCATCAACTGTGAGGGGATGTTGATGTCTGTCCATCAATGTCGAATTATATACTGTGAGCTGTGTCTTCTGACGATTTGGAAGGGTACTTTTCAAACGGCATAAAATGTATTTTAAAATAGAACCCCCCCCCACACACACACACACATTTACGAGCTCAATAAAGAACAACACCCAGAGGTGTCAAAGTGTCTCAGTAATGACTCATACAGTGAAAGTATATCCTGGCTATGGTACTACCTGACCTCAGCCACATAGGGGTGCTAGCAGAGCCTCTGTGGTTCAGTGTCCTCTGCCTTGGTGATCATGCTACTCTTCCTCACGCTGTCCCCTACTCCACCCCGCTTTAACGCTCCACCATCAGTGACAATAGAGACACGCTTCAAACAGGGTGCATGTATGGTAAGAATAAAGACATTATTCTGCTTGCTTAGATAAACATACACAAGTTTCTATCAGAGTGGGTTGTTGAGGTAAAATTGACTTGGAACAAATTCACCCACATACTTCCTTTCCTTGATTTGAGTTGGAGCAGAGACATCTGACTGTCAGGCAGAGGGAAACTCATGATAGAAGAAAAATGTTGAAAGCAACGAGGCTTTTGGTTGGGGATCTTTAGATGTTCTTTTGGGATCAGCGTGTTGGTAGGTGGGCAGATCGGCTGATGATTTGCTCTTACTGTATGTGGGCTTTTTATGTAGAACACACAAAAGCTAATACAATTCACCCATGGCTGTGTTTGTTAAAGGATACCATTGTTTCATGTTCCAATTCTGTCCATAAAAAAAAAAAAAAGGAATGTTATGTCTACCATGCTCTGGAAGCCCTGGTTAATTTGAGATATTCACACCTAAACCAGGAAGGACGCAGAGGGCGTTTGAATGGACATCTGCCTGTGCGTTATTCATCTTTCTATAAGTGGGTCGAGGCATGTTGATCAGTACATGCATACAGTATATGCAGCAGCCCAGAATGCACAGACTATTTGCATTGATGATTCTTTATTAAATTACAGACGATGACACCCCCCCCCCCCCCCCCCCCTGTGATGTCTCTCTGTCCACCTCTCCCTCTGCCTGCCCCCCCTGGCTCTGTGGGCGGATGCAAGCAGTGTCTCTGTGGAGCTAGCTTGGTGGAGCTGCTTGTCTGAGCGGATATGCCTGGACATCCACACCCTGCTGAGCCCCACCAGGTGGTGCCTCCACATCAGCAGGCTGACACGCGCATCAGAGGAGGGCCGGAGGTGGGGGGGAAGTGGTTGTGATAGAGACACAGAGATTAAGAAGCATAGATGGGTACGTGAGAGAGATGGAAGAAGAGGTAAACAGGTATATGATGACAGGAGGAGTGAGTGAGATAAAGAGTGGGGGACGTTCAGAGGAGCTTGGTTTTCTATCATGTTCTGAATGAATATTAATACTCTGTTGCTGCTGTCATCGTTCTTCTGGACTGATCAGATGTGCTACACAAAGTCAGAGAGACTTTCTCAAAATGACCCCGCCCCCCCTCCCCTCACGGCTCATTTTGACCACCTACAAAGAACCAGACATAGCCCAAGAGTCTAAAATGTAAAAAAAATAACATTTTAATAAAACAACTCATGAAACATGCACATATAATTCAGTTCACCTAACAATAACAAGTGATATGTCCAAAGGCAGGTCAGTATTTATGGAGGTCTATAGTTTCTAGTACAAAGATAAGATACTAAAGAAGATTTGTTCTCCACATAACTGATTTGATCTATCTGATTTGGATATTTTACTATTTGAGTCAATATGACCACATACAGCTAATCTTTACTGCTGAAACAATTATCCAAATAGGCTTGCAAGGGAGCTCTTAAAAGATATGTGGAAAATACTTGTGTTCAACATTCATACACTTACTCAGTCGCAATATTTATATCTACAGCAGAAAAATACATCACAATGTTGAGGTTTTGGCAGGTAGTAAAAATGTATGGCAACAATTACATTTAAACAACTGATTGTTGTTAGGATTGGATACAATACAGCCAAATCATTAAAAAAAAAAAAGAATCACAATTATACTGCAAGATAGTGGTCAAAATACTTTGGGAGGAATCATGACCATTTTACCATGTAGGTAACAGTAACACACTAACATAACATCAAGTAAAATATGTAAACAATCCAGACGTATTATTATTAATAAGATATTCATTAAAAATTTCAAGATTATTTCAAGATATTCAGGTTACCTGATTTATTTCTGCTGGTTGTTTTCAAGTAGGCTTGTTTCTGTTAGCACATGTGTACATTACTCATATGGACATAACCAGGTGATTCCTTTTACAGCTGTGTCTAATCAGAAATTCATATTATCAATGGTAACCATTGATAATACATAACTAACATGGCTGTCCAGGTCTCATCTCAGCCTTCTCTCCCTGGTTGCTCCCCTTGGGCGTTCCTGCCCCTCACTCCTCCTCCTCAGCCACCACCCCCCTGTCCTCAGCGGGGGTCTCCCCCTGGTGTTTGGTTTTATGGTCCTGGTCCTGGTCTGGGCCCATCTGCACTTCGTCGGTGTCTAGCGCCTCAAAGGAGGAGGTGGTGGAGCTGCAGTCACTGCGGTCACTGAGGTGGTCCCTGGGCCCCCAGTCTTGGCGGGGCAAAGAGGCCTCTCTAGAGAGAGCCAGAGAGGACTCTCTGCTGTCTGACAACAGAACACCACTCCCAGAGCTGTATTCACTGTTTGAGTCTGCACCTGAGGAGAGACACACACACACACACACACGTGCACACGCACACACACACACACGTTTCAGGAGGAGATCATTGACTGTTAAGATGCATGGAGACTGGTGGAATTGTATTCTTCTTTTCTCTCTGCGTAACGTCACCACCTTTCTCTCTACCCTTTCTTAGTTCACAGTTCTTAGTTTTCAACAATGCACATCTGTAAAGCATCGGAAAAGGTATGAGAGGCTACTTAAGATGAGAACAAATAAGTAATATCTTAGGGGATATACTGAGAGTAATTATACATCAACATGTATGTTTATTTTATAACATTGGATGAAGAGAAAAAGTGTCCAACATCCACCACTTGTCACAAGACAGTTTTGGTTGTGTTGGTTGTGAATTACAGTGGCACTGCCAGTGTCAAAAAGTGCCAATTGAATTGTCCCGTGGAACTCCCTTAGCACACAGCAACATTCACCCTCCTCACTGTTAATGAGGGAAACGTGCAGTGCCAGAACCTCCTGCCTTTTAATTGGAGCTCAGCATATTAGCCGTCAAACATTCGATAGTTCTCTCTTCATTTCTTTAAAATATGAGAGCTTTCACAGGTTTACTGGCTCATTATTTCCTATTGCTGACAGCATCCATTTGTATACATTTGGGTGGTGTGCCTGTGTGTCTCTGAATTCAGCAGAAGTGTCTGAGGAAAAACTATTGCTTTGGTCTGAGACATCTCTGCAGCCCTACCAGACGCCAGATGGAGATGTCTGAAGCCGTAAGTTTCTCAAGACATGCAGTCAGGCGATGACTAAGCATCTCTTCTTGAAAATGTGAGAGATGGAGAACCTGACAGAATACTAGCTCTACCGGATTGCAATTTACAGTAAATCTGAGATAGGGTGTCAAAGGGTGAGATGTCATTCACACTTATTGCGGAGTGATGATCACGTCTCTTCAAAATCAGCACTGGAGGTGTTCTAACATTTGACCCAAAATTTTGAATTTGGTTATGCAATACAGTCGCAGCCTATAATATATGAGAGAGAGGGGGAAGGGAGAGAGAGTGAGAGAAAGAGAGAGACCATTTTTATTGTATCAATGTAGTGACACAACAATTGTATCATTAACACGAGTGTGTGAGTGGCTGCTCACAAACAACATGACGCAAGATGCCTACTACACAGACACTAAACCTTTTTATCCTAATAAATGTCCTCAAAGGCTTCAATATGAACATCTCCCCAAGAGCTTCACTGATTAAGTTACATTCCGCTCATTTGCATTTGATTGATAGGAGAAGGAGAAATCTGAAGTTAAACAACAGAAATATTCATGCTGAACCGCCGACGCCTGGTCAAATTAGGGTTTACCTTAAACACTGTCTCTCCTTTGGTTTCCGCCTGAGGCAACTCTCAAAAATCGAATCAGTCTTCAAAGAAAAAAAATACACGTTAGGAATGATACCCTTATTTTGTGAGTTTAAAATTGCTACAGTATTTGAGAGGATGGGTTTAGAAGGGCCTTCAGGCAACAGTCTTAGCAGCCGCCAAAGCGATATTGATCCATTGTTACTATCTGCCACTGAAAAAATCCTGCCTGGTTTCTTTACCATGTTAAGTCTTTGGCTCTCTTTGTTGCATCAGCTGAGAGTCTTCGAAGTTTAAGAGTTTTAAAAGTGCGAAGTAGACACTGATGAGGGACAAACACACGTACACAAAGCAGTTACATGCTTAACAACAGATACTTGACGGAAGCCCTCGGCCCAATGAAGCGGCCCACTCACTACACATCCCAGCTGTAGGAAGAGGAGGGGGGTTGTGGGGGGTAGTGATGGTCCAGATGGCACTGATGGTCCAGGAAGGCTCCAATGCTCCACTGATCTAGCCAAGCTCAGCCCAGTGTGTGACTGGAACACAGGTGCCTGTCACATTATCATCCCGTCACAGGCCTAGATATGACATCCACTCGGCACCACGCCTGTGACACTGGCAATGGGGAAGCACTAGATTGTGTCTCTGTCACTTGGTTTCACTCAGCTATGCAGCCATGTGTGGTCATATAGACAGCACGTCGGTCCAAGTGTGTGTGTGTTTGTTTGGCGCGTGGATCAATCAGTCCCAAAGGAGAAATGGAAGAAAAACAGGCCCTACAGCACATGAAAGAGAGAGAAAGAGAGCGATAGGAAGATGTTAAGAGAGTGGGAGGAGTTAGAGAGAGGGGGAGTTTGGGCATCAAATGTAGAGGTATTTTGAGGCTTACTTGGCCCCAGCACTGACAGCCACTTGGTGCCCACACACAGAAAGAGACGTGTAGCTCTCCCCATCCAACACAGGGAGAGTGAGCGTCTCTGTCGACATGAAGTGTGCGCAGCGGTGATAAGAGTGGTGACGCCCTTCGAGTCCACCGGCCCGGACAATGTTCTTCCTGTATCGCGTGGGAGGTCATCAAACATTGAGAGGAGCCACACGCGACATACTGCCTGGTATTCTCCTGCTCTGTCACTCGTCTGTTCCTTCACATCACATCAGTACAGCGTGCCAGCACCATGGGCCATGACAGACTCTGACAAACCACTGCCTCAAACCTTTTACTTCCCCTTCCACTTGGTAGTCACCCCAAACAGCAGTACTGGCACAGACTCTGACATGACCTGCCGCCACCCAATCGGCTCACACCCAAACTCACCCGCACGCGCTTCTACACACGAAACACGCGTTATTTAAAGGAAAAAAAATCTTTGGGAAACCAATGACTTCCGTGGGGATAACGCTTTTTACCGTAGGCCAACCAAAGGAAAAGCGTGCCATTCCAGCTCACCTCCAGCCTGGCTATTCCCAGGATGTCGAGTGTTTGCGTGCCTGGTGGCTGTGTTCTGGCAAGCTTGAGGCTGGATTTATGGCTCACCTGACAGGTTAAGAGCTGTATGTGTGTGTGTGTGTGTGTGTGTGTGTGTGTGTGTGTGTGTGTGTGTGTGTGTGTGTGTGTGTGTGTGTGTGTGTGTGTGGGGTCAGATTTAGTGGATAGAGAGGGAGCAGAGAGAAGCCATCATGTCAGTTTGATTAGTTTCCCAGGGACACTTGCAAGGTGACACAAAACAGATTGTCTCTGTTTTGTCTCTGTGTTATAAAAAGTAATATGGAATGTCAGTGACTTATATTTATGACTTCAGAAAGAGGTTTTTAGAAGGTCTGACACCTAGCAAAACTCGACATCAGTCAGTCAAGACAATCTGTGACATCACAAAAGCATACAGAATGTCTGTCACTCAGACTAACTGTGACATCACAAAGATGGAGACAGTCTGTTCTTCTCCTCTTTGGTCTGACTGACAGTCTATCTGTGACATCACTAACAAGGAGAAAGAATGGTAGCACTGACATAACCATTATGGACTGGTAAAACGGGTACTTACTGCATTTAAGTGAGAGTAAAGTTCATTTGGATTGGAGAGAAGCTAAAAAACATAGTCATTGAATGTTAAGTTATACTACACTACTCAGGTCACAGCTGAACATGACTGTACACTATTCTCCATCTTGTCCATGCTGTAAACAACATGCACTGTGACAGACGGTGTTTGCGACACCTTCTTTCTCCTCTCACAAAAACACCAGCTCAACTGGTTGTGACGTCCCTCTGTTGGGAGGATATATCAGGAGAAGAGACCCTGGGCCTGTGCTCCTGTCACGCCCTCCTGTCCCACGCCCTCCTGTCCCACCTGGTCTGGGGGAGCGGCCGATCCTGAATGGAGGCAGTCGGGTGCCCGAGAGAGTGGCACCACACCCCCCCAGTGCCTTCTGGATCTGGGCCTTTCATTAACACCTGCCACGCTGTCACTCACAGGCACACTCAGTAGGAGCTTATCTCAGCGACAAATTAAAGGAGCAACAAAACCCCTGCGCCACCAATGTGCCATTTTTATATCCCATTACACTCCTGAAAGTGCAAATAAATAATACAATTGTTGCTCGTATATTTACTTGTGGTTCAAGTTTTAGTTAACAAGCCAACAGGGAAAACACTCTTGGTGTGTGTGTGTGGGCAAGTCTTGACTGTGGCGTAAACAAGCTAAGATGGGTTGACCAACCATTCCAAATGACTGGCAACCAATCCAAATCACTATCTGTAAAACTGTCACATTACTATTCCCCTCACTCTGCAGCCTCCCTAGGCAATCTCCCTGTGCTCATGCACATTCTGATGTGGGCAAACAGGCCTATTAATAAATCCACAGGTAATTCCAAGCCGTGAATGGCCCTAGGCACACTAACGGACTCTTTTTTTCAGGAGAATACTATCTAAGGGTCTTTAAACCACAGTAGCCAGAAAGTAAAGGACAGAGCCGGGCTCATGCTCTGCAGCAGCTCTGCTGGTACCTGTGATGTCAGAGCTCCTGTCATCTTCGGAATTGTTCCCGGGCGACAGCCTCGTCTCCACCTGGCGCACCTCCGGGACATAGAAGTCGCCCTGGCGGGCCAGAGGACTCATGTAATGGATAACGTTCTGCCTGTAGATTTCTAGGAATGGGTGGGCACACAGTTTTCTCTCCTGAGAAAAAGAGAGAGAGAGAGAGAAGAGCAGGGGGGGAGAAACATGGAGGCAGGCTTGAGATGAAAGAACACCACATGAACCCATCCATCCAATAAATGTCAGCAGGCAGGAAGATCCAGTATCACGATGCACTATTGAAGATCCCACGAGGAACTCCTGGATCAAGCCATGTTCTCTGCAAGGGCTGTGGTAGATAAGGATTCATTCTGGTGCAGGGGTTTGTGATGAAGGACCACCTGACCACTGCGATACCTGCACTGGTGTGTTCTTTCAATGCATTTTTCCAATAAAGTTCTGCATAAAATGATGAATAATTGAAGATAAGATTCTGCACATCTTTTTTAGTTATCTTTGGTACATGCTGTTTATTAAAATAGATGCCAGAGGGTTACTGGTCAGTGTGTGTTTATGTGTCTTTCTCTTACTCACCACTCCCCACAAACACACACACACAAACACACACACACACACACACACACACACACAGCCACCCACAACCCATCCTCTCTCACTGTCATTAATGTACGAGTACATCTCTGTAGCTTCAGCTGTGCTGGGTTGGCTGGACCCTGCTGCTCTGCCTCCAGAGGAGGGGGTGGACCTACTCACTTCTCTAGGCTCATTAACTTTTAATTCATCGCATTTCGGTATTCTACACACACACAGCCCTAATTGCCATGTTCATCCTTTGGCTCACACCTAAAAGCATGTATACACTGCATACTTGACTATGAAACAGCCGCAACATGCTGCTTCCAATATCCATGTAGCAAATGTGTTAATGTATTTGAATAATATGGAATTAATGAGTTGGTGAATTTGTGAATAAATGAACATGTGAATGCGTCATACACAAGCACTGACAGTGTGCAAAGGCGTTATTCCGCGAAGCAGCAGACTTCTTCAGAACTCAGTTCCATCATGTCTTTGACCATCTGTCTCCAAAACCCGTTTGACAGCATGGAGCTCTCCTCTGTGACTGCCAGGGTACAGAACTCCAGTTGGCAGAAACAACACCGGCAGAAATTACAATTACAACTATAAAATATTCATGGCTTTACTGTAGGAAAACATCTGCATTTGACCATAGGCTGTCACACATTTTTGTACGCAAGTTCAACACCAAAATCAGTAGGCTTTTTCTGACAGGATTTCACAAGCTTTGGGAAGCGAGTCCACCATATTTGGTGTGGCAGCGATGCCTGAGTCCTTATGATGTCGGCAGTGTGTACGCTGTGGCTGGCACAAAGCAATCTAGAGCACGCTAGCAGAGAGAGAAGCTAATGCAGCAGTGTCCCCTTCATTAGCAAGAATAAGTGGTCAACAGCAGGAGGTGGTGGGTGAAGATTAAAAAAGTTCAGCCTAGAGGAAGCATTGTGAGATTGGGGGGGGGGGGGGGGTGGCATGATAAATTCCAATGTCCATGACAGTTTCCCTCTCTCCCAGTTAGCTGTGTGTCTAATTGGCTATTTTTCTGTCTGACCATGCCGAAAATGAGATGACAATAATGGCTTCTCATTAATAAGTGTTTCGATTTTTAAGGAAGGGAAGAAAGAAGGGAAAAAGTAGGAGAGAGAGAGAGAGAGAGAGAGAGAGAGAGAGAGACAGACAGTGCTGGTCTCCAGGGGATATGTCGTGACTGAGTGTGGACAAACAGCTGCTGCAGGTACAGCCCAGCTCCAGTCTCGAATAGCCAGTACACAACCTCAGGCTCTGGTGCTCAACAAACAAACACACACAATACAAATTTCCTTTTCACTGTAATCTCTCACTCTCAATCTCTTTCTTGTATCTCTACAAGATGCAGCCGAAATATGTGTGTTTAATAACCGATGACTGATATACAGACCACCAGCTAGTCAATCACCGCCGGTCCCACATGTCGGATAATTACGGGGATGTTAAACCTAACCCATCTCATCAACCTCTGTTTACGGCATCTCCATAGAGAGCAGCTGGATGCGTGAACTTGCAGTATCCCCTCTGCATGTCCACAGCACCCTGAACAGGCTGTCTCACAGAGAGCTTCCTCAGCCAAACACAGGAACAGGACACAGGCAGTTTATCATGTGCACAACATGACATGCCGAGATAAACATTCCAATAAAGTCCTCTGTGTATTCCTAAAAACATTTGGTATATGAAGAAAAAAAAAAATACATCCAGTAAGAATGATCAAGAAGCCATAGTTATCATAATAGCCCAGGAGGAAAAAAGTGTATCCTTACATCTCATTTAAATGTATTTAGTGAGAGCTTTACGATTTTGGGGGTAATCTTTTTTGGCTTGGGAGGACTAGCAGTTGGACACAGTTGGTGTCCAGACTGTGTGTTCCCAGCTTCCCCAAGGGAGCTGATGAACAAATGATGAGGAAGGGCCAGTGTCCCCCCCACTCCAGGTTCCTAGCCTGGGGAGGAACAGCTGCAAAGATGCTCAGAACAAATACACCACATATGTCTTCAGATAACTCAATTAAAACATACTTATTCAGCTTTAAAACAAGACTTCTGTTCCCACTGGTGGCACATGTAGTATAAAAAACACTGACTTGATTTGATACACTGTTTCCCAAGAACACTGGCCCTGAAAGAGAGAGAGGATACAGTAGGTTTGACTGTAGGACACTAAGTCAGGTCAGTTCACCGCTGGCCAGGGTTTCGGCAGGAGGATTTTAAAGAAAGCAGGACAGGGTCCCCATCTTCTACACCACAAGGACACAAAGGAAGACAAGCAGGCGAAAAGAAGTATTTTCTGAAAAGGCTTTGTGAAAAGGGTTAGGGTTAGAGGAAAGAACCAACCAGAGAGGGAGAGAGAGTGAGGGAGCAGCAGGAGAAAAGCAGAGTTCAGTTCTTTGTTGGGGGATGGGGGGGCTCTGACAGAGGAAAAAGTGCTGACAAATGACCGATGTTGACATTGACACAAAAGACAACAATCAGCGCCCAAAACGACCCCTTTGCCCGTTTGTGACAGTGAAACGAGACACTGGACCCAACAAAGCTGACAGCAATTGGGAAGACAACTCATGGTGACATGGAGCTGTTCGTAATAACAGACATTGTCTCAACTGACTTCTGGTGGAATTTAAGAGGGCTTTCCGGAGTTAAAGTTCTCAAATGCAGAGTCAGGGTGAGACAGCTAACAGGGATGCTTTAAAAGCCTGCACTTATCTGACCGTGTCTGAGATGAGCGGGAAACTGGAGGCCAACGTTGAAGGCTGGTTCTCAACATGAACAAGAGTCTAATTCAAGGGTCTACTGACACATGGCCGCATCATGCGTCCGTAATGACTGTAATCCCCTAGATTATGGGATACACCACTCAATCTGAGAAGACACAAGAATAGGAACGACTCAAGACGGATTCTCTCCTTCTCTCTCTATCTGCCTTTTCTTTCTCCATCCCTCTTTTCATGCTCTCTCCCATACTCCTGCAAGTGTTGAGGTTCACCTGTCCATCTCTCTTTCTTCTGTTCTTTAAACCTTTCGACAAAAAAAGTGCAACATATTTTCTGTGCAACAGCTAAAAGTTCCCCGGTTTTACACAGGGGTCTCTGATGGCATACTAATTGACTCATCTTTTCGTTACCATCCACAATAGACTATTTACTTAAATGACAACAACAAATCCTGTCCAACCAACTTCTATCATCCACACCAAATAGGCCAAACAGGGAGACAGGGATGTTTGAAAGGCACTGACCTGAATAAAACAGAACAGTCTAAAGCTTGTTTATCTTTGCCATTTTCTGTCGCTAAAGCACAAGGTCCCCCCCCCCCCCCTCTTTGTTAGCAGCCACTCACCCTCCAGTTGGGCTCATACTTGACTGGTTCCAAATTGCCTTCTGAATTGGTTTCCTGAAAATCCCTCACGAGGACACTGCAGAAAATCCCATGAATGTACTTAAAAAAAAAAAAAAATGCAGTAAGGGGGCTACCTTGCTGTCCAGCCACAGTACCATGGTTGGTCTTAAAGTAAGGTAATCTATGACATTATGTGTGTGTGTGTGTGTTACCACTCACTACTATATAATCCTATCACCATGATCCATGTGAAAAACAATGACTGTGCAGAAACAAACCTGATTATACTACATTGACATGGAAAGATATTACACGTAGATGATGCAATTGGCGCATTAAGAGATGCAAGCCTTTCTCTGCAGCGTGGCTTCCTGCAGCACAGCTGTGGACTGTGCGCCTCTCCACTTTGAACGGTCAAACATCTACCCAAGCCTTGGAAACATCTCAACAAACTGAGGGTTTCTGGAACTGTGTGCAGAGGGAACACCCACACCATCCGAAACAGTTTAGACCATTCGTCATATTTCGATTTTGACCTGTAACATGCTACTATACACAGCGTCAATACAACCTTTGAGACACAAATAAATATCCTGTTATTTTATTTCCAAGATGGAAGACGGTATCAGAATGAACATAAACAATAAGAGACATCATCACAATACCACTTGTCCATGCTGAGACTGTATTAAAACCACTGTAGTGATGCCAAACATTGTACTGTGAAGGGTGATAAACAGAATCCAACAGCGTGTTAGTGAGAGAATGAAAAACAAAAGAGAGGGAGCGAGAGAGGGAGAGCAAGAGAGAGAAAGAAACAGAGAGACTCATATCAGTTTAAATACACACACAAAAGGGCCTGTCTGCTAACCTACCCCCTAACTCCACATTTAAACACCACACAGGGCTGATTATGACAGCACTATTGAAGGCCATACTACCTGGAAGCTCAGCTATGCATGTCGTGCATGGCAGCAGACAGTGAATAGTGACAAACCTTCCGGTAATCAAACCAAATAACTCAGACAAACCAAGAGAGAGCACAGCGGGCGTGGAGCGAAGCCTAGCTGACGTCTCTGGCTGTCACATGTGGAGCTCGTCATACGGAGGGCTTGAGTGGGGAACAGACTAGATCCTCGTTTCCCCTCAGCCCTCGAGTATGCGCTCCTCTCAAGCCACAGAGCGATGTGAGCCCCACTCGTACTCGCGTACTGAAGAGGAGATTGCATTCAACTCCATCAGCGCTGTCATGTATCAGACCATCAAGTGAGCTCTTCAGACTTGAGATATTTATATTATTCACTGAGGGGTCTGGAACTCTGAAATGTTTAATATCCATGTGAAGAGTGACTGTCTGACTCTGACCACTTGACATAACTGAGGAGTATTCATAAGCCCTCACAAAACAGATGTAAATCAAAAAGGAGGTGTTTTCTTTCTGAGAGTCATGTAATGTTGATGTTTACCATTGTCCTCAGGACCGCCAAGAGTGAGGGAATTCCCACTTTCAGTAGAGAAACAAGATAGTCTGGAATTACTTCTTGATAGTTGATACTTGAGATAGTGAGAGAGAGAGATAGTGAGAGAGAGAGATAGTGTGAGAGAGAGAGAGAGACAGAGAGAGAGAGAGAGAGAGATAGAGAGAGAGAGAGTGTAGACGGGAGAGGAGATAGTACAAGAGGAAATCTCTCAGTTCATTCTCACCTCAGAGGTCAGTGTCCTTTTTCATTTACACCTTGGTCAGCAAACATATCCTTCCCCCACCAGAGCCACTCCCCATGCTGCTCACACAAATCTTGGCCCATACCTCTCTCTTTCTCCTGTGTACTCTCTCTGTCTCTCACTCTCTCATTCCCTCTCCTTCTGCTCATACCAGACATCGTATCCTTTGTAACATTCCACTGTACCACACCATCCATGAGTGATTGCTATGGCAAGCTGTCTCACACAGAAATGGGCTCTTAATATGCTGGTGCGCCCTGCTGCCTTATCTTCATTCAGAGCCACATCAGTTCAGAATAAAATCTCGATTGGATCAATCATATTTTAATGTGACATTTGGCGTTGACAAATGTCTCCAGGTTCCCAGTGGCCTGGGTACAAAAGTCATGTTTGAGCACTTGACTGGCAAGCTGTCCTCAGCCCCAGGTGGTTGAGAGGAGTCTGGCTGTCATTCAGCCAGCCACGGTGGACTCAGGCTGGGCCAAACAGAACCAAACCTGCCTGCTCACACACACACACACACACACAAACGCACCTGCTGTAACACTACCTGACAGAAGAAGAAGAATGACCACTCTTAGAGCTGGATGGAAACCATTTATTTTTTGAGGGAGTAAAGAAGAACAAAGAATATCTCTGTCAAGAGTAATCCACTGTTCTCAGTTATAATTACAAATAGGCTACTAACTACAGGATACTGAACAACCCTATTTTGTAAATTAGGGCAATCTCATATTGCCTTAATGGGCTATTTCACATACAGCCCATATGTTATAAAGACTTTAGGGCAAAGCCTATGAAATAATCTAAATTCAATCAAATATTATTGTATTGCTGAAAAGAGAATCAGGTATCAAGTAGCCCTTGAGGCCTGTGTATATTCCTATAGTTTACTGCAGGGCAACAGAAGGTAAGTCTGAGCCTGGGATTATATGGATCTAGACAAGATGATGGTGATATCTTATTTTAGGCTTTTCCCACTTTGAGAAGATCCAAAAGGGGTGGGGGACAAGGAGAGGAAATGACATCAATCTGGTGCTGCTCGCCAAGGAACAAAAACATGGAGGAGGAACACAAACAAATCTGTTCATCTCCTTCTGTAGAGAACAGCCGTTTGTGACTGATTCCTCTCGCAACACCTCATGCCTAATTGAAGGGACATAGGATGATTTTGGAGTTAAGCTAGAAGAAGCAAACATCACTCATCATTCAAACAAGGTATTGTTATCCTCCTCAGTGTATTGTTCTTACAATAAAATTGTAAAAATATTTTGTGATGCCAGAAAAGCACTATGTGGTGGTACTGTTAGTGTGGCTCATTACAAAAAAACAAAAACAAAAAACATTTCCTCACTATACATGTTTGGCTAATCATACAATACATCCTCAAACATCTCCTAGTGAAGTTAAAATTAGATTGGAAAATACGTAACGTTACTGGCAGGCGAAGATAAATTAAACCTAAAGTTTAGGAGCAGAGACTTCACAAAACACCGTCTATCCATCCATCTCTGGCTGTGAAACCCGCCCACTGTCCTTTCCTGACCTTTGCAACTGTGTTCTTATTGGGTCGAATTCCCCAGTGTAGAGCAGGCCCTGCAGACTAACAGCTGTGCTGGGGTAAGGGTCTGAGCCAGGAGGCCAGCAGGCAGACCAGCCCGCCCTACTGATGAGGCCCTATCAGACAGTGGGCGTCTGTTTGGGTAACGCTGCAGGTTCACTACATACCATAGGTGACAATCATCTGAAAAAGCCCAAAATAAAAAGACAAACTAACTTTAGAGTCTCTGCACTGGTGAGAGACTTCAGTGGCCCGGAGCAAACAACTGTTTAGTCGCCAGAGTTTCAGCAGCCCTCAGATCTGTGTGAATGTCAACACTGCCCCCCACAACCAACCCACCCCCCCCCCCCCATCCTCCCCTCTCCCGCCTCCACCATAACAGTGTCTCAAGATGCCAGGCCTGGCAGTAAGCATGTTTGTCTCATAAGGCAAAGTGCAGACAGTAAACATTAGGGCCGGCCAATGGTGCGGGCGGCCAAATATCAGGCCCACTCAAAGAGTCTGTCAGACGGCAGGCTAAATGCAGATGAGCAGCGCTGTAAAGGTCCCTCCATGGGGGACTCTGCACCACAGACATGCTCAGCACACAATATCACCCAGCTCACTGGAGTCACAGCCACTCAGACAGGACGTGCATTTCAATTGTGTTTATTGGCATCTTTCATGAGAGGCCATTTCAAAAACAAAACATCTGGTTAGAAAAGTCCTGCTACTAGGTATTTATCCATTTGATGAACTGCATGCCCTGGATAATCTTCCATGTGTAAATGAATAATAGTAAAAAATACCTCCCACCAGTACAATCCAATTGCGTCTCTGTGGCATCGCTGGCTACAGTAAGATTGACACCCGGAGAGGGAAAGGGAGGGAGGAAGCAATACTGGCAAGTGACACAATGACACCGGTGACCCATATACAAACTAGAAATGATGAACAGATATAACACGGCACATTTTATTGTTTATTTTTTAGCCGTTAACATAAAAGACTACTGTGAACCATCATAGCCAATGAGGAATGGAGTGGATGAGATGGGGCTCCACGCAGTTCATCAACACATGGCTACGTCACACGACTCTGGAAGCCCTTCCTGTGGACTTGTCCAACTCAACCTGTCCATGTCTGCGCTCTGACCTTTCCAATATGGCAGAAGGCCCTCCTGAATGATCTGCTCCCTCCCCAGGTCCCCGAGCCATAACAAGAGCATCTTGGGTATAAGTAAACACCTGTGGTGCATTAGGTTATACAAGACCTATGACAACATACTAAATCTGACTGGAGTATCAGTAGGATACAGCCCATTGATTCCATTGTGAAAGTAATCCAACCCAGGTCTATGTAGAAGTAGCCTGGCTGCCAGCCCAACTTAGACCCGCCCACAAAAAGAATTTGGTCGGGATTTGAGTCTGGGGAACCTCGGTTGGGGACAAACTATGTCGAACAGGAGCTGTTCGGACCAATCAAATTGTCAGGGCGGGCTTTATAGGATGATGGACAGATGATCAACAGTAACGTAATCAACCACGTCACCAAAGAGCGCTTGGGTTGAATTTGTTTTCATCAAACAACATTTTACGTTGCTCCAATTGGTTGTAGGTCTATCCAATTGAGCGAATAGGCATTTGTTTTACGAGTTTGGTGGAAACACGCCCCATACTCACAGCCCAACAGAGAGTTCTCAGACTCATATTCTGACTAGAATTATGAGTATGACAACGTCAGGCTAATGTAGAAGTGGAGACCACACCCAACATGGGTCCTTGTCTCCTGTCTGAGCGAGGGAATGATGCTGCTGGGTGTGTGAACAACTCACTGCTTTGGCTCAGTTAGACATTTCTGAGGCAGGGCGCACCTATCCTTCAACAGCTGGGTGGCGAATCAATTTGCACATTGAGTATCCACATTTAAAGTAACATGTTAAGAGCAGCTTTGGCAAGCATAGCATAAGCAAACAGTCTGTTGGAGATCTCACTGTCCCCGGTGCCTTGGATTCCTTATTCTTTCGTCTAATCACAAGATATAAAACATTAAACCCTCAGCTGAACATCAACCATCAGAGACCAGACTACAGGTGGGCAGTGTGCTTTATATCAACCTGTCTCTCACAAGTGGACACAAAAAATGTAGTTAGCAGACACGTGGCAGATTTTCCTAAAAGACCTCTTCTGTACAATGCAAACACAATGTGCCATTAACAGTATGGCCCTCAGAAACACTTCTCTTATAACCAACTAAAAGCCTTGAAGACTTCAATGCTTCAACCCAAAGAGAGCAGGAGGAGCTTCCCTGGAGAGAGGGCTGATATCTACCAATAAAATAGGAACGGTGGGAATGACGCTATGTGATGACATTAATAATGGACGAACACTTGAACACGACTGCAGGGCAGGAGGCTCATGTCCTGTGACAGAGTGGTGGCAGCAGGCCTGGGGAATGCAGGGGCAGAGTACAGGGGACTTGAAACGCATCAAAAATGAAAGAGATCTGAAGGCTTGAGAACCTATGGGATCCACAAAACTGGCTCTGGGTCACATTGCAGAATAGAGCAGGGTCAGCCTGTCTACATATTGAATTGAGCCCAAGGTACAGGTCCTTGATGTGGAGGAGCGTGTAATAAAAGGCTGAAATGTCTCAGTGGGATTGGTTCACTGGGGCATATGCGGTTATGGCTAAATAAGTTCCCACAATCTGCAGTAACTGAATCCAACAGGCAGTACTACAGTCAAACCAAATGGTCTACCAATCTTGTTTATGACCCATTCGTTAGCAATTCAACAAACCGAGGTTTCCATCCCACTGATTATTTCCCACTAGGGAGGATCAGGCTAGTTCGGATGCGTAACCATGGGGATTGCCGAGCACCCTTATAAAATGTTTTATCCAAACCTAATGCTGGGATGATCTCTTCCCTCTCTCATTTAATAACTCCTTCTGGACGTGTGCTTAGGTCAAGGGTTACGATGACTCCTGACTGAGTCAAGCCCAAATCTTTCTCATGGATAATGCATCACAAGAAATAAATGAAGCATTATTCTAATTCAATGTTTTAATATTTAATATACTGGGGCGCTCCATCCAGATAACAGCATCTGAGAGGATAACTGGACACGTGACCACAACTTCAGAGGAAAACTGTTGTTTCTGAGATGACTCATGCACGGCCATGTTCTCACAGGATGGAGATGACACGCTGTGTATATATTATAAATAGGTAAATTACTTACAGGGAGCAAGGCACATGACTAAACAACATTTAGCCTACTGCATTCTGAGATTGCAGACCGTAATGAAAACATGAGGACAATGTTATACAGGATATACATGTTTTATATCCATGAAAACCATCCATTAGTTTGCTCGCTTTGCCGAACCACATGTCTCTTTAACGTCTGAAGCTCCAAAGAAACACTTTACCAGCAACCAATAGAACATTCACTTACTTAACGCCTACCTAACTGTGGCAAAAAGTATAATCCAGGAAACAGGGTTGTGCTATTCAGAAAATGATGTTAGTATCATCAAATGGGGTAGAAAATGAGTTTTGCAACTCTACAGCACTAGTCTCAAGATGCTACTATATCAACTACCAGTTATTGAGAGAGCAAAGAAAAAACAGATTAGGATTAGGGCTGTAGTTCGCTGTGATCCCCTTATTCTACCTCTGACCATGCTACCACACCTCAACCAATGCCTGTTGAGAGTTAGGGTATTCCTAGCCCTAGCCCTGAGCCCCCAACCCTAAGAACAGGGTCAGGGTTGGGATAGGGGTTGGGCTATGACTAACCTTATATCTCGGCCCGCAAGACAGGTCAGGGGAGGTCTGGTAACAGGGTCAGACCAACGATTTAAGGCCCCGGCAGTCTGGAACTCAAATCAATGGATTTGGTCTCAACAGTTCCTTTCAACGTTTCTAGTGTTAACTAAAAATGGACAAGCAAAGATTCCCCACGGCGATGCCACCTGTGCAACCACGCTGTATAATTAAAGCTTCTCAACAAACCCTCGGCTCCTCCTAAATGACTCATTTTTCCAGCTGCCTCAGGGTCGCGCCTAGTGAGTGCATACAAGCTGCTGACAGGAGTGCAGGGATTTCTTCTTGGCTCCTGACTTCCTTTACTCCCTGTGTATCTCTGTGTCCTTAGCTCTCATCCTCTCACTCTCTCATGCCAAGTCTTCTGTCAAATCTGTCAAACCGCTTCACTCTTTCTTTCTTCACATTTTCCATCCGGTATTTGTATTCCCTTGCCGACTTTCTCTTCCTCTATCCCACCCCCCTTTCCTTCTCCTCTGTGTCCTTCACCCCTTCTCCCTGTCCCCCAGGCTAATGACATGGGGACATTTCTCTCACTCCCAGCCCCAGGACCTCTTCCTCTCTCATGAACCATTGGTCTAAGACTATTATCAAACATAAACAACCAACCCTAACAGAAAGCCATCTGTTAGAACAGTGCATGTTAGAAGTGCATGTGAGATCTCTCAGGTGCTACAGTGTCTGTGTACCAAGAAAAGAACCCGTAGACAGGCTGTAATAATAATGAGACACATCCCCACTCACCATCTCACCTCACTCCACATCACCTCACTGGGAGCTGTTTGTCTGAGAGAGAGTTCCTTTATAAGTCACTGGTGTGTTCCTCAGTGTTATGATCGGGCAATGTTATTGTACGTGCAGAAAGTGTATTTTTCTTATTTTCTAAATGCTGGAAGCTTCTAAGAAGTAAGTGAGACGGGTAATGTTGGTGTGAGTCAACAATACTCCTGTACCTTGATGTAGCGATGGAGCCGAGGGTAGACCCGCCTCACCCCCAGCAGCACAGAGAGGGGGGTCCTGTGGGGGACGGAAGTGGTGACCACGTGGGTGACCTCTGGGAAGGAAAAGATCCGGAAGCCAAACTTCTGATAGAGCTGGAGCAGCTCCTCACTGGGACTGCCAGGGCCTTCACTCAGGATACTGCCCACGGCATAGCGACACTTCAGCTTCGACACCTGGGAGAGTGGGGGAGGAGAGAAAGAGAGGGGGGGGGGTGGATTAAGAGCAGGAGAGAAAAAGATCAAGATACAGTGAGCGACAAGGGATGTTTTTCAGATCAAAGTCGATAAACTATTGGTTGAGGTGTACCATTCACATTTCACTTGTGTGAAAAAGTCTAAAACTGTCAAAATAGCTTTCTATCACTCTGTCCTCTTTATTTCCTGTCCCACTTGCAATGTCTTTCTGACTGTCCGAAAACTCTAATTAAACATGCAGAACACTCTCTCCGTGGCTGCAAGGCTGTGTTCTAGCAAACAGACAAACTCGTTCAGCAACCATTCCAAGCAGCAATTAGGAGGACTAACATAACCCTTATGCCCCATCTTCAATTGTGCCTATCCTCTGGGAAAATAGGCTGAAGATAAAATATAAAAAATTCTTCCCTGGTATGAGAAATGGCCAACCACATGACCACTGTTGAATTTTCCTTCAAAACCTGATGAGTAACAAAGACAAATTACAATAATAAAGGGGCTTTGAGGAAAAAAAAACTCAGGATACTAGCCTGGAAAACAGACCAATCAGAGAGCTCATGGTTTTTTTGGCAGATGGGTCTGGCTACCTTCCCATTCAAACAGATTTCCCTTCGGCATGGAAAGTGCCTGGCCAATCACATCTGTTTATCTGATATAGGGCGGGATTAATGACATGACTGTACAGAGGAGCGCAGTTTCATCAAGGGCCAAGATAATGTTTCACATTGGTCTGTGCCTATTGATAACGCCCCTTGGATATAGAAAATGAACTGAGAGGTTCCAGACTAATAATCATTTTCCAAATGATCTGGCGATGCCAGGCTAGTAGGATACATCAAAAGATCCTAAACTAAGAAAGAAACCAGCTTTGTAATGAAATACAGGTGTTAAGAGAGAGACTCTCAGTAGCCTGAGCTGCACTAATTGCAGCACTTGGCTGCTTAGCTAGTTGTCCCTGCTTCCTCTGATCTGGGCATCCTGTTCTCGATTTAGGAGGAGATAAAAAGAGAAGCAATTGAACACAAATGAGGGCTCGAGGGACACCAGAAAATGTCCTCTGTATGGTATAGCACTAAGCAGGTATTCTGCCGCCGTTACTACAGTTATCCCTCCCTCCACCAGGACTCCTTCCGTTTTTCCATCCCATCTCAGGGGCCTGCAGGTTAGCAGGGGTCAACACCAGGAGGCGTTCTCTATACAAAGCCCCTTCATGGTTTCCCCTTCATTCAACAGATGAAGGCTCTGGTTGTAAAGAGGGCAGAACTGCAGTGTGTGGTGCTTACTCATTAAGATGCAGGTAATGAGGAGTCCCATCTCTCCCATCCCGTGAATCCTGCCAGCCAAGGCCCCTGGGAAAGAGCGTTCTCACTCTCAGTCCCCATTAGTCAAAGCCAGCGCACCGCGATAAGAGGCAGGCAGGGATTGCAGAGCACACAGTCATTTTTCATTACAAAGACTCCCTCACACACACACACTCACTCATAGGGACATACACACACTCCAATCCCCAACAGAGGAGAATCTGCATAATGACCAGACCTCAGCCTAGTTTAGTGTGTAGACAGATTATATCTCCCACCAAAGCAATCCCTCCAGGATCCATTCAAACCTGCTCCAGACACTGTGGTGCTAGCTGGGTCATGCCATGGGTGGAAAACCTCTATAGCTAGGTATAAGAGTAAGGAAGTGTTACACCAAGGCAAAGTCTTTCAGTAATTATATTTTCCAGTAGCAAAAATTCCATGTAATGCCCCCCCCCCTCCCCATTACATGAAATCTTTGCTACTCAGTATGCTCACTACTAGGCTCACTATGACCCAGAAGACCACCAGCACAGCTTTGTCACAAGTCATCCTTGTGCTACCTTCACAAGTGGCTGGAATCTTATCAATCTATCTTTCCTCATTCCTAACTGTATCCTTTACAAGTTTCTAGCATTTATTTAGTCTCCCCACCCCGACTGGCTCTTCTGCCTCTCACTGCCAGGTCTGGGGAGGGACAGCAGGAGTGCAGGACTCTCTCTCCTGTCTCCCCAGGAGGGCTGAGAACAGAGTGTGGGGCTAACCAACAATCCTGTCAGTGCAGTGCTGTCCTTGCTTCGCCTGTGGCTCCATACTTACACACACACACACACGAGCGCACACACAGGGCTAAAACCACTGTCTATCCTCAAAACAAGACAGACACAGAACACCACCAATCTACAGGGCCTGGCATCACCCCTGCAGGGAAGCGAAAGAATATTCTGGCAAGTGGAGATTCTCTTCATCAGTTTGTGACAACCAAGCCGCCTTAAACTTGCCCAACAGCAGACTCTCTGTTCTAAATAAATGCTGACTGTCAATCATAAGAGTAACAAGATAAACAAGACTGTAACATCACCACAGTAAGGTATCTCCAGTCAACAATAAGCCTTGCCCTAGTTTTCATGCATAGAGGAAAATACACAGTGTGGAGCTTCTTTTTGTTATTCGGCTGGCACAGTGGCAGGTTCCTGTTGAGTGGATTAGTTACCCATATCCCAGGGTTCACAGCAGGGACAGGCAGGAGTCAGGACAGATAGCCACAGCCACCAGCACAGCCCTCTGGGACATACACTTCAAAAAACAATCTCTAAACGCAATCACTTTCAGTTATCATTTCACATCCACTTTAAAGCACTTTCTTTTGTCTGAGTCATCCTGGTACACAAGGATGCCTTTTCATGTTCCTTCCATCTACAAATGTAGCCTACTACTAAGCTGGTCTCTGAGAGCCACTTCATAGAAGACCTTAGTTCTGTTTACCAAGATGTGGTGGTGCATTCTGGGAACAGAGAGGTCACAGCCATCCAGAGAAAAAACATCCCATCAGGCACAAAGCGATGCCTGTCTCATTCTACCTTTGTGCTATGTCCCTCTGAAATGGAGCACCACTTTGCTTATGCACCACTTTGCTTATGCATTACTCCCACAACCTTCTCCTGAAACTCGCACAACTTGGTCCTATTACACTCTGTGGCTAACTTTGCGGAGCAAAATGCAGGTTTAAGATACAGGCCTATTATGTCTTCTATGTTAAGCATTCAAGCTTCAACATTTCTCCCAATTCAACTGTCACTACGAAAGAAAATTCAAGCTGAAGTAGCTTGCAGAGATGTAATTTGTTGGCCACATTTACCTAGTTTTGTGTGACTGACTGTTGTGACCCAAGGACCCTACCTTGACACTCGCTGGGACTAGCAGACAGACCAGTCATCTCACCACCCTTCACCCTTCCCTACCACTGTGGCATGACAGCTGTGGGTCACAGGGACCTCAAACCGTGGCCTGGAACCTTTTTTTTTTTTACTTGACGTTTGTGCCTGTCTCTATATGCCCCTGTGGTGATCTCCCTGCTTTCTGCTACTAGAGAGGCTGGAAACAAAAGGGAGGGGGCTAGGATGGGCAGAACCAGAGAGTCACTGCCTTTGAACTTCTTGAGAAGATGGGGGTTGGGGGAGGATGGGATTAGTGAGAGGGGCAGGGGCCAACAATATCTGTCAGCTGCTTTAATGCAAAGGAGTAGCTGCTCCACACCGTATCTATGGCAACCATGTAAGAACCAAGTTGAGCTCTCAGTCTGTAGTTTTTCCAGAGCAAGTGAATAAAGAAGGGTCCAAGTGTAAAATCTATGGAGGAGGAAGCCACTTCGAAACCTCTTACCCGCTCACAGTTGTGCTTTTGTACATTCTGTGATGGACAATCAATGCGTTTTGTCCCAGGGGAAAACACCATTCATTCTTTGTTCCTCTGTCTGTCCCACTCCAGGGGACCCAGAGCACTCACAGGAGCTTCTGACCTTGGGAACGGATGACATCCTGAAGCTTGAACACTAATGAGCTGACATCATTATGCCAATTATCTTAACTTAGATCAGGACTTGGCTGTGAGTGACTTGGTGGAGAGAAGCTGGGACCCAATGCTAATTGCAAGCTTGGGAGAAAGAGGGTGACTAAAACAAAAGGGTTTTTGAAGCAGAGCTGGGAAGAGTCATTCAGCTCTGGTAGCATTCCATTGCTGTGGATGACTATGCTGTGGGCCAGGCATATATACTGTATGAAGACACAAAGCTGGTGCTGGCCAGGCCAGGGCCTGATCATGTGCTTGAAGAGTGGACTGAGACCCTATAGAAAAATGTGTTTTATGTGTGTAGTATGAACTGCTCATGTTAGTGTTGGAGGATGTCTACTGATTTTCGATTTTCATTTAGGCTAATTCCAATGTCTATTTGTTGGCACATTTGAGCTCATTTAGAGCCCATCCCTTTCTTCGCTCATCTGGCAGTATTCCGGGACACTTTTGGAAGTGGTGTGCAGGATTTGTTATGTATAAATATAACTGAATATTGAGGTAAATATATTTAAGTTTCACAAAAAAACGTTTCAAAAATTTGGAAAAATATTTTTGAAAAAAAGTTTAGAAGAAACTTTTTCTAAAGGTTGGAATTTATTTTTGGAAAAAAAAACTAAAAGGTAAAAAAAATGTTTTGGAAGGTTGGAATTCTTTGAAGTCGAAGGTTGAAGCTTTGAAGGGTTGAAAAAAAAAAAAAAGCTTTTGAGAAAACGCTTCTAAAAAGTTGGATTTTTTTTGGAACGCATTTTTTCTGAAGGTTGTAAAAATATTTTATAAAAAAAAAAGTCTACCTCAAAAAAGTTTCCAACGGTTTGATTTTTTGCAATGCGATACAATATTTTCTGAACAAGATGGCTCAAGCTGTTGCCTTTTTGTTCTGATGAAAAGTGTTGATTATAAAAGCACAGATTTAAAATGTGTATTTTTGTTGTGGATTAAAGCCACAGAAGGTGGAACATGAAATAAACTGTTCATTTTTGTATGTATTATATATTTTGTAGATGATCTGAGTGCCATGGGATTGAGCCACTGGATGTTTTCGAATGTTATCTTTTAGAATGCTGAAGCCCTGCTAAAAGATGCTGATCCTACCATGGCCCAGCAGCAGAAGGACAGCCCCAGGGATAAGCAACATACTAGATCGACCTGATAGGGCACAACACCAACTATTCTGAACAAAATAAACAAAAACTTTACTTCCATATCACGTCTCTTATCCGTTCATCAGACTGTTATAGATTGATAGCCTGGATATACTATACAGTACTGTACAGAAGTCTTAGGTACCCAAGATTTTGAAACGTCTAGATTAATGAACGGATTACCTCACCAAATAAAGGCATGTTTACCATGTCATAAGCAAAGTAATGTAGATGGATGCAAACAGGATTGGAGAGTGATCAGTTCAGGTGCAAATATCATAAATTAACAACCGGGTGTAAACAGCATGGTTGGCTATGGACACATGGGCACAAATTGTCATACCCATATATACACCTGGGTGTAAATAGCCACATTAGCTATTCACCCTGGGTGCATAACATTGTTGGCTACTGACAAATAGATGCTAATAACATCTACCTAATCACAATGCAGGCTCAACAACATGAACCCTACCTCATGTCTTTCAGGCCAAAACAATATAGCTGTAGAAGAAGACGTGTAGAAGAGCCTTTAAAAGAGGTAAACTAAACATGTGCTGCGTGTCATGGAGGAGCTCAAAGAGTGAGGGGGATTAGGTATCTGGGAGTCTACTGATCAAACAGACAAGAAGTCTGTTCCTGCTGAAGACAGATACAAAGACTGAGGCCCTCGAAGGGTTCACATGGGGACCAGGAGGAGGGTAAAGGAAACACCTAAAGGAAACAACAGAGACGTCCAACAGGTTGATGGTGTTTACACTGACTGCGCCATAGGTGGGGGAATGGAAGGGACCACAGTGAAGCTTCTTTCACAGGCCCCAGAAAAAGGACAGTGTTTATGAAGGCTAGCCCTTGACCCCCTGTTCTGCATGCACAGACCAAGGGTAGGGAGATCCCTACATCTCAATACCATAGGGGTCATAGTGTTGACAGACCCCCCACAGAGAGAAGGTGGATAACCATCCATCCACACACCACACCCTTCTCCAGATGTTCTCTGATCTAAACTATCTGACTTTTCTAGCTTCAAGCTTTTCAACTCCCTCCCAGTGGGTTGGGATGTTAAGCAGAATAAACTACATTTGTTGCAGTATCAAAAGTACTATGTGATTACCCTAGCCAGCATTAGTCTGGTGTTGACTCGTATGTTTAACATAGCTCTGTTGTCAAACAATGGCAGCCTCAGTGATGCATTGTACGAGTGAATGCAGTTTCTTTATATTCTCATAATTTAATAAATGGGAAAGCAAAGATTCAGTCTCAGATCCTATGTAACATGGAATGCTGACAACCGTGATCTAATCTATATGCATTGCATGGAGCCTGTAGTCATTTTAAAATCAAGATGAGTTACCCTCCCCCTTGAAATAATTTAAACAGCACATGCTAATACCGCCATCTATTGGTTTGAGTCAGACGTTACATGGTAGGCTACTTTGTTTGACAACATTTTCAGCAATCATTTGCGTAGTATTCACATCATTATAGAGCACCGTCATTGCTCCAGTATATCTTGCCTTTCGGTCCTTGATCCATGATTTGAATGCTTTTGCATTCATCTCCTCAGTCACCCATTCATAACCAGATTGTGTTGGTGTGGATCAGATGCTTTGAGTGTGGTAACATTATGGTTCAGTTTTGACAAGATTTACCTTTTTGGGATCATCGTAAAACACCCCAAGACACGTGAGCTTGGGTCCAATACTGCAACTTTCAGTTAAAAGTTGTCCACAATCTTTGTATGGTCCCTGTTTAAATTTGTAGGCAATTGTGATATTCTTGATTGGCGGTGAACCCGTCCGGATGTTGATCTCCGACAAAAGTCCCGAGTACATGACGTACCCTAATGTAGTTAAAATAAGACTTAATAGTAGGGTAATGATCACACATAAAATGACCCATTCTTCTGACATGTTTAGCTAGCTGGCTAGCAAGTTTGGTGGGGATATTTCTGACAGTAGGATCAAAATGTTTTTAGATACCAAAGCTAATAGCTATAGCTATTAACCATATCAACACCTAATTTCCACTGGCATCATGATTTTTCTAACTTTCGCCAATCAATTTCGTCCGTTTTCTTTAGGCGGACTAGAGATGCTGCCAGTGCCTGGTTTATTTCCCTAAACAAGTATAATATTTCCGTTTGGTTGCTTGTGTTCCGGAGAATTCCGTTCCCCAGTTCCCCTTCCTTGCGCGTGCGCGAAATCATGACGTTTTCGCTTGTTGCTTGGTTGAGCTGAATGTGATTTATAATACCGTGTTAGTTTATAGTGTAGGCTACTCTACCTACTTTCCATGAGCCTAAGGTTCATTTCTTGATGTTGGTTTGCTAATTTGCGCTCAAATACAGTGTGCACTCAAATACGCTACTGTTATTTACAGTAGGCTACTATGCTCCAATAGACGGGTAAGCACTAGCTGTTACAGACTGAAAACAGGGACTGACTAACGATTGAGCATTATAGCTTACTATACTTTAAAGCCTGTATTTGAGTGCAAATTAACTAACTAACATAAATAAATGTACCTTATGCTCATGGAAAATGGGTACGGTAGCTAAAATATAGCGTTTATATAAATCACATTCAGCTCAACCGACAACAAGAGAAAACGATGATTTCGCGCACGCGTAAGGAAGGGGGAACAGGGGAACTGAATTCTCCGGCACACCGGGACCAGCCAGCGTTTGCATTCTGTTGCAAGTTACACGCTGTATTTTGTGAACGTCTAAATCATTAGAGCGCCATGCGTTCCCATACTCGTGAAGCTGTTCTGACACTCACAGGCTCTAACTCAGACCAAATTGAACCCGATGATCCTTAAAAGACAGGCAGTCCTACCGACTTGGCCACTTCGGCTCTTCCCGGGTGAACTCGTGTTTTGAAAAGGGGGCGTCACCTCTTTCGCCGGTTACTAGACCAGTTTGGTTTACATCTAGAGCTTGCCTCGTACCACCGGCATCGAATGATTCTGCGAGGGCGGTGCTAAGAAGTAGGAAATCGTGTCGTTGACTGACCCGGCTCTAGAAAACCGACGACGAGAGTCATCACCGGTATTCTCATCCGTAGCTGCATCCTCATCGGCTTAGCGTCAATACACCACTAAGCTCCTCTTGCAAACTCTTTCAGTCCGTTTCAACCTACGAGCTAGCTTGCATATGCATGTCGTAAATTATAAAAAATAAATATAGACACATCTCTACCTAGCTAAAGAACACAACAATCAACCATATTATGGAGACGGAAATACACGTGCCGGTTGGGTCGCCTGTGATAAGAAAATTCCCGATTTTCGTGGACGAGCTCAAAGTTACGGATGGGGCAATGAAGCTCATTAAGGAGCTTCGCCCATCGTGGGACAAGAACCATGTCAAGACCAAGGTAACATCGATGTTTTGCTAACTGCTTGGGATGCTAGTTTGACAGCTTTGCTAGCTAGCAGGTTACATTAGCTGTGATGCAGCTGTAGCCTCAACTGGCTCGGCATTTGATAGCCAAATGTTAGCGCTAGCTAGCTCTAGCTATTTTAGCAAGTAGCAAGCCAAGGATGGCCAACTAGCTTCGTATTTGTTTCTATAATCACTTATGCCTTGGAGAAAGTAAATATGAATAGTTTGTGCAAATATAAAAAGCTTTCAAAGTGCTGACACTAACTAGATGAAAATGCACTACACGAAAATGCACTACACTAACATTGCTAGCTAACAAGCTGTCATCACCCCACCCAAGCAAGGTCTAACAAGAGTTGGAACGTCACGGTCATTGTCTTCGATTGGGTAAATGTACCATGCGGATCTCTATCTCTGCCAGGCTATAAAGCTTTTTATTAGGCCAATTGAAATCTGAAAAAGATGGGTTGTAGTCTATAATGAAGGCTTGTGCCAGGCAGCTGCCTGATTCATCTGTCTCAACGTCAGTAACCAGCTGTAGGTGACGTGGTGATAGTATTGTTCTAGAAAACCTAGTATGTTCTGGATCAAGACCAGGCTGTTTCCCCAGGCTACGGACATAGACACCCTATCTTTCTTTCGTTCCCTTAAGTTTTTAAATGGTTACTTGTAAATGGGGCCTCCATGTATCTCAAATTATGATTGCATATATATCACAGTGTGTGATTGCAATGGTAACATTGCCAGTGACCCTTCCAACAACCTATGGATCCCCATTTAAACTCATTAGACAACCCTAATCACACATATCTCTCTTACTGGTCTCTGTTAGATTTTGTTGCTCTGCTTTAGAATCCATCAGTCATGGAAAGTGGAACTGCATAATTCATTCAAACTAAATGGATCAAGTGACGACTGTGCCACCACCTAGTGCAGCATGGGATGTTTTGGAATTGTCTGACTAGCCATCGAAACATCAGACATGATCCCACAGATTTGACTATTTACCTTCCTGATCACTCTTAATTTCATGAGGAACCCCAGGGCTGGCTCATAACCAATTATCAAACATGATGTGATCAATGCTCTGTCGTTTGAATGACTGTTCACATTGTAGTCCTACATTTTACATTTGCCTAGGTCACATAGGCAACCGCCCTCAGAGAGTTGAGGATAATCCCAGGAATTTGCCACCCCTTCAACTGGAAGCATGACAGTGTTTACCTCCGTCTGCAGCCTGTATAGGCCTGAAGTGTTTTTCTCAATGACAACATCTAGTCACCCAAACATGCTTTGTGTTCCCCTGGCTTTGTCTCGGTCAGGCTTCACTGTCACATAGCCCGACAGCTGTACACAGTCAGATGCCAGCTTTTAGAGAGGAAATGGTTAGTGAGAGAGGGGAAGGGAAATATAGAGAATGAAATGGATCTGTTTTGGAGAAGTATTTGAAAGGATAAAGGTAACGAGAAGGGCAGACATGTTTACGGGAACACCTGACTGACCAAAGCCCCTAAACAGGATGTGTTTTGTGTGTGTGTGTTTCTGCTTGTACTGTAAATATCCAGTGTCAATTCCCAAACATCCGTTCCCAGGTCTTGAAAACAGCAGACCTGCCAACACACACAGACACGCGTCATCAATAACCTCTCACCTGCTTATTGTTACACCATAGCACAGGATTCAGCCCCGTCAAACCCTCATTCCCCATTTGGAGCCCCAGTTCTTTTTCTCCTGTAGGCCTGTTTCTGATGAAGATTTTAAATCAGTGTTAAGAAGAGATTACAACAGAAGGTTATTGTGTGAAACCCAGTCTAAATTCTGTTCCCATCGTATAAGCTACACAAACACAGCCAAACCTGATGTGTGTGTCGTCATTTACGGGTCTGAAGTTAATATTTACCGTCGTTTTACTAAAGCTTATCTCTCTTGACACGTGGAAGGTGATAAACACATAAGGATGCACATTCATACACACACAAACACACACACACATACACACGCTAGCATGCACTAAACAGTGCCATATTGGAGGTCTTAGTGTTGTATTGTGTTCTGGGTATAGCCTTGGTCTTATGGGTTAAACCATGTGGCTACAATCGTGTGTGTGTGTGTGGGTCGTAACAAGGTGCCCATGTGCCCATCTTTGTGGTCAGCAATGTGAGGTATGCTTGGTATGCATGAGTGGGTGGCCAGGCTGTGTGGTCTGTGGAGCCAGAAGAGGAGGCGTGTGTGTGGTATCTCGCTGCAGGGATATCTGAAGGCCCACTCATTGGTGGAATTCACAGCAGAATGGGGAATTCCAGTCATCTGGGCCCATTCACACACATTTGGTTTTATTGGTAACACTTCACAGAAAGGTGGCAAGGATGATCATTAATAAAACATCATTGTTAAAGTGTCATGAATCTACATTGTTTTTAACACATTATTAAAAATACCACAATAGTTTGTAATGGCTGACCAGCTTGTGGCCTTTTTGAAAGGTATTCTGCATCAGGAGTTGAGTCATCGGCTTTTGAGCAGTTAGCCTTTCACTGTATGTCTCCAGTTAGCCTTTCACTGTATGTCTCCAGTTAGCCTTTCACTGTATGTCTCCAGTTAGCCTTTCACTGTATGTCTCCAGTTAGCCTTTCACTGTATGTCTCCAGTTAGCCTTTCACTGTATGTCTCCAGTTAGCCTTTCACTGTAAGTCTCCAGTTAGCCTTTCACTGTATGTCTCCAGTTAGCCTTTCACTGTATGCCTCCAGTTTGAAAACCAGAGATGCTTAGACTCTCCATACCTTCCTTCTAATATTGATTGGAACACGTCATATGATCCAGTGAAATAAACACTGCCCTTCCTAAAGTTAGAAACTTCCATGATCACTGCAGCCGTAATCAGAACATCTCCCTTACTTCCCGTGTCTCTCCTTGCCCGCCTCAGTTGTTCACCGATGGAACCACCAACAAGCTGGTAGGCTGCTACGTGGATGACAGTCCAGAAGACGTGGTTCTGGTGCGGGTGTACGGCAACAAGACGGAACTCATAGTGGACCGCGACAATGAGCTCAAGAGCTTCCAGGTGGCCTATCCCTGTTCATGTCGTCTTGTTGAGCCTCGGATTGTCATTGGTCTAGTATCCAAGTGCAGCGGTTAACCCGTGTGTGTGTGTTCCCAGGTACTGCATGCTAATGGCTGTGCCCCACGTCTCTACTGCACCTTCCAGAATGGCATCTGCTATGAGTTCATGCAGGGGGATGCCCTGGGAACGCAGGATGTCAGGGACCCCACGCTGCTCAGGTAGGAACGGCCCAGTCCTGTCAAGAGGAGTGGAGCAGTCTGTTTGAATCAATACGGCAATGTCTTATTTATCTACTGATATGGTGTCCGCATTCATATCTACATGGTATAAGGTTTTTGTTTGTTTGTCCTTAGGCTCATTGCCGGAGAGATGGCTCGCATCCATGCCATCCACGCACACAACGGCTGCATCCCCAAACCCAACCTATGGATAAAGATGCGTAAATATTTATCTCTGGTCGCCACCGAGTTCACCGAGCAAGCCTCCAACGCCAGGTGGGGACAGTCACATGACCAGCGGGGTGTAGCGCTGTCGTTCTCCGTTCTCTGAGGGTTTACATGGCTCCCTTTATTGGAAACACCCCCCCTCCACACACACACACACACACACACACACACACACACACACACACACACACACACACACACACAGTCTGTGGCTCTGGTCTCCTCCTGTTAACCAAGTGCCTTTTCATAACGGAGCCACCTGCCTGTGCTGAGCTGGACTCTGTGGGGAGTTGTTCTACTTCTTCTAATGGCTATTAGGTCCACTGTACTAACAATTATGCAAGTGTTATCAGAACCATGGGCTGGATTAGGGAGGCAGTGGTACGTGTCCTGCCAGCAGATGTTTGCATACCTGAGTTTATCAGCTAGAATACAGTAGCTGTCCTGGACGACACAGACACACACACACCATCCTGGCTCCTTCTCTTGGGTAACACATTAAGCTCATGCGTCATCAAGCTTTGGCCTGTCCAGTTGTCTCATCTCAGAGTAAGGGGAAAAAAGGAGGCCATCTTTATATAAAGCTGTCCCTGGGGGAAATGGTCTTCCCTTGAGCACCCAATTAGTCGCTTCCACAGTACAGTTCAGCTGTGTCAGACACACACAGTCACAAGCCAGTTCCAACTCCCCCCCCAGGAATACCAGAGCTGATATTCTGCTGGGAGAAGGATGTGGAGTCAGGGAAAGTCTTTTGGGAGAGAGACATGGTGAGGGGAGAGTCTGTTGGGAGAGTCAGGGACAGGGGGGAGTCTGTTTGAAGAGAGTGAGGGAGAGGGGAGTGGTTGGAGGGAGACTGGAGAGTCTGTTGGGAGAGTCAGGGACAGGGGAGTCTGTTGGGAGAATCTTTTGGGAGTCAGGGAGACTTCTGTTGGTTGAGCGAAGGAGATGGGAGTCTGTTGGCAAAGGGTGAGGGGGATGGGAGTGTTTGGAGGAAGAGGGCTGGGCGAGTCAGGGGGAGAGAGGGGAGTGTGTTAGGAGAGGGACAGGGGCTAGTCTGTTGGTGACAAGGTGTGGTTAAGACTTGGGGAATATCTTCTCTTGTCTTTCTCATCATCTCCTCCCTTCTGTGACAGTCTCTGGATTAGCCATTAAGCCCATTACCACGTACATGGTCTCCTCATTGCAGCAAACTGATTGGCTGACAACACACACTCACAAAGGGTTAAACGTTCACCTTCAGCCCGATGATGACACCCACCCGCACACACACACACACTCCGTTCCCTAGAAGATCAGCACCACAGGGAAACAGACCTACTCTGTTAAAGCAAAAACAAAAGCTGTTTATGTTCACACACTTTGACGGATAACGTGGCAGTAAAACTGTCAGAGCTTCATCCATTACTCCTGCCAACATTTTTTCTTCATTAGTATTAATACAATGACTGTAGTTATCAAAACATTTCCAGGGAGGAAACTGATGCACAGATTTGTGTTGTGAAGCAGCTGACCTTTTCTATCTGTCCCTCCCTCCCTCCCTCCCTCCCTCCCTCCCTCCCTCCCTCCCTCCCTCCCTCCCTCCCTCCCTCCCTCCCTCCCTCCCTCCCTCCCTCCCTCCCTCCCTCCCTCCCTCCCTCCCTCCCTCCCTCCCTCCCTCCCTCCCTCCCTCCCTCCCTCCCTCCCTCCCTCCCTCCCTCCCTCCCTCCCTCCCTCCCTCCCTCCCTCCCTCCCTCCCTCCCTCCCTCCCTCCCTCCCTCCCTCCCTCCCTCCCTCCTTCCTTCCTTCCTTTCTCGACCGGCCTCCATGGCTCTGTGGGCAGGATCCGCCAGGAGGTTCCGAGCCAGGCCGTGCTGGAGCAGGAGATGGCGTGGATGAAGGAGCACCTCTCCACCCTGGGCTCCCCTGTAGTGCTCTGCCACAACGACCTGCTCTGCAAGAACATCATACACAACAGCAAGGAGGGTACGTACTCCAGAACCTTGGTTCCAACCTCACTGTCCGTGGCAGGAATGCTTCACCCCCCCAGCCCCCACCCACCAGACATTATCTGCTGAGAGAATGAGGACCACCAGTGTGTCCTATCCCTGGGATGTGTGTGTGTGTTTTTAATTCTGCTGCCCTCTCCCTGTTACCCAGGTCATGTTCGCTTCATAGACTATGAATACTCCAGTTACAACTACCAGGCCTTCGACATCGGGAACCACTTTAATGAGTTTGCAGGTGAGCAAAAGCACCTTCTTTGAATATGGGCGTGTACCTATGTGTGTGCATGTGCTGACCTGTGTGTGTGTGTGTGTATTTTCAGGGATGAGTGAGCTGGACTATGGGCTGTACCCTAGCCGTGAGATGCAGTTTGAGTGGCTCCGAGTGTATCTGCAAGCCTATAAAACGTTTACCAAGAAAGGAGAGGAGGTGAGCCCACGGGACCTGGAGACACTCTACGTCCAGGTCAACAAGTTTGCCTTGGTGAGGAACACCACACACACACACACACACACACACAGTGGTCCTTCATGGTGTGTGTGAACCTGTGTTTATGTACCTTTATCTGACCACTGATACCTCTCCATGCAGGCATCTCACTTCTTCTGGGGTTTTTGGGCACTCATCCAGGCAAAGTACTCCTCCATCGATTTTGACTTCCTGGGGTAAGAGCGTCTTTGTGTGCATGCTTCATGTGGATGGGGGACATGGATCTGTTAGCATAGGTTGAACAGGCTGTGAAAGAATGAAATCCAAGCATCTCCTCTCTTTCTCACCTTTCTCTCTCCCACCTCTCTCTCTCTCTCTCTCCTCTCTCTCCTCTCTCTCCTCTCTCTCTCTCACCTCTCTCTTTGTCTGTAACTCTCAGTCCTGACGTGAGGGAGTGGCACCTCACCAGAGAATAAAGCTAGTCCGATAGTTTAACATGCATTCAGTCTGGGTTATTGTTTGAGCTGCTGCAGGATATACAGGCCTTTCCTCCAGTCTGAACTGTTTTAGACCTTTCTCTTTTCTGCCATCTTTCGTTACATTTCGTCTGCTCTCCCTCTCTCCAGCTACGCTGTGCTGCGTTTCAACCAGTATTTCAAGACCAAGCCTGCAGTGATGGCCCTCCCGATCCCAGAATGAGAGGAGGAGAAAAGAGAAAGAGGAGGAGAAGAGAGGGGCTCCCTTCACTGGCACTCTGACTAGGGGAGCAGATGCACTTTCAGCTGAGCAGAGCAGCAGGGGGTGGGTGTGTGGGGAGGTCAGGGCTTATGCTACGGGGGGGGGGGGGGGGGGGTGAGAACACTCTTGGGGGGGCCGGGTCCGGTTGGACGTCAACGAGTTAGCCAAACCCGGTCCCCTTGAAAACACAAGCGCAATTACTCTTGCATTCCTCCTGCTCTTGCTCCACCTCAGTCTCAAAACTCAAGCTCATAGTTTCCCCCCAAAAATGCCATGATTGCTTGTGTGTGTTTATTCATATTTATTTATATTAGGAAAGAAGTGATTGACCCAGTCATGTGCATTAACCAGTTAGGCAGCTGCACCGCCACCTTAGTTTCTCTGAAGTTGAACTTGTTTCCATGGCACTCTTGAGTGACAGCCATCCATTCACCAAACCTTTGCTGTAGACTAGAGCACCAATAGGCCTGTGACAAAGCCTCTCCTCTTAGCCCTGACCTATCAGCCTTGGTAGATTTCCATGCATAGTGGGACCTGCTAGACCAGCCTAGACCATCTCCATCTAGTCTGAATATGCACCTAGAAGACCTAGACAGGGAGGGCTGTGATGGTTGACAATGTGTGCTCAATAAGAGCACCATGGAAGGATCTTGCTGTAGCTGAGGGCTGCCTGCAGGATGGATGCTGTGTTAAAAGCAGGGGAGCTGCTTTAGGACAGCACCGTCTGGCCCTCCTGTCATATCTCCGGCTGCTTTCCACCTTTTTAGCTTTTATGGTTACAGCGATGCACTCTGTTAAACTTTCCACTTTGTGCACGGACCACTTGGAAAATCACAACCTCAGTTGCCCAGGCCTCCTCTGTCTATGTAACCCCCCCCCCCCCCCCCCTCCATGTCAGTCATTTTTAACTCTCCCTTGCTCCCCTCATTTCTCTGACCTCCTTCTACACCTCCCCTCCCTCCTCACCACCACATCCACATTCATCTTTCTTGGTAGGGTCACTTTCCTCCCCCCCCCCTATTCCCCAAGTTTTCACCTTGCCTCAGTTTACCAAAGATGGAGCCAGACTCTGATGTAACCAGGCATTGTGTAATCTGTGTGTCCAGGTCAGAACCAGTCATGCCTTCAAAGGGGCAGGAATGTGTAATCCCAGTTTTATTGTTCAGTGATTACCTATATGGACTGGAGGTTGCCAGTGATGAGTTCTGAGAGCCAGACATTCCCCTCTGGTATGTCTCTGCGCATATTTTCTCCCTGTTCCAAACACGTCCTGTTCTAAAGAAAAATGTATACCAGTAAAACAAGTGTGGCCCCCTAAAGTCATTTGATTTGATGACTTAAAACCCCAAGCGGATGATGTAATTTCCTCTAAGGCCCTTCAGGGGGAGACAGTGAGCTATGAACTCTGTCCCCTCCTCTGGAAGTCTTCTGTTACTGTCAGGGTGAATAATTCACCAGGGCCTGGTCACAGAGGAGGGCCAATCAATCATTTAGCACAGTAGGACCACAGAGCCACACAAAGGAGATGCACCCATTAGTCTGCCCAGTGGCCAGTAGAGAAGGCCACATAGAGGTGACACTGACGAGATTTCAATGAAGTCACTCCTGATGTGGTGTCAATGTGCTTTACTGTTCCCTGAAGAAGCCGTGTACCTCCTAGTTTTACTGTCTCCCCTCGTGGGATGAATGCCAACACTCTGAAGTGGCTCCCTCTCCTCATCTTGTCACTCCTGTCATGTGACACTGGACAGGTGAGAGTGAGGTCTCCATCCTCGGTACCTTACCACTGCTGTGTTTCCTATTTGTGAAGATCAAGGAAAACTCTCCACCTGGGACTGTTGCTTTTCACCTCCAGACTGCAGGGGAGAAGTTCAATGTTTAGGATGAAATGAGCATGAGGACATATTGGATTCACCAAAGCACAGGTCATTAAGAGGCACATTTAGCTGATTGATTAAGGCTGTTCATATCTGGTCTTTCTCAGAAAGCTACCTCTTTAAGCAGAATTTTTGCTAGAATGATGATTAATTCTTGGGAGCTTTATTGTTGAAATATTATGGGCTATAATTAGTGACTGACATTTCCTTGCTCCCAAATAGATTATGACCAAATTAATTTTTGCTGAAAGTGCCCTAAATCAGATCCATTCGATTCTATGACAGTATGTTGTACGACAGGGGAAGAGATATCACTTGGAATATGGAGATGGGGCACAGCATTTGTGTTTCTTGACCTGACCTTTGGAGAAAAGCTTATCAAGCTGTCATTATTGAAAGCATTGCACTCAACACTCAAACACTCAAAATAAGTTCAAAATCGGTTCCATGAAGTATAAGATAGTACCTATTTTATAGGCCAACTTGTTGATAGTTGTTTATTTTTTTTGTTTTTTTTTACGGATGAGTCCTGTAAAAATCCTATTCTGTGCTGGCTATGAAAGGCTTTAATCCTGATGTTGGTATTTTTTATTAGAGTGGAGATGTTTTAAGCAGTTTTGAGAAGGATATTTATTGGAATTTGTCATGGTTTCTCTCCCGTTTTCTGTCTTGTTGATTTTCCTTTTCTATAAACAGACCAAAATGGTTATAGCTTCATAAAGCATTGCAGTTCAGTTGAGATTAACTTTTTTGCGTTTGCGAATGTACTAAACTGACTTAACTTGAAAACACACTGTACAAATAAGTAGATTTTTTCTTTCTTTGTCTCTTTACTTTTTGTACAATGCTTTTGTTTTTTGAATGATTTGGATTTACTGTAAGAAAAGTGCTTACTAGATACTGTAAAGGAGGGGGTAGCATTTTAAGGTAGGAGTGTTCGCTGGTTGATGTATTAGGAGTAATCTGTTCCTGAAGGGGAAAGCTACTGCATTGAGAAAGGTGTAAATACTGTAAGAAATACTGTGAAATCTGACTGTACAGTGATTGTTCTGACTTCTTTGGGTTTGGACAGGAGAGTAATTTATGCTTTGTCAGTAGATATTTCAAATAAATAAATCCTCTGAATAAAAGGATGTGTAGTGTGTGCACAGTGCAGCCACCATTATATATCATGTTGGCTGGCATGTCGGCTTGTACTTCAACAGGCCCTTTTAGAGCTTAAGCTATGATACAGGCTTAATAAAATGAGCAAGGATTAAATACTTTAAACAAAAACTGGTCTTAATAATATTACATAATAAATATCGCTCTCCACTCCTGAAACCTTTTCAAATAGAATCTTAATAAATGTATTAAAATGAATGGTTACCCGAACCATCTTGTTGGATCACAGGACAGTCGAGCACACTGGACACATGCTGGCATCCTGTCACACACCAGGTTCCTCCCCAGCACACATCCACCCCGTGTGTGTCTGCATGCTGCCCTGGGTCACGAGCCCTGAGAGAAGGACGAGCCCTGAGAGAAGGAAGAACCAGAGGGGAACTCCAAACCTGAGGATATCCTCCTCTCCAAACAACATACAGAGACATCCTTACACACACACACACACACACACACACACACACACTGCATACAACATCCTGTGGATGAAGACATCTATTCAAAATGTATTAGGGCCAGTTTATAATGTCTAAGCATCTCGCTAAGAGCTAAATGTTCAGTCTATGACTGAGCAAGTAACATTAATATTCTAATAGACTAACCTGAAGTTGATGTTTTTTCGGAAGTTAAGTCCTAAATGGCCAACAAGACAGCTAACCATAAATGGAATCGAAGCAGAAAGTTACCTTGGTAACCTCTACTGGGAGTCCCGAGGTGCAGAAAAGACTAATTACTGAGCTACCAGAGGGATAGACTCATGCCAATGTTATTTAAGATAAGTTACACACACACATACACACTTGAAATAACTCAGTACAATTAATACAACCAATTTATTATTTTTCAAAAACAAACCACAAAACTTGGAAAACATACAGAAAATGTACACCTTTAAATTACACAGGCTCTTATAAACAAAATAAAGTCTATCTATATTTACATCAGCAGGGGTGACAACAGGTGGCAATTCACCTTAGGGAGTATCAAGCAGAATAAGTTCATAAACATTTCCTCTGATCTACAGGCTCTGTGTTTCAGTACCCAGACACCAGCACCGTCTCTACACAACACCAGCTGCCTTCCAGAAGATCCCACCCAAGCTCTGCCCGAAGGACAGTTTTATATTTCCCTAAAAACTGTTCTGGTAAGGATTTGGTATCAGTATAGCTGATCCCAGACTGGTGCTGATGGGGAATATTTGCCTGGGGCATTACAGCCATAGATATACTGTAATACATTATGATAAGAGCAGTAAAAAAATAAAAAATACCTCCTATGTTGCCATAGTGATCATACCCTGGCAGTGACCTCTGACACCCTGACAGGTAGCAAGGTCATCAGGGCTTTACCCCAACCATCTAAAATGGCCTCCTCATTGTTTTCTCTCCTTTATATGAGCTGATGAGAACGTAAGACATGGAGTGGCAGTATGGTTGCCACTTACACACATGCTGTTCTGTCAGATCATGTACACAGGACGATGGGGAGGGAACACACTTTAGACTGTTGAGATACAGCTAAACATCCACAGAGAAACAGCTGCACTCAGAACACAGAGGCTCTGGGGGAGTTCGGATACATACATCTAATACAAGCTTAAACAAACACACACACAAATGAACACTCACACAGGTATACACAGGCAAGTATGACATGTACATTGTATACCTGCAATTCAAATGAAATGGGATTGATAGACACACACGCACATACAGCATGCTAGAATAGGGGTTTGGGGCAAGAAGAATCTTGTAAATTCCCATCAATTCACAACAGATCTGAACCACAGATATAAACAATATCTAGGATTCTGAATTGTTCCTGTCCATGTAAAGGAATCAGGAGCGAACCAATCTCTGACTATCAAGTGCAATAACTATGAATCCACTGGTTATGAGACTGTGAGCACTTAACTGGTCTGAGGATGGTTTCAGTCCTACCTGTTCCTGTTTCTGCTAACTGGTGTGATACGACATTATGTTAAATCTATGCAAATGAAGAAAAGGACTAGATGAGAGAGAGGCCACTCTAGACAGTACTGGGTAAGCTACAAAGAAAGGTTCGTCTGACTGAGTTAACTTTAAGTGCATTTTAACAGTTTAAGAGTGCTTCAAATGGGGTTGAACTAAATTGGGGAAAAAACTTACAAAAGTTAGTTCTACCTGTAGTCCAATAGATACAAAATAACATTTAACTATGAGATGTGAATTACCGACCTTTGAGCATTTAATTGATCAAAATCCTCATCACATTGATGGCAATGTGTTGATTTGACCTCAATACTCCTTGACATCGTTCAACGTATTGTGAAGCTTTACCCCATTGAAACACACTCCATATAACGAAACAAGAGCTTCTTCCCACAAGGTCAAGCTAAAAGTGGTTAAATGTGATGAAATATACAAATGTGCCCATGGCATTTGAATGCTAATGTGTAAAGATTTTCTTCTGGACTAATTGTCATACAGTGTACTGACAACACAGTGCGTTTTGAAATGCTGTACCCATCTTGTACAGCAGAGGGCAGCACACTCCAACAGACCTCTGATCTCCGAGCACACATTCTGTGGCTAATTCTCTTCATTTCTATGTGTTTGACTCCTAATATAAAGTTTATTTCCTTTTCCCTAAATTGTTGTGTATGGCCTATCTTGACATATCCTTCTGTTAGGAAGTATAGCAAGGACAACCTAATGAAAAAAGAGGAAATTAGATACTTGCTTCTTGTTAAAGTATCTGCATGCTATAGCAGAAATTCATCACACCTTAAAACTAAGGCGGTGTGTGCGTTAATGTTTTTGTGTCTGATAAAGACAGATTATGGGATTGTCAGGTGAATGTAGGCTTGTATAAATGTAGAGATTTGACATGTCCTCAGTCTTACAAACCAATGCAGGCCTGCATATCGGGCATGGGATAAGATATGATTACTGTTAATCTCATAATATACTCAACTACCTCCATTTCAGTCAATTCAGTAATCAATACATGCCCACATGGCTATCTCTTTCTAACTTTTTTCTCTGTTTTTCTATCTCTCTCTTTTCTTTCTCTTTCTTTATACACTTCTCTACTACCAACCACTCCTTCCTCTCCCCATTTCATTTGTCTCCTACTCCTCTTCTTTAATCCGTCAGTAGCACCAGCTCTCCCTCGCTCCTCTCTCCTCCATCGCTCTCCTCTCCTTCGCTGTATGGGGGTCTCTCCCGGTCTCTCTCTCTGGGTAGAGGAGTGGGTGTGGCCTGTCCTTCTGGTCTACGAGGGGGCGGGACTTGAGGCAGGTAATGCTCTAGCAGTGCAGGATGAAATGGCACAGTCGTCATTGATACTGACCCGCCACTTGGGTATTGGCTGTCACTGGGGGCATAGTGCATCTGCTGTGGCTCTGATTGGCTGAAAGACAGGAAACAGACATTCAAAACCTTCCTTGTCCTCATCCCTAAATGCGAGTGAACTGTATTGCAGATCAGCTTATAACACAATGAAAACTCTCGTGTCTTGCAGAGTGTGCTACAAGGCCCTGAGGGAAGCAGAAGCTCCAGTTGTCTAGAAAGATAAAGGCGAGATAAAGGCGAGGGGTAGGAAGTAAACATCGCTGTTAAAGCTGCTGTTTGAAAAGACAGTTCAACAGTATCGGATTCCGACAGATTTGCACTCACGGGTGGCAATAGAGAAGAGTGCTATTCAATCTCAAGGAGAAGTTGACAACAGTGAAAACAGTATTCCCCTTCTAGTTGGTGTGTCACTGTACAGACAGTATCCAGGATAACAATGGTATTTTTAGACAATATTCTCATGTGAGTAAAAGCACCAAAGTCAAGATATAGAGGCAACGGGGGATGTGTAGTGGTGTGTGTTTGTGTAGTGGTGTGTGTTTGTGTAGTGGTGTGTGTTTTACCTGTGCGTGTATGCTCCTCTCTGCTCCTGTCGCCTGCTCTTCATCATGGCCTTGTACTCGCCCACGCGGAGTCTCCGCCCCTCCACAATGCAGGTGCGTTTGGGGCGGGGCTTGTACTTGTAGTCCGGGTAACGCTCCAGGTGCTGTCGGCTCAGACGGGCCTGCTCCTCATAGTAAGGCTGCTTTTCCTGGTTGGACATGGACTTCCACCTGGAGCCTGGCGAGGGGAGGAGGAGGACGAGGAGTGGGGGAGAAGGGGTACAGGGAGGGGGGAAGGAGTGAGTGACCTTTGATCTGGGTGTTTGAGAATCACTCCATTGGGGAATCAGTCATTCAATTAAATCAAGTAAGGAAACTTTTTAAAGCACGCTTAAGTCTGAATGACTTAAGCGTGTCCCAGGTTTGTGGGAAATGTCCATGGAACTGTGGGTGCATGGAGAAAAGAAGGGGGCGAGGAAATGGCTCAAGAGGAGGGGCCAATAGCGGGAGTGATTCCCACTCTTCACAATGGAATGGAATGTAAGTGTTTGATGAGAGGAAGGGGGTGAGGGCTTTGTGAGTGTATGGGGCTGTGTGTGTGTATAGGTGTGTGTGTTTATGGGGCTGTGTGTGTGTGTGGGTGTGTGTGTATATGGGTGTGGGTGTGTATGGGTGTGTGTGCGTATGGGTGTGTGTGTTTATGGGTATGTATGGGGCTCCTGCGGCATGGGGAAGCAGGTGGCAGATCATGGCCTTGCATACCCCACTGAGCCCAGACTACAGCAGGTGAACCACCCGGAATAGAGACACACAAAGTGTAGAAACACACACACACACACACACACACACATACACAGTAGACTCACCCAGAATCTTGCTGATGGAGGAGTTGTGCATGTCAGGGAAAGCCTGGAGGATTCTCCTGCGTTCGTCCTTGGCCCACACCATGAAGGCGTTCATGGGCCTCTTGATGTGGCCTGAGGAGGGGGGGCCACGGGCCTCGGTAAAAACCCCTACCCCAGGCGCCGACAGGGGCCCTACAGGATGAGAGCATCCGTCACAGAGAGACAACCCAAGATAAGGGACTGTATCGCACACAGAAGGGGGAGGGGCTCATTTTGTGGTTGTTATTTGCACCAGGCAGTGGTCGAGGCTCACCCTCAGAATCACTGCTGAGATGGTCCTCGTTGGACCGCAGGGCCTGGCCGTCCTCTCCATGCGCTGTGTGTGGTAGCCTCACGCTGTGAGAAGCATCCTTATAGTCCTGTAAAGACACACGACCGTTCAAAAGAGACTCCAAACACATGTACGGTCGGCATTTGACGACCGCTGCAGTAAAAGCCCATCTAAGGAGAACGTTTAACACTGCTCGTGTTTCTGTGTGGGTGTGTGTGTGTGTGTGCGAATGTGTGTGTGTGCGGGTTTAACAGGACTATTCATGGTATAGAAGGGAGATGCCACTCATATCAGCTGCTGTTTAAAAGCAGGGCTGTAAATGCAAAGAAAGGAAAGAATAGAGAGATGAGAAAGAAAGAATGGTGTTTATGATCCCAAGGCAGAGAGGACAAGGAGAGAGGGGCGGAGGTGAGCGGAGGAGTTGGACGAGGGAGTGCATGAGAGAAGGGGATGAGGGAAAGCCAAGGCCTCAAAAGGAGCAAGCTAAACACTGCCTATTTGGATGACTAGAGAGTATGATCTCGTGGGTACAGGTGAGGGTAGATGAGAAGAGGAAGAACGAGTAAGAGAGAGAAGAAGTGGATCACTGTGGACAAAGAGAAATAGGGCAGGTGACACATTACAATGGTACTGAGAAACCTTTGTGGAATTGTGAGTTAGCAGCAGCTGTTGGTCTAGGACATGGCTGAGACATTCTTTTGTGTGTGTGTGTGCATGTGCAAGTTTGTGTGTGTGTGTGCGTTCAAGGACAGGCCTAAGACATTCTGTAGAGTCTAGTGTGTAACTACCACAGTGAAATCATGACTCCCTGTAACTATAAACCTGACCCTGACCCCAGCCAAGACCCCAGCCTGTCAAGCTAAGGCTGTGTATGTGTGAGTGCGTGCAAGGGTGGATGTTGGGGGGGGATGTTTGTGAAAGACACAGAGAGAGAGAAAGAGAGCAAGCAAGAGAGAGAGAGAGAGAGAGAGCAAGAGAGAGAAAGTCAGAGAGTTATTAATTCAGACTGATGTCACTGTTTAGTTGTGTGTTCCATTGAACATTTAGAAGCGTATAGATTATATTTGTTTTGATGTACTTTGATGTAATTTGATGCAATGTGAATACATGCTAGTAAATCCCACTGCCGTGAACTCAGAGTCAGAGGACACAACACCTCAGTATTGGTAGCCCCTCTTATTAGTGTGGATGTGAAGGTTAAACTCTTACCATCCTGGCAGAGCTATCCCTCTCTCTCTCCCTCTCTCTGTCTCGCTCCCTCTCCCTCCCAACCGAATCATGGCTCCTCAGTAGCTGCTGTGCATCATGGATAGCCTGGGTCACCACATCCCCCTCTCCTAGAAAACCTGGGGGTGGTGGAGGAAGGGTTTGCTGTCAAAACTACCCTTGAACTTTCACACACCAAAACAAAACAGTGTGCACATATCTCAATAGCAGGACGAGAGATAGGGTAGAATTGTGTGTTTGTGTGAGAAGAGACGAACCTAGGTTGAGGGCAGGTCGCTGGGGGCTGTGAGACAGTTCTCTCTGGATGTCCCTGGATCTGTACCCCCCCTGTAGAGCCAGCGAGCCCAGATCAAAGCTCTGTGGGCTGGGGGTCTTCCCCATCTCGAGACCCTTATGCTTGGAGGTCAGGTTTAGGGGCTGGCTGGTCTCCTGGAAAGATCACACACACAGAAACAATCAAGACAATATATACAGCACATTTGTGAGGCTTCTCCCTCAAAGATCAAAAATAACCTCGACAGAAATACACACACAGAGGGCCATTCTGCGTATACATGGTGTAAGTCACACTCACACGCACATCTGTGAGGGTGTAAATGAACGGTTTGTAGGGTTATGCATGACAGATTTAGGATGACAGGACATTTCTGTCACACTTATTGCCTTTCTTTGTCTGGCTCTGAGTTGCCTTTTGTTGAATCATCCTGCGTTTTACTCAATTTGAGAATCAGCAGTACAAACAGAGCATGACTACACTCCACACACACACACACACACACACGCATGCACACACATGCACAAACGCCATTGTAATGGCTGGGTGTGGTGAACAGTATAAGCAAAGTTGCTCACTGTCCCAGATAGCAGAAATACTCATTGTCAGCTAGTTGGAAAGGGATTCCCCTAAGCCCCATCTATTCCTCTCTTTAGAATGGCTCACTAGTCAGACTCTCAATTCATACAGCTCAACTTGGCTTCCACTCTCCATGAACAGGGCTTGGTAAAAGGACTTCAACTCTGACATCCTCTGCTTTAACTATACATTCCTCAGGGAAGTGGTCATGGAGATAATATAGTCTATGAGTTTGTGACATAAAGACAATACAGTGCAACTACTATACCTGTCGGTAGGAACCACTGGTCCTCTTGGCGGGGGTGGGGTGAGGGTTGGGCAGCAGCTGCATGGGGTAGTCCACTCCTGCAACAGGGGGGGTGAACAGGAGTTAGTGTTTGGAACAGATCCTGAACCAGAACAACAACTGCCAATAGTCCTGCCATTAGCGTTGAACAAGCTATCCAGTCGTAATTTGCTATAAGTATTGTTGAGGTATGAAACGAGGACCGGAGCCCAACAAGCGCCTCTGCCGCAGATCAATGCTCCTTCTCTTCTCTGTTTGACCCCAGTGACCTCACCTCCTAACACAGAGGGACGCCGACAGAAATGTATCCTGCCTCTTTTCACTCAAACCCCAAGCAGCAATTCTCTACCATTGTGAAGCCTTGTATTCACAGCCTTGAGGGCGTGGCTCATGGCTGACCTTGTGTTCTTTTACCATTTATGTCCTAGAGACTGCAAGGCCAATCATGTAACACAGTTTGAAGAGCTGGAGGAGAGCTTTTCTGAATATGACTTTGTTGGTGTGTGTATGTGTGGGTTTGTGAGGTGGAGAGAAGGAGCTGTACATAGGAGGTCATCTTATTGTCAATGTGTACCTTTCTGTCTCAGTCTCGATATCTTTCACCAAACTAGACCTTGAACCGATGAAGGCCAGCCCATGAATCTGCTCTAAAAGGTGTCATAGTCAAGACTCATACTCTCCTACTCTAGAGTCTTAACAACTGGCTAAGACATAGAACAGTCCGGCAGTCTGGGAAATGACTCACCTGGCTTGCAGGGGATTGGCTGCAGTGGCAAGCTCATGTGGGGGTCAGCGGACACGGAGTTATGGTGGAAGGCCGGGATCATCACGTAGGGCATGTTCACCTGCTGAGGCCAGGGGAGGAAGTCACTCACACCTCATACAAACACTGTCAACATGGCACACAGTCCTGTCACACTGCTGTCACACTGCTGTCACACTGCTGTCACACTGCTGTCCCACTGCTGTCACACTGCTGTCACACTGCTGTCACACTGCTGTCCCACTGCTGTCACACTGCTGTCACACTGCTGTCACACTGCTGTCCCACTGCTGTCACACTGCTGTCACACTGCTGTCCCACTGCTGTCACACTGCTGTCCCACTGCTGTCACACTCCTGTGATGTCTCTAGCTTCCTAGCAGCAGAGCAGAGCCGTTCTCACCTGGATCTGCTGCTGGAGCAGGTTGATCTTGTGCTGCTGTTGGATCAGCTGTTGCTGCTGTTTGGCAATCTGCAAAAGAAACACACACACATTAAACTCATGAGCACATGCATACGCATACATGACAAGACAGGCGCACACACACACACACACACACACACACAGAGAGAGCCCTCTAGTACCTGCTCCTGCTGCTGCCGGGCCAGCTCCATCTGCTGCTGCTGTTTCTCCAGGAGCAGGGCGGCCATGTTCCTCTGCTCTGAGTGAGCCCCAAGCAGCTGCTCCCTCAGGCCGCTCAGCTGGTTGATCATCAGCAGGAGCTGCAGCTCCTTCTCTGCCAGGGACTCTGGGGTTCCTGATACGCGCACGCACACACAGGAGAAATGACTACTGTTAGATCCTACAGCCACACCGAGAACACAGCAGAAAGATTAACAGCGGGCAGGCAGGCAGGCATGAAGGGAAGGTGTGAGGGGAGTTTACCTTTTAGTTGTCCACCACCCAGAGAGCTTTTGTCCAGAAGTTTCTCCCTCCACTCTGCACTGAGCAGCTTCTCAATGGTAGGCATCACTGTCAACAGCAAACAGGAAGTAAGTACCACAGGGCCTGAATGTGTGTGTGTGCGTGTGTGAGAGTCTGAGTGATTGAGTGTTGATACCATCGCTGACGCATGGATGTCCCTCTGGTCGGGTGTACCCCCTGCTGCCTGACTTGCCTCCAAGTGGGCTCTGTCGAGGGGGCTCCTTCCCTGGGGAGTCCTCCTAGCAGGGCACAGAAAGGGAGGGAAGGGGATCTTAGCACCATCCTACTATCCTGGACGGAACAAACATCTACACACCTGTAAGTATGAAATGGGAGAAAATGGCAGAAATTTGACTTACTGAGGGTGAACATGAGAGAGGGGGGGTCAGCTGGCGGGCGACTGGCAGATGTCCTGACCAATCGGACACAGGGGAAGACTTTTGGGGTTCGGTCCTGGTGATAGCCCCACCCACTTCTCCAGATTCCTCCTCCTCGAGCTTCACTCCAATGCCCACCATGCCAACATCACCGTTGGCATGGAGATGCAGCGCTGGGGGGCTAGGCTCAACCATTCTAGGAAGAGAGAAAGAGAACAATGGGGGGGGGGGGGGGGGTACAGGGGTTAGATAAGTAAACAAGTGTTCTAGAGTTTTCATAAATGTACACCGATTTCTTTCGAGTGACCGCAAACTTACACACACACACACACACACACACAGATCAGCAATCAGCTTTATCTGCCTGTCGCTGTAGTCACTTGATAAGCCTCGTTGGGTTTATGTTTGTTTACGTGTGAGTTGTCTGTGTGTGCTGTGTGTGTGAATACTACTTTGCATAGGGAACAGAGAAGATACCGTTCACAAACCAACAGCGCCACAGGCAAGCACGCACACACCTGTGTGGATGACAGTGTGACACGAGACGCACAGAGGAAAAGACAAGAGACAAGAGACAAAATGCTGCAGAGACAGAGAGACGACAGGCGGAGGGAGCTCGGCTGAACCATGGTGAACCGTCAGACTACTTCAGCTGGGGTTTTTCCCACCTCTATTGCAGGCGGAAAGAACAACACGGCAGACAGCAGAACAAAACAAACAGAACACACAGGGCGAAAAGTGCACATATATATAAAGAGGGAGAAAAAAGCCATTGTTAGACAGGGGGAACAAAGGAAGCCGGGACAATGGGGGAGAGACAGACAAAAGCAGCGGGCCGCAGGAAACAGCCAGGATAACAATGCCAGCGGAATGTGCCGACCGACTCGGGAACACAGGGAAAAATGCGGAGCGCCACCACTTAGCTGAACGCAATGATTAGAGTTCCTCCCCCCTGTTCACATGATGTGTCTCTACACAAAGACACCTGCCTACTAGGGTCCAAGGCTCTAAACCTGAGTGTGTGTGTGTGTGTGTGTGTGTGTGCGCATGTTAGGGAGATCCTTAAAAAACAAAAAAGATGAAATATTCATTGGTTCACACACCTGAATCCTATATATTGACACCTGCCCCTGTACCCTAACTGGGAAGACGGCAGGACAGACCAGTGTGGGCTTGTTTGAAGACAGACCTTGGGAGTTTAAGTCAAACATAGAATGTCTGGAAAGACATAAAAGGTTGGAAAAAGAGGATATGTGCGGAGGGGACTGTGAATGTGGGTGGGGGGGAAGCGGTAAAGTTGTTGTGTTTGTGATGTCTTGGATGGGAAGTTATTCCTGTTGTTCCTAACCCTGTTCACATGGGCTTCCCAAACAGCTCGGTTTATAGGGCTACCACAGGTGGGTCCAGGGAGTTTATGTGCATGAGCAAGTGTGTTTGTGCTTGCGCGCGCGCGCGTGTGTGTAGTGTGTGTGTTTTCGTCAATGCAGAGGCATGCATAGAATCTCTGTGACCCAAAGGACTGCTGACAGCTTGGAATGCATCAAGGTGTGTGTAATTTAAGGTTGTCTGTATGTGTGTGTGTGTGTGTGCTCTCAAAGTCGGGCCTCAAGTCTGTAACATTCAACCGGTTTAAAAAGTGCCATAGTATCTTACCATAGACAATTGGGAAAGCCTATCAGCTTACTCCAAACCTCATCTAGATAAAAGCAATCTTACCCTATCTACAACCAACTTCATCTGTGTGTGTGTGTGTACGTGTGTGTGTACGTGTGTGTTTGTGGACTCAAACTGTGATTTGAATAGGTTTCCTTTTCAAGGCTGTTATCAGTTAGCTCACGCTGTAACTCCATAACGCAACAGTCTAAACAATCAAGGCTTGTTGTACTGTACCTTCACAGATGACCCATGGACTGTCACCGGGCAGAATAAGGCATGACAGGTCTGCTATGACTGGAAGAAGGAAGGCTGAGAGCGGATGGAGAGCTCTGCTCAGCACTGAGATAAGATCAGTGCCTTGCCTTTGAGTTGCAGCACCTCTGAAATCGTACACTTACACACAAAAGCGTCCGTTATCCATGCTGTATAACCTAATATTTTATCCCCTTAGGGGGCATTGGTACTGCAAATGACCTTTGCTGTTCTTTCACTTCTGAGAAGTCTGTTTGAACTAGGATGTAGCTTCTCTGCCAGTTAAGAGTGGCAGGAGAAAAGCATTATATCTAAAAAGAGAGTGGTATTGACCAAATAGTCTACCAACCCCCCATCTGCCTGGGCCCAAGACTGACAGCTGGAATGACGACGCCTTACAGGCCCCGACACAGACACAGGCACACAAATAAATTCAACCATTCAGTCAGATCAACATCAAGAGAGTTTGAGCAGTAAAATTGACCTGACCTGCCACAAGTTCATATCGTTTTCTAAACTATCCACATAACTGTAGACTTTCTATAAGTGGGAACCCCCTAGGTAGCAATCCGGAGCCAATCCCCCTGAGAGCCCTTTGCTAGAACTAAGCTACCCTCTTTTCCACATAACTCTAACAATCAAACAACCTAAAGGTCTTAAACACACCTGCGGAATTCATGTTGTAACACATGTTGATGTAAAAGTGTCTGTCGGGCTCAGTAATAAATGCTCAGCCATGTTTAACAATGCAGTGTGACTTGCCAGGCAAGATGTATGCCCAAAGGGCTACTATAGCACCACAGCCCAACTGAAACGGTGTGTTTTCCTCTGAAACAAACAGGTGCAAGTTTCACTACGCAATTCAACAAGCTTGATGAACCTCCTTATCTGTTCTTGGGTCCATTGCAGAACCCAGGTCCTGGCTGCACTAACCTGGGAGGAGATGTGGAGGTTCTGGAGACCCACCGGTGGTCCCACCACAACGCAGCGCTGCTGGAACATGCCATCCTCTTCTCTTCTCTCCTGTCTTTTCTAGTCTGTCACTCTTTCTCTGTCTCTCTCTTTCTGTCTCTCTTTCTCTCTGTGTGTATCTCTAAGATCCTCCAGTGGTCATGGCAATACAAAGAGGTCTTTTAACCAGATCCAACAACAAGCACATTTGCATAATGCCTTATGTTGCCGCCGGTGACCCTCACTAGAGCATAAAAGACCAAACAATTCCAGCCACAGATGTAAAACTGCATGTTCTACTATCAGTCTTTGACACAGGTGTGATATCACACAGGTCGATGGGAAAAGAGCTCCAAGCTTCACACACAGAGTGCATTATGCTCTCCAAACACCTGATGGACAGGTGACAGAGTCTGTTAACTGGAGCCTTCTGTACACCTCAAAGCCAGTTCACAGATTTCACAGATATGAGGACACAAGGAAAAAGTAAAGTATGACGGAAAAAACGGACAATGTATTGACTGTTGACTCTTGATCACTCTGGATGACATGGAAAAAGTAACATCATTAAATATTCCAAACATGATTAGCAAGTCAGATCAGCAAAACTAGTGTACCACACTCCACGCTGTGTGCCCGTTCCTCTCTGAGTCCCTGTTGGGTTTACAGGCCTTGGTCATCCCAGGGTATGTGTGAGGTATTTACTACACTAAGCTTATAGTGAGAGGGCAGCTCAACACAGTCATGCATCTGTCTGTCATAGCCTTTAGATTAATGTGGCAGCCGTGTGTGTGCGTGTGTGTGTGCGTGTGTATATGTGATATACCACAAGCTCTGACATCTTGGTAGGGCTTGGAGAGAGAAGTGCCTATAGCCTTTTAGAATGTACAAAGCATGTGCCAAGTAACATTAACCATCTCTCCCTCTCTCCCCCTCTCTCTCCCCCTCTCTCTCCCCCTCTCTCTCCCCCTCTCTCTCCCTCTCCCCTCTCCCCTCTCCCCTCTCCCCTCTCCCCTCTCCCCTCTCCCTCTCCCCTCTCCCCTCTCCCCTCTCTCCTCTCTCCTCTCTCCTCTCTCCTCTCTCCTCTCTCCTCTCTCCTCCCTCCTCCCTCCTCCCTCCTCCCTCCTCCCTCCTCCCTCCCTCTCCCTCCCTCTCCCTCTCCCTCTCTCTCTCTCTCTCTCTCTCACAACACAGGTATAGTCTACACGGCCACTTGCTGACCCACACAAGAGGAACACACAGACACACACAAACCTGTTCTAAATGAGTAGGATCTGAAGCTGACTGTGTCTCATTAGAGAACGAGCTCTCAGGATAAGATCCAGAAGCTCTCCTCTACTTTATGCTTCCTCTGTTCTCTTGGCCTTTTGATGTCAAGAGTTTTGAACATGGGGGGTGCACATTGGCTAGAAAAGACACACTCAAATCTCCAAACATCCAACATGTTCATGTGAATTCTTAAAAGTGACCAGATCAGAAACACACTCACACGTGTGCGCACACACACACACACACACACACACACAGTGTGGAGTTCCAACTCCTGATAAGGTGTTGAATAAGTGTTGTTGTTCCGCGTGGTCGTTGGTCAGTTCATCACACAAAGAGCAGTGTTAGACGCTCAGGCCCAGTGATAGAGCGATACACAGAACACAAAGACTCAATTTTCCCTTTTTTCCGTGTGGAGTGCAGGGACAGCCCCCTGCATCCAGCCTCTCACGCCACCCCCTCAGCAAGCCTCCAGACTACACACACATACATACAAACACACACACACACACACACACACACATAGATATACAAACACATCTACTCTCAGTGAAACAGAAGAAAGTATTGGTAATAGGAAGGGATTAAAAGACACATGCTGAAACATACTTTGTATGTTTATATATCTCCACTTTCCCATCTCACTCTCTTTTGGACTCCTTTTCTCAGATGTTCTTTGGAGGCTTTCTAAATAAGACGTATAAATAGGCTGATGACACAACCATTCCCTTAACAAAAAGAGAAAAGAGGAGAAAGAAGAGAAAGGGGCTCTGGCTTTGGCGCAGCGGCTCCTTTCTTCTTCTGCTTTTCAGAAACGCAGGTTAAAAAGCAGCCTCTTTCTTTTCATCCATCTCTCCCATCCCTCTCTCTCTCTCCATCTCTGAAACAGGCCTTGTATTGTGGCGGCGAGCGAAAGGCTACTGTGGCATTTATCAGAGAGGAGAGGGGGAGGAGGGAAGGAGGACAAAACACACTCCCAATAAAGAGATAGAACAAGAGAGGGGGAAGAAAGGATGCGTATGAAGGCCCCTTTTTCTCAGAAAGCCCCTTCCACCCCCTGCTCCTTCAGGCTACCTCAGACAAAGGGGGGCAGGCACACACAATGTGCTCCCTGCTTTAGCCCTGGCACACTTTATATCCCAGACCCATTCATGGCTTCTGCTTGAGAGCATCCACGTGTGCACTGAGTATATGTGCATGAGTGTGTATGTGTATATGTTTGTGAGTGAGTGACTTAGTGAGCGTGTGTATGTGTGTGAGTGTGTGTGTGAGTGAGTGCGAGTGTGTGTGTGCGCCCATGTTGGGTGGAGGGGTGTCTGTTTGCTGAGGACCTTATAGACTGAGGGGCCACTGCACTAAGGTGTTGCTATGGTTACGCCTTTGAGCAGCAAGGAGCACAACAGGTGATTTTAAAGAAGGCTAGCTGGTCTCAGAATGGAGAACAGCGGGAAGATACTGTGTGTATGTGTGTTTATGTGTGTGTACCTGTGTGTGTGCATGTGTGTGTGTGTGTGTGTGTGTGTGTATGTGTTGGGGTAGGTGGGTCAGTGGGGTAAACTTTAACAGGCCACAAAGTCACAAATGTATTTGTATTGGTTAATGTTAAAAGTGTGTGTGCGTGCGTGTATGTGTGCGTGCGTGCATGTATGCGTGCGTGTGTGTTAACAAGACACATTTAACAGAGATCATGCCCAAAGCATTTTGGCTCACTGGCCAACCCGTCATGGTGTTTTACACAACAACCCACATATTTAGAACCTAAAGACATGCGCACACACACACTGTGACTCAGCCGGAAAGTCAGAACTATATCTTTGAAGGTAGCGAAATGTCCAGTAACCAGATGTTGGACTGCTACTCTATGATGTTCTGATGAGTAAGCAGGTCCATATGGACGGTGATGGAGTGATGTCAGTCAATCAGCCACATGACAAAGACCAGTAAAACAAGTACTTCTCCTTGGTAAATACCTGAGTGCCGAAGCTTAGTCAAATATGGGTCAAATATAGACATATACATGCACAACTGAACTGTGCAAACAACAGAAAGAGAGACTGAGAGGAAGATAGAGAGAGAACAAGAGAAAGAGAAGCCCACAAAGCAGTGCCAACAAGTTACTGATAACATGTCGGATTCCTCTGATGCCATTTAACCAAGTTAGGGAACTAGAGCTGAGATAAACGTATCTGCCTAGCCCTGTCCAACCATACCCTGTATACACAGTGTTAGAGTGTTTTAAATTCATAGAGTAGAACAGAGATCATGAGATACCGGCAGAATTCTTTTCAGACATGTTTCCTGGTAGATTTACATGCTTTGCTCCTCGTTATTTAAATGGCGGCACTAAAGAGAGAGAGAGAGAGATATGTTTGTGAATGGATGAACCTGTAAACAAACTGACTCGCCTTACGGCCCTGTACATGTTTGCTCAAAAGCACCATCACACCTACAGACAAACCTGCCACTGTTCAACAAGCTGTGCTTACAATTGATTTTGATTTAGTCAAGAACTTTTTAACATATACATTACACCCAATTAGAAATATGGAGTGACACACATAGTGATTATTATCTTGTAGCTGTCACAGATTTGAACAAAGATGCAAAGCAAGTCAGTTGACTTCTGTAGTAGATGTGTCTTAGAATATTTGCAAATGACCACGCACACACAAATGCACCCACAAACATGCTGTAGGTACTTGGGTAGGAATGAACAAAAACGTGACAAATAACCTGTTGTTTAACAGTGCGCAGTTATCCAACCAGTTGGAAATGCATGTAAATAAACCAGGAAATATCCCTCTATTTATTTGTGTGAAGGCAATGTAGCATGGTCGATGGCCTGGTTGTGAATTATCTTCACGTGTCAGGGCAAAATAAACAAATCCACTGGACATTGAATATTTCTGATACAACAAGAGCCCCAGTCACCACAGACACCTGTGTATGAGTCCCATTTCACCATGTGGTTCCAACAATGCAAATGAACAGAGAATAGTAGTTTTTGGTCGACTGTATTCCTCCATGTATTTGCATTTGGATATTTGTCACACAGGACCTTTTTTTTTTTTATCCTAAGTCATGAGACTTACTCTGAAAATGGAAGTTATTTATTAATTTGTGTGATCATTTATTTATGGGATTAGGCCCTTGAGTCAGCCATCTTCAGGAGAATATTTTCCTGGTAGAGACGCAGTCTAACAAGAATTGCCACACAACCATAAATAGATTCTACTCAACTTCTGTGTCAAAAATGTTGCGGTTCGATCAAGTGTAGCACCTGACAGTGCTGCAGAGACAATAATGATAACTTCTGTCATATTTGCTTTAAACATAATACTTATTTTTTTGAGAGATGAATGCCTTCAACATGGCTAACAACCTGGAAGCTCCTTGCTATAATTTACACAGTACACACATGTATATGTATATTATACAGTATATTTTAAATATTTTCTGTTTGATTGAATATTTCAAACACCTCATGTATGATTATTGGCATCATTCAAAGTATGGTGCGCAAACAATAACCAATCACCCAAATAAAAGATTCACCCTCAACTCTATTCAGAGTTGTTCTTTGAAACACACCTCAGTCCTGTATGAGCTTGCATTCAGACACTGCACCGCACCTCACAGCCTTCCTTCCCAACCCACACACACACCCATGCATGCATACAACCACACACAGTGAAGAAAAAGTCCAGACTGTCTTATTCTAAAGGGGATTAAAACCTGTTTAGCTGTCGCATGAGAAAGGATGGCCAGCATTCACATACATTTCCGTTCTTTCTTGTTCAGACAGATTTATTACCATGAGGTAAATACTACATTATAGCAGAACACGCAACAGGCTTAAGACTACATGGTATTCAATAAACAGTTAAGCTACATCTTATGTTTAAGTTTAAAGCACAGTACAGGACTAGGTGGAGCTAAAAGTAATTCAAATAGAGATGTGTTAAGATACAACACATGTCCCTTTTACTCATAAAAAAACGAATATACTAATAAAATTAATTAAATCAAATCAAAATGTTATTGATCTTTTTTAAATCTCCAATTACTAAACTAATACCAAATCATGTATGGGACTGATGCACAAGTGCAAGCTAAACAGTTCCTCAAAGGTCAAAGATTATGCTTCCATATATAAAATGGCATCTGCAAGATTACAAAAGTACAAATGGGAAATCATCTTGACAGATGAATTGTGTGAAAACATCTTACTTTATATCCATATATGCTGCGACACTGTTCACGATGAAAGACAAGTAAACAGACTAGCCTTACCTTGAGGGGAGAGTACGGACAGCTGTGGATGTGTGGATAGAGAAGGGCTGCCTGCGTTCACTCTCAGCTCTGTCAACTGCCTGAATCTCCACTGACACTTCTCTACTGCCTGCATCTCCACTGACTGACTGTTTGTCTACTTCCTGTGTCTTCACTACTTCCTGTGTCTTCACTGACTGTTTTGACTGCCTGTGTCTCTGTGGCCCCTGTCTCCGCTACCTGTGTCTCAACTGTCTCATCTTTTTTGCTAAATTGAGCTTAGTCCACAACATGGGATACTTCCATGTTGTTTTCTCCTGATTAGGTACACGTGTGTGCATGTGTGGAGCTTGATTCAATCGCTTTGTATGACGGTGGTTCAGATCCCAAACCAGTGAGTGCTTCTCCACCGACACACACGTCCCGTTAACACCGCACATCCCTCTCTGTTTCACCAGGCGCTTGCATACACCACACATCAAACTCAGCACGGATTCTCTGGAATAACATACTGTATTAACATCGTCCACCAATTACGGCTTTTCCTCTGTGGTCTGTCCTCACAACTGAAAAAACAGGCTCCCTTTGCTCATATGACTCTTATACTGAGCCTGAAGTTTCTGATCAACCAGGCGAGCTGTAGGAGGCAACGCACTGTTCCAGTGAACTAGGTGGTCTTCACTCAACACATCACACACAGAGGAAAGCATACATGACATTGTTCTCAGGATTCCCAAAAAAAGGTTACGAGCTTGATACTGACTTTTTTTAACTAGCTGATCCACTATATCAACCCTCTTTTTTGTTTGATTGTTATGACCTCAAGCTGCATCCCTATGGAAGTCAGGGCTATTGAACATACACACACACACACACACACACACACACTTCTAGCTCCATTGTGCTGTGCCTCTCCAGACCCCCGGTTCAATAGGACACAGAGAACAATGCGCACTACCGTATACGAGGTCAGAGGAAGAGAGGGAAACCTTTGTCTGTTCTGCTGCCCTTATGGAGATGTCTGATGTATAGGAAACAATACACACAAACAAATGAGTGCGCGCACACACACACACACACACACACATCAAGGGCCTGTTAGCACTGCCCTTGATTGATACAAATGTGAACCAATTGGAACAGAAATAACCAAGATTAGCTTTGACACGTATGATTGTGCACTGAGGGATTGTGGAGGAAGTTAGATCTGGTATGATGTACTAATCACAGGGTATCATATTATAGCACACTCTCATAGAAGGGTAAGTTGCCAGTCAACAGTCCCTAACAGAAAAAGAATGTGTCGCTAAACTAAATTAGGACGGAACAGACTGTAGAGAAAGAGAGTGCATCCAGGTCACCTTTCTCTCAGCATGAACCCACTCACCTACATACCATGCTTGAATGGGATGTGTGGAGGGGGGTGGGGGGGGTGGGGGGGCAAGGGTGAAATGTCAACCTGTGTACATATGTGTGTGTGCCTGTCTGTGTGATAAGTGGCAGGTGAGCCTGTTCCAACTAGTTGACAGAAGAAAGAGAGAATGACAACTGAGATGTGTGAACAGTCCGCCCTGCTGCATGCACACACGCTGAAACACAGAACCAGCTCCCTACACTGGAAACCAAGGTGAGACCAACACAGACAAACTGTTTTTCTTAGACATATTTCTGAATAACATACACATACAAAAACATTCACACCAACAGAGAGAGAGAGAGAGAGAGAGAGAGAGAGAGAGAGAGAGAGAGAGAGAGAGAGAGAGAGACAGAGAGAGAGAGAGAGAGAGAGAGAGAGAGAGAGAGAGAGAGAGACAGAGACAGAGAGAGAGAGAGAGAGAGAGAGAGAGAGAGAGAGAGAGAGAGAGAGAGAGTGAAGTCTACTCTGGGAAAAAAAACACTGGGAACACAGTTGAAAGACAGAGAACAACTAAAAAACGAGAAAAGGAATGAGAGAGAGAAAGAGAGAATAAAGCGAGAGAAGGGAAGAGAAAAGATAGATCGACAGAGAGAAAGGTCAGGGACTCCCTGCTGACTGACAGCTTTGTGTGCAGCCAGTCACTGTAAAGACAACACACACATACAGACTCATGTGCACACGGTGCGGGCGCACACACACACACACAGACACACACACACACAGGTATCCAAACTTCCCAAAATAACCATACATTAACACCAAAAGAAACACTTTGACACACCACATGACATATCATCTCTAACACAACCTGTGTATACATACATGACCTGTGGAGACATCATCTTGTCAGCCTCCATGCATCTATAAATCAGCCCTCAACTGTCTACATTTACATATAACAAAAGTTAATAACTGCTTACATATCTGACCTGTGGAGGTGAAATTGTCTGTTTTCCATTAAGTTTCCAATGTGTGTAGGTCTACTCAAATTTTGAATGCACTCAAAGTCCTTTCCACTTACTTTTTGGGTGTCATTAACAGTGTAAAAGAACAGAACGTAATACAAAGTAACTTGGCAAACATTAACACCCCAAGCTGTTCTCGAGAAAGTAACAGATATATTCTAATTTGCATTTGTCAACAAGGTAAAACATCGGTTCCAGCTTGAGGTGCCAGCGGATGCGATACTGTCAAGACAAGCACTGTCAGTGACAATGTGTTTTGAATGTGTCATTGAGATCCCAAAGGTAGCACGCCAAGATGGATCAGCCAGGCGGATATGAATATATTGTTCAGTCATAACATACACTACAGCAGTGGGCTACAGTAAAACTATATCGTGTGCTAAACAAAATTTTGAGAGCACGGACTAGGCTACACAACGGCAACGCGTGATATGATCCCGCACCAGTCCCGTTCTGCTAGTGTTGGAGCACAAAAGTTGATGCACTTTGGACAGTTAATTATATTGTCTGTCAGTGAATTTGTCAATTTAGTTGCAATCATTTATACATCAACTCAGTTACAATTGACAGCTTGCCTCAGTAACATACTGTTGGGGGGCTCCACTTTACTCACCACTCTTGGTCTTGGAGCGCACGGGCTTTCCAAACTTCCGTCCGTCCGATGTTTTTCCAAGCGGCAATGGTTTACCGCATGCAAATCAAGGTGGATAATAAACAGATTGGTTACTCTACTTTATGTCGGCTTGTCCTCGTCTTAGATAGAATGTACGGTAGTGCTGTAGACACGGCTATGTAGCTGTCGTTACTGTCAGATGCGGGTCCAACCTCTCCCTGTTCTCCCGATGACTTTCTGGTGTTTTGTTTCCAACATTCACGCTCTCTGCCGCTCACCTCCCACTTAAAGGGAGAGGACTCATTTTGCTTCCGCCACGGAGGTCTTGGGAGAGACGGGATTACGAGATGGGCATTTATCAATAAAGTTTAGACCACAGACAAATGCTTTTCTCCACATTTTGACACGAGATCTATATTTTCAATAAATTAACCCTCCCCACAATTCCTAACACTTCGCTTAAAGAAATGTAAACTCAAAAATACTTTTTTCTTTATCAATAGACCTGCATTTCCGATGTTTACAAGTCTGTCAGTATAGGCCTAATTTTAATTATATTTTTAGCTAAACATTTCTATTTATCAGCTTGTCCAGATTGTCTGTCTGTCAGTCTCAGGGCCTTTAGTCAGACCTGCTGGGAACATCGATGTTTTGACAGGTTCTCCCCATCCCCAGAAAAAAAGTTAGACCCAAAAGAAAGGTCCGTTCCAGTGAAAGAGACAGAGGTCAGAATACAGAGAGAGAGAGAGAGAGAGAGAGAGAGAGAGAGAGAGAGAGAGAGAGAGAGAGAGAGAGAGAGAGAGAGAGAGAGAGAGAGCCTGATGGGAATGAGAGAGAAGCTAATATGACAAGGGAGAAATAGCCACATGTCTCAATCTGGAGGGAGTTATAGAGAAAGATCATAGAACTGTATGGAGAGCAAAAGAGAAAAAGAGTCCGGGAAAGACACAGAAAGAGAAACGAAGAGAGAGACAGACCGAGAGAAATGGAGAGGGAGAGAAAGACCAACTGAGAGCACTGGGAGCTGATGTGCCATTTCTAATCCCCCCTGTTCTGGCTTTGTGCTGTGGCCCAGCAGGAAGTAGGAGCTGGGCAGACAACAATTAACAAAAGAGCTGTGAAGAATACAATTAGCCATCAATGGCCAACCAGGGGCCTTTGTGCCTGTCACCATGGAGACGGCACAACACCACCATTCCGGGATTACAGAACCCTTTCTCCACTTCTCCTTTTTGCTCCCTCTGCCTTCTCTTTTACTGTCTCTCTCTCCTTTTCATCTGGCTCTTTTCTTTTCTCCTCCCTCCTTTTGACTTCTTCGTCTTTGTCCTCTCATTTCTTTATCCTCTCTAGTTTGGGTTTTCCCCCTCTTTCCTCTCCTCACTGTCTGTGTCTCTCAGAAGGCTGATGCCTGGGAGACAGTTTGGCCTGACCATGTTCCGGTACTTCTGCCTTTTGCTTCTCAAGCTATGCACCTTTGTATGCCAGGCTGAAACAAGCTGGGCCAAGCAATGCCATGCTGAGCTGAGCTGGGCCAAGCTGGGCTGCTGGGTCAAATTGTTGGGCAGGGCTGGGCCAGGTTGTTAGGGCCACTTCAAAGTGACTGTTATGCCCTCATCAACAGAGGGCAACTCTAGGCCTGGCGGGGCATTCAGTGTTCACTCATTTGTCAGAGCCCAGCATGAAGACAAATCAACCTGCATTCAATGTCAGAAAGACAACTTGTCATAAGTGTTGATGTGTTTGCCTCCGCGTCTCAACCAGGCAAGATGGAAGCTAAGCTGCATGTGATTACCACACTCTCTTCCTGTAAGCCAGCTTTTTTTCTTCACGTTCCTTTCCTGAGGTGGCCAGCCCCCTGCCCCCTCCACTGATGCTGTAGATCAGTATCAACCCACACGCCGGCTTTTTTTTCCCTACGTCAGTCATTAGATGACTATCTAGCAACTGCCTGTCACTCGCTCTCTCGCACTCTTGCACAGGTTGGACCACAGAAGGGGTTATAGTGAACACCGCACACACACACACATACACACACTCACACAATCTGCTCTGCAGTGGGAAATCAAAGCCTTATAGCTAATGAAGGCAAGCCATGGGTCTTAAGATATTAGCAGTTGCATCACACACATTCATTCACACTCTACAGCAAACACATGGATGGAATGGTGGTGGTACCAAAGGAAGAAACATTGCAGATGAACTCTTACAGATAAAAGAAACTGTGGAGAAACTCCATTATGATATTCTGCTTAGCTGACACAATTTTTTTCGGCAAAGCCGAGCGATAAGGCACATTTGCCTATGTGTGCATTTAGACAAACCAAGGTGTGTTCCACAACATGCAAGATTCAGGTTGGGGCGGGGGGGGGGGGGGGGGGGGGGGGGGGACAGACGCTGATACAGACACCAACACGACTCGACCGCATTGGAGAACAGAACTGCAAAAATGATAACGTGTGTACACGTGTGATTGTGTGTTTGTGTTTTTTAATACGCGATAAGAAACGCTCACTATGTTTCTGAGAAGCAGCGAGACCGCAGCGCTCCATGTTCCGACCTCACATCCGCAGCAGCAGAACAACTCATCTGCCATCAGACACACGGAGCAATGTCCCCTTTTCACGAGCATCCTAATAGAGCTGTGTTAGCCGCAAATGCCTGACTTGACTGATGGTTGCTGCGAATGCACCTGCACTATTCACCAGTGTCGCTTTTGAGGGTCTAATTGTAGAGAGAATGAAATCAAACAAACAAGTTTGAGGACGCACACTGCACACAATTCAAACTGAAATTCATGGATGAACGTTGTATATTTATTCCAACAGACGTTTCACATCATGTGTGTCATTGCATGCAGTTTCCAGCCATCAGAGCAAACCAGGGGGAACATTGTGGCCAGGATGTAAAGATGGATCCAGAGGAGTTTACAGATGGAACTCTGAGGTCTGACACTGTTGCTGCTGCGGTAGAACATCTGGTCTGAGGGCATCAGTAGTTTACAGTGGATCTGGTGTTTAGGTCAAGGAAAGGTTTTTGCCTGTATTTCTCATTCTCTATCAGTCTTCCTTCTTCCCTTCTTCTCTCTCTACTTGTCTTTCCCTCAATCTCTATGTCTGACATCCAGTCCTTGTAGTCCAGCCACTCTACTCATGGAAAGAAAATAGCAGGCAACATAAAGGGGCCTGCTCTCTTTCCACTTACACACACACACACACACACACACACACACACGTGCACATACACACAGACACACGGAGGGAACGGGCTCTCGGCAGGGGCGAGGGAGGTTGGGGAGGGAGTTTGAGGAGGGGGTGGGGGGGCACCGCACTGCCCCACACAAAGGCAGCCCTGAAATAGCCCCCTCATACAATGAGACCTGCCACTCTGTCTATGAGATAATGTCTAATTGAAAACACTGCAGCCATTGTGCTCCTGTCACCGGTTCTATTGTCCAGATAGCCCCCCCCCCCACCTCTCTTTTTCCATTGACGCGGCACGATTGTTCCCTGCCATTGTGGCACCCGCACCCTACTCTTTCTCTTTCTCTCTCTCTCCCTCATCCTCTCCCTCTCTCCCTCTCTCCGTATTGTTATAATTTCATTACTCGTTTGTTTTTTGTTCCGCTTCTCCTTTCGCTCCCCTGCAGATCTTTTGTTCAACACATTTAGGCACTTCATTTGGAGCCACCACCACTGTGTCTGTGTGCGTGTGTGTGTGTGTATTAGCAGGTGTCAGTTTCATGAATAGATAAAACAGGAAGCAAAATAATCTGTAAAGATAAAGTGTCCCCCCTTCCAGTAGCATCAGTGTTTTAATACACACACAACTCTTAACAAGAAACCTGTTTGGGAAATGTACAATTGCCTTTTATGCATCACCTTTATGAAAAGAGTTTTAATGAAACATTCATGCATTTGTGGATTAGACACAATGTCTTTTATGACACAGAGAGAGATTCCCATTGTGTAGCAATGCATATGTTCAGTCAGGTCAGTGTACAATGGGGAACAATAGCCAACATGACCTGGGTTGGTGACTTCCTGGTTTCAGTAACCTAAGCAGAGCCCTCCAGTGATGCTGGGACGTTGGTGTGGTGGGGTCACTCCAGATGCCTGTTCACCCCTGGAACAGGTCTGTACTCAACACCCTGTCACTGGGCATCAGATCCTATGTGTTACAGCCTCAATGACTCACACAATGAAAAATGCCACCACATTTCCTCGTTTTCACAAACGCTCCTTTCAAACAAAAAACCCTTATCGGACCTGCGTATTATTCGTAGTGTTAATTGTGTGTGTGTGTGGGGGGGGGCAATAAGTGCATTGTGCATCATGACGGCTCTGTGAAAACAAGATAAGACCTACATGAGCGGGCCCAAACCCATGTCAATTCAATAGAGAAAGTGTGAAAAAGTTACTGGCTGGCAGACGGGATTTGCCTGGAATTCTCTTACTATGTTCCCGTCTTCTTGGTTTGTTTCTTGCAGAGCATGCATGACAATATGCTCAACTGTGCTGTCCTTCAGAGGTTAGAGGTCAAAAGTACAGATCCGCTGAATGGTTACAATCTCTCAGAGAGAGATATTCAATGAAGAATAAACATGGTCTCCTTGGTTGCCAGTTTTTGCTGACACCATTCTGCTTGTAGCAACCACACACAGTAAGCACTATTTGCATTACCACAGTTTATCACACTGCATCTGCTACTCAGTGCTACTCAGGGAAAGCCGATAGCAACCACGTCTCATTTATTTGAATGTATGATTAGGAGTAGCATGCAAATTAATCATGCGACACAACTTAATTTCCATTACAAGTATACTAGTACTTGTCTGAATCTAGTCTGAAAGGTGTCATCTCAGCTACCAAGAGCTTTTCCAGGTGTGAAACTGTGCTCATAGACATCGAGCATCCTGCCTAAAGAACTTAATAAAACATTTGGGGACTGGCTTATTGCTGATGAGTCAACAACATCAGTTTTAAATTACTTTCTTGTGCCTTCCTTTTCACAAGTGAGAGCGATACATCACAACCACAGCAGAAACACTAAAACAAGACAGACTCAAATGTCCAAGGAAAACACCTGCAGTATTATTTAAAAACTGTTTCTGCAAAGTTAAATAAACCAACACATGCTGTGTTGGATCATGTGGCCTGGTCATCACACCAAGGGAAACTAGCAGTACCAACATCAAGTCAAATATAGAATACAGTACTGAAAGAGTCAGAACAGGAGGGAGAGGTTGGGGAGCCAGTGAGAGATAGGAAAACAATGTTCTGTATCTGCATCTATGCCATTTACAGTTTGGAATTCTCTTTAGAGATCACATTGTGGCAGTATCGACACATCAGTCAGCTGGCTTCTAAAGAAACATAGATAACTTTATTTTTTTTTAAACAACAACAACCAACTTTGTTTGACATACAAGTACATGCCATAAATACAACACAGACAGGAATAGGAAGTAGTCAGAAACCAGGCTGTCCGGCTGACTCTACCAGACCCAGGGAGGCAGAACCTAGGGGTCAGGTGAGGGCCCATCAGCTGGGGTCAGGTGAGGGCCCATCAGCTGGGGTCAGGTGAGGGCCCATCAGCTGGGGTCAGGTGAGGGTTGGCAGGTGGGGGTAAGAAACTTCTTCCTGGGGGTGGGGGTAGAGGATGTACATGGAGACATGGGACACAAGTAAGGAAATGGGGGTTGGGGGGGAGGGGGGTACCTACTGGCCAGACTCTCACATCCTGTCTGTGTCTATGTGTGTGACAGAAAAAGGTTGACTCTCTTAGTGTGCATTCTAGTTTTGTCAACCTATTAACACAAGCATGGGCAGACTCACAGCTTCTTAAACTAAACATGTTTACAGGCGACATTTATCTTTAACTTCCAGAATAACCTCAAATACATCCATCTTACATTGAGAGTTGGTTCAGCCTCAAAAGTGGGCCTTCGGAGATGCCGACGTCTGCAACGTCTCACTGCTCTCAGCCTTCCTTAAGAATGTGAGCAGGCGTGTGGCATAGAGAGTCAGCAGCCCATTCCTCCTCTCATAGCACAAAGAAAAGCATCTGGCACTTGACAACGATGTCTGATGAGCGATGCATGCTACCACAAGCTGTGGCACCCCTTCCTTTTAAGATGAGGCCCAGGGCTCCTGCCCTGAAAGACGACACCTCCGCCTGCGCAGCCTGGACTCCTTGCTTCTTTGCTTTCCCCCACTTGCGGACTCCCGTCTGTCCTCGGTTGCTAATTTCCATCACACTTCCTCTGAAGACAGACGTACAGGGCAGTGTTGTATGTTATTAATACTATTGTTAACTGCAAACTCAAGGCTGGCCCCTTTTGACCCAGCTCATCATGTTACAGGTATATTGTACACAACAGTGAAATTGCCAATCCTGCTTTATATAATACCCTGGCCTCTATTAATACCATTAAGAATATTTTGACCACTTATGGTATGACCGTGGGGAAATTGTTAGGTAATACTCCCATTGAAAAACTCCTCTTTCAATTGTTTTAATCCCAGAGTTTGGAATCGGATTGAAGTCATGTTGAAAATAAGTTGTATTTCTCAACTTCCTCCTAACATTTTCCACAGATGAGACACTGGAGTGTGCTTCCCTTGTGACTGTCATTCTTAAATCCAGGACTCCATCTACCTTTTCCTCCAAATACTACAGTTAGTAACATTACCCTGTAACATACACCCTCTGGTGGCCAACCCATGCATTTCTATTCTGCAAACCTTCCAATTTTCAAGAAACCCAGTGTAAGCATAGACTGTAAACCCTTGAGAACAGACAAGTGTTTGTTTTGGACCTGCTGAATCATTCATTTTTGTTATGGTCACTGACTACACTTTTGATTCAAATTTCCCCAGGGAATTAAAACTTCAATTTGAAGAGCTGAGAAAGAAAACATATTTTACTCGCATTATTTAATTGGGCAGGTAAAAACAAAATAGTTCTGTTGTGTGACCCCTTCCATCAAATCCCTGAATATAGAAATAGACCATGTATATTTGCCATGAACATTAAATTAAAAGTGTTACACCTGTAGTAAGAAAAGAAACTTTATTTCAAATTGACAGCCTCTTGGTAAATGAAACATCATTTCTCATACAAACATTATACCATTTCCAAAAACAAACTTGACTAGGAAAAAAACAAAAACATTTGAGCAGACTCCTAAATTGGTGTCACATTGAGTTAGCTGGGCACACTCTGTAGGAGGGTGATGTTGTCTCCTTTGAGCATGATCCTCCCTGAGGTTTGAACAGAACGAAAGAGACAGAGCAGCAAAAATGATTATCAGAACAGTCATTCATTTGCAGCATTTGATGCAAATGCTGCGCTATAACTAACATTGACACCGAAACTGACCATCTTAACGAGGGTGGTGATTTGACCGAAATCAAGTCAAAATAATGCCACGCTTGAAGCAACATTTACATTTAGTCATTTAGCAGACGCTCTTATCCAGAGCGACTTACAGTAAGTACAGGGACATTCCCCCCCGAGGCAAGTAGGGTGAAATGCCTTACCCAAGAACACAACGCAATTTGGCACGGCCGGGAATCGATCTGGCAACCTTCAGATTACTAGCCGGATTCCCTAATGGCTCAGCCATCTGACTCCCTAATATGTGCATCGTGCGTAGACTACTTGAAAACACCTAGCCCTATGGCCTCTTACCCAGTGGCTTTCTGTTCTTAGTCTTCATGTGTACCTCTTCTGCATCATCTAGTACCAGGTTCATGTACTCATCAAAACCCTTGGGGAATAAGAGCAGAATTGACACAGTGAGACTTCACTGGGCAATCAAAACAGATAGTTGTACAGAAATATAAATGTCCAATAACTAGACAGATGCAACTTACGATGATGCATCCTTCTATCCGCATGTTCACTTGTTCATACAACCACACCTGGATCTTTGAGCGCTGCGATAGAGAGAAACTGTGTCAGCATCCACCAGTTTTCAGAATTAACTACACCAGACAGGCTGTACAATATATTCAGTTTTGCAGATTAGCCAACTGGTTATTGATATGTAAACTGAAACAGAGCACAGAAATACAAATACTTACATTCTGAAGATACCTAAAGATCAGGTTCTAAATGATAAAAGGGTCAAGGAAAGTGTGTAAAACAAATTGAATTTGATAGACTAGTCAACACACACTAAAAAGACAGACGTTCATATACAGTGATATTTCTATCACTACGCTTGCTGATCGTTAGCTAGCTAACTATGGGTTTTGAATGGGGTACGAGAATCAATGTTGTCTAAAGTTGTAGTAGCTAACGTTAGCCGCTAAGTAGCTAGCTGCGCGCCAATGGTTAATAGCTGCAATGTACAAATGAGGCAAGTTGTTTTGTATGAAAGGATACAATTGGCTGCACCATAACCTTCTGAACCTTCTGTCCTTGCCCTCTGTACGCCATCTCGTATGTTGGTTTACGATGTGTTATTAACACAATTTAGCCAATTTTAACAACAACAGACCGGGAACGAAATCTTCACGTTGGTGTATGTTTCAATGGCGGGCTTCCTTCCGCGTGTGCCTCCCTAGCCACATTGCAGTGTCGCTCGTTTTGGTTTTTATGTGTAATATATGTTGTCATGGCCGGGACAATCCGCTCCGGGCTGAATTACTCGCTCCTTACTTAACCAGGCCTCACATTTAAACAAAATTCCATTATTAAATTTTTATTTTGCGTTTGCGCACGTTTTCTATAAGTGCTCTCTCTATGTGAAACTGAGTATTCCTTGAAGGTTTTACTACACCACAAAAGGTATGCGAGCTGCGTTGATGGTGCACCGACGGGGATTGACTAGACACAAAACAAGTTACCTTTTTTACTGATCTTTCTTAAAAAACTGACCGTCCAGTTTGCAGCGCCACCCATATGTGGGAGGTAGATGCAGCACTATACAAGATTTGTATGTGACAGAAACCAATTTTATGGTCTTCGATCGATCAACTGAAATGAGTTAACCCAAAATGTTATAGCATATTGACATAACTATATAATTTTGCATATTGACGTTATATATTGACATTCAATAGTCCTACTATTAAAATGCTCACCTTTTTCATATACACTATCGGCATAGATTTGAGAACGTTTGTTCATTTCCAAACTTAAAATTGGAGTAGAATTGTTATCTGTAATATTTGTAATTAATTTTTCTGTTTATATAGGCTACCCAAAATACCGAAAGGCCTGCGCAATGCAAAAACCAGAAAGTTACGCCAAAGAGGTTTATGGTTACGTACTACGTAACGTGTCCCTGTACTGTTGACTGGGAAGCCCCTATTGCAAACCTGCCAACGCCCGGCGCAGTGACACAAATAGAGAGGATACGGTACGGAAAAATCTTTAATATTTTCCTTTCTTTGAGTGTGATGATATTTGTGTTTAGGGTTATATGTCTTTATCCGTGTTGATTAGTGTATGTTTCCTACATTGTATCTCATTACAGCATTTCCAATAGCAAATCTGATTGAACAACACAGCATCCGCTATCTAGCCGAGCTAGAGCTAGTCTACAGTAGCTTGCTAGCTCAGCTGAGTTTTGCTCTGGCACTGCCCAAGCTAGCTAAGCTATTTGTAATATTCACAAGAGGATTCACGACAGTAGCTCTCTAGCTATTAGCTACTAGGTCAACCCGAAAAATATATTTTCTGCATTATCTAGCAACAAGTTTAACATAATTCGTCCACAATTTGTATTTTTAAGTCTTGATTTATTTTCTGGAACTACAATGGAGCTGCCATCTACCTAGTTAGCTTCAGAGCATATTCTTGGATTTTGCGTTTTTGGCTGCATTTCACCCTGGCCCTACCGCCCGATGCTGTTGCTCGCTAGCAAGATGCTAACTACGTTAGCTTGCCAAATCAATGTTCCAATTGCTAGTTAACGCAAGGTTACGTTGGCTTCCAACATGGCTAAAGCTATCTATGAGACAAACAGGCAGCTTAGCCTACTACAGTAGGCTATTCTAGATCAAATACGTTTCAGTTAAACTATCATACCATAGCTAGCTATTGTGATACGTGGTTGATCGGTTTGCTTTCACAGGCAAAATTCCTGAGTCTGTTTGTGAGTCATTGTCTATTTTAAATTAATACAAGCTTGTTAGTCTAGCTACTAGCTGTTTGGATTACCATAATCGAATAGCAAGCCAAGTAGCTCTAGGCAATGCCGGTGCTTGTGTTTATAGAACGACGTTGGTGAAGTGAGGAAGCTACTAGCGTTAATTGCCTTGGTAAGGTAATTGTGTTTGAACTACATCCTTCACATGTTATTGCAAAATATGGCAGGGCTTTGCTGTGATTCGGCTTACGGTGACTGTGGACAGCTAGGGTTATAGTAAGAGCCAGCTAACCATTGTTTTGTATTGTTGCTGGTGCAAAATCGAGTTTGTTTTTGGTTAGTTGCTGTGTCTTATGCAACGTCAAAATGGTGTGAATGTTTTAGTGTGAGCCAGATACCGTTACATATTTATTTGATGTGCGAACACAGATATCTGTTAAACAGCATGCAGTGATGCCAGACACCGCCTCGATGTTAAGGCTTGTTATCTTATCTACGCAGCTCTATAAGCCTTGACAGACAAACTTTTGATAAATTTATAGCATAACCATTACAATTAACCGTACTAAACAGGAATGTACACGATTAAATATGTTTTAACTGCTTGTCGACTGACTTACCTGACTGGCACTGAGTACCAACAGTCACTGTCCAAGCCCTGTCTGATACGGCCTACTGTATCTGACCAGTGATCCAACTGACTGTCAGCTGCTTTTACTGCACTGGCTTGCTGGCCTACAAACACACATGACTGGATTAAGGCTGTTGAAGTCATTATTACCGATGCAGCTATGTTCTCTATAAACACATGTAGTGGACAGAAGATGTTGGGTCAAATATAATGGTCGTACAGCCAGAGAAGCATAACACTGTGCTTTTTAAGACACCAGTGTGTTGAATCCCATGGTGTATCTGATCAACACTACAAAGATTACCCAGCTCTGAATGACAGAACAGTATAGATAGATTTATTTCTCCCTCGTGATGAATGGTAAAACTATGTATTACTTAAAAAAAAAAAATCTACACAACATACAAAGTACAAGGCTTTCAGTAGTGAGACTCAAGACTGTTGAGAAGCCTTTTCATTCTCATTTGCGTCACCGATCTGTATACTATAGCTCCAGGTAGACTTTTTTGCAGCTCTATTAAATGTTTATACAAGTCAGGTAGATACTTAAAGGAGAGAGAGCTGGATAATCAGTTATATCTATTTAGGCATGTATTATTTTATCGTGTGGCTGTGTCCTTTTGAAGCTTCTCTCATGGATGACTGGGATGGTAAGCTGGCAGTCATCCTTCTGTGACCCCCCTCATCCATCTGTGCAGTCTACACCATCTTTGGCAAAGAATTACAAATCTTTCTCACTTAAATTCTCTTCATTTGCTCCTTAATTTCACTAGTTCCTTCTTGCGTATTCACTGTTTTTTCTTGCACCCTCTGTTGTGGTTCTTTTTTGTCTTCATGTTCTCACTCGTCCTCTTCCCCCTCACTACTGCAGAGCTCTGCAGAGGCTGAAGTGCAGCTAGACACACACACACACACGCACATACACACTGAATTTACCAAGCGGTAACAATCTGTCTACACAACTGGTTACAACAGGAGCACCAGTCTTCCTATAGGTGGACCTAGTTCCCTACAGTGACCTGGTGGTTAGAATAGGATGTTATTGCCGATTTCCCTCTTCCTGCACTGTTGGAAATCTCCAAGCCTTTAGCGTGTATCCATATGTGTTGGTAGCTGTTGAAAGCTAATGAGGATGGTTAAATGTTTGTTAAGTGGCTCTTGTGTGAATTATTTATTGCAGATGGTGCTGGGATTTGAGACGACAGTATTGGTTTTGTGATTCCAAAACGTTTTCTGTAAGAGTCAGTCAGCTACAACCTTCTTTGGGGTATTTGGAAATATGCTTCAGAAATTTCTCCAAGATTATCTTATTACTTATTACTGAATAATTGTTCAGTCTGTGGGTAGGTGAAGATGCAGTTGCTGTCCAATCCTGTATCTGGGAAACTGCTTCCATAGTGGTGCTGTACTGTTCAGCAGGGCTGCACAGATGACGTTATGCTTCAGCTTAAAGCAGCAGTCACCCACTCTGCACGGAGAGAGGGGGAGGGGACGGCTGGTCAGCAACGGATTGGGGGATGAGAGAGATGAGGGGAGTTGTGTGTGTGTGTGGTAGTAGTATGGGTCGTCTGTCACTCTTAATGCTGATAATTCAGCCGGTTTTTCCTGGGGCTGAAGGCCACAGACTTGCTGTGTGCAGACAGCCATGTAGCCATGATGCCTCTGTGTGCTCAGCACTGCCTGTTTGAAGTGAAGCCTGACATGGTCTGTTTTCAGCGTCTGTGTGCCTTTCTTCATGCTTGTCTGGCCCCCTGCTAGCTCCAGCTTTCGTCTCACCGACAGACTATTCATCTATGCCACTACAGCCCTGTTGTATGTCACCCAGTCTGTCCTCCTGACGGAGTCTATGGCAACATGGCTGTTGATGTTCGGTCTGACATTGCAGGGAAGACATGGAGCTGGTGTCTTTGTATGAACCCTAATTAAAGGTTGGGTTCAGTCCTGCTTTCAGCCAGCAGTTCAGCCCAGAGACCAGAAGAGCAGATTGACCTCTGGCCATGACAAGGATTTAGTCTTTGTTTCTGCAGTGAGGGAGTACTGAAAGGGACGTGGACACGTCGAGTCAAACTGCAGACCAACAGCTGACCCAGGGCAGTTAGTGAGCTTGGGTGGATGGTGTCACTAGAGTCTGACCAGATCAGCAAAGACATCTAACTAGCATCTTTCCATCCTCATTTCTGACTGGGGATGGAGAAAAACAATTTATCTTTGTTTGCTGTCTTGCAGCTGTGGATTGAATTCAATTTAACTGTGAATTCTGAATACGCTTTAATCGACTGAGTGATGTGCATCATCTGTAGCAGCACTGCTCTCAGATCCAGGAAACACCATCATTGTCCTTTCCTCTGTGTCTGTGTGTTCCAGATCTTGAATGAGTAGAGAGGAATCTAAAGCACAGCTATGCAGACCATCAAATGTGTTGTAGTGGGGGACGGAGCTGTGGGTAAAACCTGTCTGCTCATCTCCTACACCACTAACAAGTTCCCCTCTGAATATGTCCCTACGGTGAGTACATGCGTCTGTCTGGATCTATGCTCTTTTTTGTTTATATAAAGGACCAAAACTCTGTCTGAGATGGGTATGAGTAGACCCCTTTAAACGTAGTGTGGGCAGAAATATATATGTGAGTGTTTGAGAAAAGTGTACTTGAGAGAATAAATGTGTGTAACTCCGCCATCTTCTCTCCTGTAGGTGTTTGATAACTATGCTGTGACTGTAATGATCGGAGGGGAGCCCTACACCCTGGGATTGTTTGACACTGCAGGTACGTGTCTCCAGTCTCCCTCCCCTGTCCCCTGGCCGTTCAGCTGCAGAGCTCTGACCTGTTGAGCCCAGTAGGAGAGACTCTGACTGGCGGGGTTGGACAAGCGGCCTTTGCCTGCATTCCAGGAGAAAGTGGGAAAAGGAGAGGGAGAGAAGCCGTTTCCCGTTGCTATTTCTGACCGGGGCGTGTCCCGGAGTTGAAGTTTGGCTCTGCGCCTCTGTGTCCGCTTAAAGTGATACCGGGCATTCGCTGACAGCCGGGGTGCTGAAGCCTGTGTGTGTGTGTAACCTGTGTGTGTTTTGTGTGTGCAGGTCAGGAGGACTACGATAGGTTACGACCTCTGAGCTACCCCCAGACAGACGTGTTCCTCGTCTGTTTCTCTGTCGTTTCCCCCTCTTCTTTTGAGAACGTCAAAGAGAAGGTGCGCCTCCCCCTGTTCTCCCCCCACCACCCCCCGCATACACCTTCCCACATGGAACACCTCAGTCCAGGCTCCCCACCTCAGTCCAGGAACCACCCGTTCACTGGACCCAAAGTACAAGCCACTGCTGTAACCTGTCGTCCTGTGTTTTCCCCGCCAGTGGGTACCAGAGATCACCCACCACTGTCCGAAGACCCCGTTCCTATTGGTGGGGACTCAGATTGATCTGAGGGACGACCCCTCCACCATAGAGAAGCTGGCCAAGAACAAGCAGAAGCCCATCACCCCTGAGACGGCAGAGAAGCTGGCCAGGGACCTTAAGGCCGTCAAATACGTGGAGTGTTCAGCCCTGACGCAGGTAAGACACAAAAATACATCTGTTTTCCCTGTTGAACACACGTAGGACAGACAAGACTCGAGAGCCACACTACATGTAGGTAAGTGCTCTCTCCCCTGGTCAGCTGATGTCTCTCTGTCCCCTTGATTGGCTCAAACAAACAAGAGGGTGCAGGGAAAGTGGGCCATGCCGGTCCCTCCGTGTGCTGGGATCTGCATGCTGTCTGATCTCAGCTCGTAGGATCTCTCTCTTGACCTCGTCTCACACTGTTGGCCCAGGTCCAGGGCCTGCTAGCCATCACCCATGCCTGCCGGATTCATGACTTGAAGGCTCAGATCAGTGTCTTAGTGTCAACTAATCCTACTCTAGTCTAGAATACCAACGCCCCATATGGAGTTGAAGCTGGAGCCCCCTCCTCCTCCTATTCTGCACTGCGCCTTCCTTCCTCTCTAGCATAGTTGCCACTGAGGAACTGAGCTGATGATGCAACATCCTGTTTCCTAGCATGCATCTGTGTAGTCTAAGTAGGCTTCCTCTGCTCATGTCCACACCTCTGCCTCCGCTACAGTACAATAGCAGTCTACTAAACACTGTTAACTGAACTTTCTTTCTCTTCTAAATCCCCCCCCCTCACACTTTATGTTCACACACATGCTCTCTCTCCTCACCAATGCCTTTAGTTTTCCTTCTCTCTTCTCACTTCCTTTTTCAACTTTGTTCTCCCTCCTCTGTCCCTCTGCCCCCACATCTCTCTGTCTCCCTCCCCGTTTGCTGTGCTAACTCTGCTGTCCTTCTCTCCCCTCCCCTCTGTTGTTGTAGCGAGGGCTGAAGAATGTATTTGATGAAGCTATCCTAGCCGCCCTAGAGCCGCCAGAGACGCAGAGAAAGAGGAAATGCTGTATATTTTAAAGTCTCCCTTCGCCTCACGTTCTCTTCCCAGCTCTCCCCTCTCCCTTCCACCTCTCTCCCCTCTCCCTTCCACCTCTCTCCCCTCTCCCTTCCACCTCTCTCCCTCTCCCTTCCACCTCTCTCCCCTCTCCCTTCCACCTCTCTCCCCTCTCCCTTCCACCTCTCTCCCCTCTCCCTTCCACCTCTCTCCCCTCTCCCTTCCACCTCTCTCCCCTCTCCCTTCCACCTCTCTCCCCTCTCCCTTCCACCTCTCTCCCCTCTCCCTTCCACCTCTCTCCCTCTCCCTTCCACCTCTCTCCCCTCTCCCTTCCACCTCTCTCCCCTCTCCCTTCCACCTCTCTCCCCTCTCCCTTCCACCTCTCTCCCCTCTCCCTTCCACCTCTCTCCCCTCTCCCTTCCACCTCTCTCCCCTCTCCCTTCCACCTCTCTCCCCTCTCCCTTCCACCTCTCTCCCCTCTCCCTTCCACCTCTCTCCCCTCTCCCTTCCACCTCTCTCCCCTCTCCCTTCCACCTCTCTCCCCTCTCCCTTCCACCTCTCTCCCCTCTCCCTTCCACCTCTCTCCCCTCTCCTTTCCACCTCTCTCCCCTCTCCCTTCCACCTCTCTCCCCTCTCCCTTCCACCTCTCCCCCCTCTCCCTTCCACCTCTCTCCCCTCTCCCTTCCACCTCTCTCCCCTCTCCCTTCCACCTCTCTCCCCTCTCCCTTCCACCTCTCTCCCCTCTCCCCTCTGCTGAGTCCCACTCTCATCTCCTTACATCCACGACCTCCCTCAGTTTCACATCCTGTCTAAACCACTCGTTTACCCAACCTCCCCGTTTCAGCTTCGACCTACTTCCCCTTTCAGTCACCAACACACTGCTTACGTCCTGCGTTCCTTCCCTTGTTTTCCTATCCTCTTCCTCCATCAGCCTTTCTGCACGGTTTTGTTCAGTGCTTCTTACCATCTCAGCTGTAACATTGCTACCGTTTGGCTCGGTCCGGTTGGTGTGTGTTACACCGTATCCCTCGCCCTGGGCAAGGGCTGCTTTGACCTGATTCATCCTCTTCATGTGTCCTCCCTTGATGATCATCACAAACGGCTTTGACTCAAAAGGGCTCTGGCCAAAACACAAGTAGTGCGCGGTGTGTGGGACCCAGGGCAATGGGACACGCGGCCCATCTTGAGTTCTGTGGGTGGTTCTACTTCCTGCCTGTCTGAGTGTTTTGTGGAGAGGGTTCCTGAGCTGGAGGGAGCGTGTTGGCTGCCCACCGCTCCACACTACCGTCATTTGAAAACACTCATTCAAAGAGCCCCATTCCTAGTGTTAATGTCTATTTTGTACTACTGCTAATGTCGGACGAGGTGGGACCCATGTGACATAAGGCTGTTAAGTGCTAGAGTCATATGCAGGGATGCCATGGTAACCAAAAGAAGTGCACAGACGCTCATCCAGTCCTCGTCCCAGAGGCTGGCGACCATGTAGGCCCGTGACCATGCCATGGCACAAACAAAGCAGAAGCATTTTCCAAACAAGTTTACAAAGAGATCTGCCATTCAAAGATTTTTGCATCTGAACCCAGTAGCTACCTATCTAGTGCTGCCTCTCTACATATGACTCTGTTCTGTGCCATTTGCTGCAGTTCATATTCTGCCATCTTGGAAGTTGAAGATATTAAGCTAATATAATCATGTGACATGATTTGTGAAATGAATTAATATAATAAAGGACAACTGAAAATCGCCTCCTTTGCTCTGCCTCTCTTTTCCTCTAAGCTCCCTCGGTGAGCGTCCGCGGGGCTTGGCTTGCTCGTGTTCTCTGGGCCTGTGAGGAGGGAGTCCAGCCTGGAGCTGGCTGGGTTCCTCCTCACAGGCCTGTATTGTACCTCCTCACATGACTGCGCTCAGGCTGAGGCCAGACTAAGCAGCTCTACTGGCACGGCGTCACAGCCACACGGTGTTTCCGGCTAACAGAACTGCTAGTGATTTGTTGTGCCTGTGTCTAACAGAACTGCTAGTGATTTGGTGTGCCTGTGTCTGTGCAAGTGGATGGCTTTTGATTTTGTTTAGGCACTTTGGGCTCGTCGTGGGTTTGATTTGATGACCTGGCACACTCGACCCCCCCCCCCCCCCCCCTGTGTGTTTGTGTCTGTGTGTCTGGACCCATGTTCCCTCCACTCTCCTGTTTCAGTTGCCTTTGTTTTGAACGTTCACTGCCTGATCAGACCACACCAAGTCTTTACTGTAGTTCACTTTAGATGAACGTATTGACGTCACTGGTGAGATGAGCGCATGGTTCTCACCCCCCAAGCCTGCTCACACACAATGTACAGAGGTTCATACTAAGAAGTTCCATTTGTTGTTTGGTACACCTACACTGCTATATTCCTTACTTTATTGTTGTTTATGTTATATTGTTGTTTATGTTATACCACTGTAAGAATGTGTTTCCAGTTTCATTTGAGATTGTTCAATACTGAACAATGTTAGCTCTATTATTTGGTTAATTAAAGCTCTCACTATCCCTGCTATCACGTTTTTTGTTGCCCCATTGGATTTGTGTGTGAGATCCCTTGTGGTTCTTGTGCGTGTGTGTCACCCCCTGGTTGAGCCTGTGTGTTTGTGTTTGTGTCCACAGAAAGGCCTAAAGAATGTGTTTGATGAGGCGATACTGGCTGCACTGGAGCCCCCTGAGCCCAAGAAGAAACGCAAATGCGTGCTGCTATGAGGACCCCACCCCTAAAACACATACCTGTAAACACACACACACTAACACACACACGCACACTAACACACACATACACACACACACACACACACACACACACACACACACACATACACCCTTCACTTCTTCCCTCCTCCCAAATCCCCTCCCTTGCCCTACTAAGGCTGGTTGACATCTTTGTACTTTATAGCGAAGAATAGATAGAAGGAAACAAACACACCAGTTTCAGATTTAACTGCAATAATGAAACTACCCGCCCCTGCATCAAGCCAGCAGACTGAGAGAGGAACAGAAGATAACCCAATCCTGCTTTCACTGTGACACCACCACATGTCCACCTAGACTGGGGGGTGTGAAAGTTAGTGTTTTGGCCTATTCACTCTAGTTGCCTAGACAATTGGTAGCCACTGGCCAGTGATGGAAAGTCTTGATGGAATTTGGCCCCGCCCACTCAAAAGGAATAGCTGCCTGATAGGCAGCTTCACAGGCTGCTGTGTCTAGCCCCGCCCTCCCCTCTCTAAACAAGCACACGCATCGCCCAATCCCCCCCATGCGTTCTCTCTCCAGCACCACCTGAAGAGTTGCTGACTGGGTTGTCATTTTGTTATTGGTTGCCAACACCCCTCCTCTCCGCAAAACACAGATGCATGAGCCCCTAACTCCAGAAGGATCCTATCCCCCACTCCCTCGAGGCTGGAGGGGTCTGAACCACGTAGAGCAGGGGACGCGGTCTCCCGGGACGCCCTGGTCGTTGCCATGGAAGTTGTCCCGCTGGTGACGTGTGTCCAGCCCAGATTCTCCCAGCCTCTAGGTAGAGGAGGTTAGTGGTCAGTATGGAGTGTGATATTACTGATGAAGTAAAGGAGTCCGTTGCGATGGGTCTTCTTGTTGATCGCAGGAATTGGCCTTTTGAAGCAGGGAACTTTAAAACAGTGTTAGCAGACCAAGTGGTGTGTTCATAACGCGTTGCCAGGGACCAAGGGAGAGTTAACTGATCGTTATGGAAACGTTGTCTCGACCATACAAGTAGAATTTGTAGAACAGACACTTCCATCTTCAGCTGTCTCATTGCTCTTGACATGTTTTTTGACCCATTTTGGATGTTTTAATTTAACTCAACTCGTATAACATCAGAATTCTGTGCCACATCGGAATTCTGTGCCTTCCTCAGTGTTGTGGATCTGTAACGGTGGCATCGTGCTGCTACATTTAGAGTACCGCCACCCAAAGGCCTGCGGTAGTAGGGAGCCTCTGTTCTACTCGTCCTAACTGTATGGTGTTACTGTTGTGGATATGCATGTGGATGAGCCCTGGTCCCTGTTCTCATTATAGGTTAACAGGTGTAATAATAATGTAAGCTGGCACACATGTTAATGTAGGCTCCAGATGTTTTTACCAAAATCTTTTTTTTTTTTTTTTTTTCTGTTGTGCTGTTTTTGATTTTATAAAAAAATAAATAAAAAAAGGTTACGTTCACTCCTTTTACATTTAGGGCTTGGAACTCATCTGAACTCTGCCCCACCAGTCACACACAAATGAATGCTCCCATTGGTGACGGAGGCTGTGAAAAGTCCATTGATGATGACGACGTCTCCCGATGACGTCTCTTGGTGGCGTAGAGTTGGGTTGACGTCCAGGCCACGTCATTATAATTATTATAACCTGTCGTTGTTTTGGTGCAAAACCAAATGCTTTGTCTGAGGTCTGTTCTTTGTATATGCATTCTTTTCAAAAAATATTAAACTTATACCTTAATTGCCTTTACTCATTTTCCCCGACCCTTCTGTTTGTTTATGTTTCCTTCAAGCACGACATCTAGTCCTCCCGCGTGTCTCGCACAACATGTTAGGAATGGGTCCTCCAGTGGGCCCTTCACTGTACCATCTGGAAAGGATGTTGTGGGTCGGATAAAAGGCTGAAAATATTTGGACGGCAGCTTTGGGAGGCTATAGCTTAGTGTTTAGAGCATGACTGCAGAACAAGAGGTTGCAGGTACAGGACTGTACATTGTTTTGGATAAAAGCTTCTGCTAAATGAATGAATGGACCTTCTGCCAGGAGGGCTGTGCAGGACCTGTCTGAACCAACAGAGGACACTGTTGGATCACAAGTAGGAAACTGCTTCCCTTTTGCTGACGTCTAGGGGATCTGAATGGAACTGCATTACAATGATCCTGTTTCCCTTAAACGGTGGTAAGATTGATCAAATGTATAGTTAATGTTGTAACAAATCATTTGATGTGGGCTGCACCCAGGGATCTAGGTATTTGTTGAAGGGATCACAGTAGACCTCATGTGTTTTCTCACTCACTTAACACTGCTGTCACTCTGCAGACCCGTGTTGAGAGATGCTTATCACACAGATACGTTAGGATTCCTAGAATCGTTTCAGATGAGGGAGATCTCCCAGACCAGGTGACCCGAATCATCTGCCCTGAGGAAGGTAGAGAAGAGTCACACAAGCAACACTCACTCTCTCTCTCACACACAGTCACACACACCCCTCAACCCCTGTGAGGCTTTCACACATTCCATGCGTTTCTGGAGTGTTGTCTGTCAGCGCCTTCTTACGTTTAAGAGCTGCTGACAACCATTAATTATCACCGGCCGAAGTCAGGGCATTCCTCTAGGTGTGTGCGAGTGAGCGAGAGAGCTAGGGGTATCCACCTGCAGAGGGGAGATTTAGCCAACTCTGTCACTGTTGCAATCCAAGCATTTCCGTCCACCCATATAGATGAGCTGATATGACTCATCCAGTAGTGGCTCAGCAGACCAGTAGGCCGTTCATTCAGTGCACACAGATATGTGCTGCGTGACATTACATGATGAACTGCTGTTAATGGTGTCTGTGCCAGCAGTAGAGTCATACTCCCTAACTCTCATCATTCATGAGGCCAAATCCCACAGTGTACTTTAAACAGCTGATTGTAAACAGACCTGGTGGTCTGTGTGAGGGGGATCACCTCTCCCACTCCAAAAGCTTGGTGTCTCTCGAGCTATGTCTGGAAGAGAGAGTGTGTGTGTGTATTTAGACAGCCAAGAGAGAACTCCCTTTGGATGTAATTGTTCTTCCTGTTTGACAGCAAAGTTGGAGTCAGTCCTCTGGGAGGACCAATCAGAGTCAAGCATGGCTAAACGTGTCCCTTGGGAGACCCAATCAGGCATAAGGGTGCTATGCAAGCAACCCATCAGGACCCCTGCATGCCTGCAATGAGAGAGCTGACACACAGACACCCGCACAGACACAGGCTGCTGGCACACAGCAATGTTCCAGGATCTCATCCTGAGAGAAGGGCAGTCCAGCGGTCTGTGCAACGTTTTACGATGGGAACATTTAACGATGATCCACACAGAAGATGACTTATGATGAAAAGCACACTGAGGATTTTAGCAGTTTATTAAAGCGAAACGGTAAATCACTGTGCAGATGTAGCTGATGTGCGTGGGCATGCCCTCTCGGGCCAGCAGTGTGTGTACAGTAAATCACTCACTGATCTCTCCGTGGTGTGAGAGCATGTCTTTTCAGCTCTGAAAGTCCCTAACCCAGTCCTACAGTGCTACAATTAAGTGTTTCAACACTGATGTCGGCTGGTACAAGCTGTCGGTAGACACGTACATGCAATGCCGTATCTATTGTACGACGTTGGGCCTTCCTGCTGGCCGCTTCCTGTCTGTCTGTGTCAGGCTCTGTTTCTCAATCTCTGCTGCCTCTGCTGGTCAATATATCGAGGTCAAGGTGCAACCAATCAAATCAAGAAAGAGTGAAAAATAGACTAAATACAGAAAGAATGAAAAACTGAAAAGAAAAAAGAGACTCTTCTGGCTGTGTACGCAGGCCCTGGTTACCTTAGTTAAAGCCCTTAGGCGATAAGGCTGCAAAGGAAAAGGAGCCATTTTGATTTGTGGCTCAGCTATATTTCATCTGTCTCAAAGCTACATAACCAACTATGTTATGTTACCTTTGTTTACTCGAATCTTTGTGGAAAAAGACCGTTGTGAGGGAATGTTGGTAGGGTGAGGTGTTTGAATGGCAGCCTAGATGGTTGACGAGGTGTTAGACAGATTGGAAACAATCTGTGTTAGTGATGTCACACAGCCACATGTATTGTGATATGGCAAGCCAGCGCTGTCAAACAGATAGGTGCAACACACGGTCTGCCCCCTTTGCATGCATACACAAACACACGCACACAGTTCATCTCCTCACACCTGCTGGAGCAGAAGTGTAGTCCCTCAGGTGTGCGTGTGTGTATGCAGGTAGGGGACAGTCCTGCCATGTTGGGCTTGACTGCCCATCAGAAACATCCCTGATGACAGACTGGCCTTGTTCCCCCAGCACAGCCCACACAGCTCATCTTAACCCAAACTGGCCCAGCTTAGCTTAGCGTAGTTTAGCTTAGCCTAGCTAAGCCAGCCCGCAGAGAGCAGTCTGCCAACAGGGAGGGCAGGAACAGTTAGTGGAGCCCTCATCAACATGTCATCATTGCCCTGGATACAAGGACACAACCACACCTGTCACTTTCCCCTCCACTGATGAATGTCTCCATCCTTATCTGATTCAACATCTCAAGAATGGGAGATGTTATCAGTGAGGTCATTTACCATCTGCAGCACCATACAGGCACTGTCTCCTCTCATCTTCTGGCTCCGTCTTTCCTCCTGGTGTGGTTACTTTATCTCTCCTCTGCCATCAACCATTCTCAAGTTTATGGAAAGAGTGAGGTCAGGAGCCTAAGCAATACTGCAGCTGTACATTACTGCTCAAGTCATGTATATATATATTCTCTCTGTCATTCAATTCTATTTCTCCCTGTTTCTGTGTGTGTGTGTTTGTGGATGCGTGTGTGTTCCTTCAGAGGGGGTTTACCAGGTTTGGGCAGGAATGTTAGTGTTAAGCTGCTGTGGGTCATCTGCGTCACACTTCAATAACTTCTCCCCCTATCCTCCCCACCTGTGGTTTGCCTCACCCTCCACCCCTCGCCACATTTGGTTGGAACCAGTAGCATCTGCCAGATCTGAACTAGGACACTGCAGATGTCCTTCACCCTCTGTGCCTACTGTGGCTCCCCAAGCACATATCCAAAGACAGAGACTACTCCTACTACTCCTCCTCTCTCTCTCTCTCTCTCTCTCTCTCTCTCTCTCTCTCTCTCTCTCTCTCTCTCTCTCTCTCTCTCTCTCTCTCTGTCTCTGTCTCTCTCTTTCTCTCTCTCTCTCTCTTTCTCTCCCTCTCTCTCTCTCTCTCTCTCTCTCTCTGTCTCTCTCTCTCTCTTTCTCATCTCCTCTTCTCTCCCTTCTTATCCTCTCTTCTTTTATTTGCCTTTTCTATCATATCTATCTCTCCCTCCCTCCCTCCCTCTTTCTCCTTCTCTCTATCTCTCTCTCTCTCTCTCTCTCTCTGTCTCTCTCCTTGCTCTTTCTTTTCCTCCGTGTATGTCTGTCTGTAGTATGTCTGTCATAGTAGACTTCAGGAAGCACCGGATAAATAGGTATACACATTTGTGTAGTCAACTATTTAAATGTAGAAAAATGATAGACTTTCTTTCAGCAACATCAGAGTTTATTATCCGTTGTTTATGTTTTCTGTACGTTCTCTTCCATATGTGCCTTACCGATCTCTTGTGTCAGGGGGCAGCATGTGATGTAAACAGAGTCCTTTGAGAGGTTGGGAGCAACTAAGCTCCTGAATCAGACATCTCTAGGGCCTGTGGGGGTTGACTCCCCTGGGTACAGGGTTCAAGTCTGCAGTGTTTTTATTGCACAACTTGGAGCTCTTCAAAAAAAAGAGAGGAAGAAGAAGAAAAGGGAAGAGAAGAGGAGGGGAGGAGGGGAAAAGAGAATTGCAACTGTCATCACAAACAAGAACCATCTGTCTCATTTGTGTAACTTGTTTTCTTTTAATATGAGAAGTATGCTGGAGAGATGTGGGAGTTGGAGAGAGGCCTGGGAGGGCTGGGGCTGGGGGCTAAAGCCTGGCTTCTCCTGTCTTTCACTGTGCAAGTGGCCTTAATATCCCACAAACCTGCCCTGTTAACCCCTCACACACAAAGTCACAGATGCGTGTGCACACTCTGAAGAAACAGGTGAAGAGAGCATTTTGTAGTGCAGCACATCTGACAGGGTCCAAAACCAGATCAGAGGTGAATGTAACTTGAATATACACTCTTGTCTCATATGGTCATCAGTACATGATTAATGGGAACGTTCAGGTTCCATGTGTGCCTCTTGTGAGGATATAGTTGGTAATGTTGTCATCCTAGATGGTGATGAGCTTAACCAATCTAAGGACTCTGACCTGCCTTTATTTACCTCAAACTTGAAACAATCTTCTGTCTGGAAATCCAAGTATTATAGGTTTATTATCCATCTCACCTTTACACTTCACACTTTTTGCAGGACATGATTCTTTCTCACCCAAGCTGCCCTCAGGTCACATGACATATGATCCAAACATTTATTCTGGGTAACATGCAGATAACCATGGATACCCATGACTCGCCATAGGCCATGGGATACAGGGGGAAGCTGACAGGCTGCATACTAAACCCATTTATTTAGCTCCCAGGGCTCAGCACTGGGCTGGGGTCCATAATTACGGTATGCCCCAGAGAGGCCTGTCCAAATGTGAAATTGCAGGGAGGTATTTTCATCAGGCAGGCGGTGACAGGACCCCTGTTCTGCTGACAGGAGGGGCGTTTGTCCATCTGGGAAGATTGCAGGATCGCCATGGAGCCCTGCGGCTGGAATCCTGCTACTCCGGCCGGAATATTCACACCTGGACTCAGGTGGCTCCCCCGTTCTGAGAAGGAGGGTAAGCTGATCCCACTGCTCAGAGGAGCTGCCCTACTCCATATAGACACTCTGGGCACTCACCCAGACCTCCACCCAGGCCTCCACATGCTCTACAGTAGTCAACCACACATACACATACTCAAGGAACTTACCCTGGCATACATATACCCTCATACAGTACTGAGTACCAGAGTAAGTCCCATACCTCTCCGGTTCTTTCTCAGGTGCTCACCTAGGCATCCATGTACAACGTTCACCTGTCTGTGTAAATGAATAAATGTAAATGTAATGCAGAACCCCTCTCATGCCGACGCTCAGTGAGATCTAGGGTGCCCGTACTCAAACCGGTTCTGTGCTCTCCCAAGCACTGACACAGGAAGCTGAGGTATGGTTGATTTCTCCCCTCTGGCCCACGCTCACTGGGGTAGTATGTGAACCCTCAAATGGATTCCGACATCAGGATAACCAGAGCCACGGCACTCCCTTCAGAAAGGGTGTGCCCGAGGGCAGACTCTTCAAGGACTTTGAGGTTCCTCAAAAAGAGAGTCAGAAGAGATAGAGTGAATGCCATGTGGTCTGCATTTGGGTGTAATCCCTGTTCTGTGGTATGCCGCTGGTTCTGCCTCTGTCTCATCTCAGAATAAGAGAGAGCTGCAGGGAAACCTTAACCCCCCCCCCCTTCTGCTGGCACCCCCACCCTCTCCTTGATCTCCCTGCTCCCTGCTTCTGCTCTTACTCCTTACTTCCTGTTCCTTCTCGTCCTGCTCCCTTCTCCTGCTTCCTACTGCCTGTTCTTTCTCCTGCCTCGGCACCACCTCCTCACTTCTAATCTCCTTCCCTCCACTCCCTGCTCCCTGCTCCCCGCTCCACGCTTGTTCTCTCTTTCCTAGCCAGGGGATATGTGATTTGATATCTGGGATGATATATATGCTGAAACATGACACATAAATTGTGTTTATAGGTGTCAGTGCTGTGGAGAAGAGCCTAAGGGTGTAATCTACTCTAACACACACACACACACACACACATATTTGGTTCACACATATGTGTGAATGTGTATGTGTCGCTGTCAGAGTTTGAATCTCCTTGCTGTCCTGTCTCGCTCTCCCTCTCCCTCTGTGGACACACCTGTCTGTGGGCTCACCTGTCTGTGGACACACCTGTCTGTGGTCACACCTGTCTGTGGGCTCACCTGTCTGTGGTCACACCTGTCTGTGGGCTCACCTGTCTGTGGGCTCACCTGTCTGTGGTCACACCTGTCTGTGGTCACACCTGTCTGTGGGCTCACCTGTCTGTGGGCTCACCTGTCTGTGGTCACACCTGTCTGTGGTCACACCTGTCTGTGGGCTCACCTGTCTGTGGGCTCACCTGTCTGTGGGCTCACCTGTCTGTGGGCTCACCTGTCTGTGGGCTCACCTGTCTGTGGGCACACCTGTCTGTGGACACACCTGTCTGTGGGCTCACCTGTCTGTGGACACACCTGTCTGTGGGCTCACCTGTCTGTGGACACACCTGTATGTGGGCTCACCTGTCTGTGGGCTCACCTGTCTGTGGTCACACCTGTCTGTGGGCTCACCTGTCTGTGGACACACCTGTCTGTGGGCATGCGCTGGGCCAGCACTGAGGAGGACAGCTGTGGAATAGTTTTGGACACTAAAAGTACCTCACCGGACGAGGCTTTTTGAATGAACTATGAAGCCATTTGGAGACAAACATCCAGAACCGACATCTTTTCATTCAGCTTTTTTCTTATTCATTCATTATTTCCTTAATGAATGAATGAATGAGTTCATTAATTCAGACACTAACATTCTGCTGTTCCACTTTCAAAAGAAACATCACAAGACACAGGCCAGGAGTGTAATCTTTGACACAGCATATATTCCATATTAACATACATTCATACGCAGTATAGTCTTCTTCAGTGTATATCTTTACAGATCTATGTCACTATAATGATAGCATGTTACAATAGTAAAGCTTGGCTTTATGGTGGTGGTTAGCCATACATAGTTTAGTCCCTGGGCCCTGATAGTGGCATGGGAGGAAGAGTGAGTGTGTGCAATCACATGAATGTGTGTGTGTTGTTTAGTGTAAGTAGAGGGTAATGTATGTGCGCTCGGAGAGAAAAGTGCTTAAGTCATCTTGTAGTGTCCATGGTAACCTGCAGGACATCTCCCTGCGTGTTGTGTGTGTGTTGGCACATGTATGTGCATGTGTGCATGTTTGTTTGCATGTGTCTGTCTCCCTAACTGGCTCGCAGTGAAACACAAATCCCATCTTCTCTCTTGATCCTCACCTGTCAGGGACAGGTGACAGCAGCCTCTGCTGCGACCCACACCCTCCTCCATGTGGACCTACCGCGTGTGCGATGATGTCTGGGACTGATCATGTGAGTGATCATGTGACTGATCATGTGACTGATCATGTGAGTGGAGCAGCATCAGGGCTGGACAGGGACATGGCCAACATCACTAAAACTGCTACTGAACCTCAACACAACACGGTCATGTACACTTGGACCGCAAAGTTACAATGTCTGTCTGTCTGTGTTCCTCATCTGAGCCTTCAAGTCTGTCCTCGTTCAGTCCGGCAGGCTTGGAACTCCCTTTGACATCCAGCACTCCAGCATCCAGCACTCCAGGTAAGTCCCCAAAGCAGCAGCAGCAAAGACAGAGGGCAATAACAACCCCCCCCCCTCCTCCACCCCCCCCCCCATCCCCACGCACCATGCAGCCCTTCCCCCAACTGCCAACACTATGGGTACATGCACCCCCCCCCCTCCCCCCCCCTCCCCCCCACGATCTCATCCTCACACCCACCTCAAAACCTCAGTCTCAGCTACATCAATAAGTTAAAAAAACAAACAAACAAAGCAACCACAACTAGGAAAGTCAACTGAGAGCGTTAGGGCCAAAGGAGACAGACTAAGTTTGGGACGTGAAAAGTACGTTTGGCTCCATAGCTCATTTCCCTTGCACCTTTCCTGTTCTCCTTTCCTCAGCATATTGACTGTGAGGGCAGGACCCCCGCCTGTCTGTCTCTCTGTCTGTTTATAGTGTCCAGTGGTGGGGGGTGGGGCGTGGGGCGTGGGGGGTGGGGGGTCCCCTCCCTCCCACACACACACACACACACACACATAAAAGGAGTTTGTTTGTCCGGTCCTCAGTCTGGATCACCGACAGGTATGCATCTCCACCATCTTGCGGCACTGTTTGCACTTGACGTAGCAGCACCAGTGGAACTTACAGCTACACCTGTCCACCACCTCCACCTCCTCCGTCTGGAAGCCCCGCCCACAGCACATCAGCTCGCAGCCGTCGATGGCCTTGGACGTGCGGTTGCACTGCCGCCCCGCCGTGCCCAGCATGCCCGGGGTGCGCGGGTCGTGGTCGCAGAAGTCAGGGCTGGGGTCCAGGTAGACCAGGTCCTCGTCGGTGTGGGGCTTGAACTGGGAGTTCTTGGGCACCAGCACCTTGGTGGTGCCCACCTTGCGCAGCTCCACCTCGGTGGCTCCGTCGAACTTCTCCTTGATGACGTTGCCCACCTTGCGGAAGGGCGGCATGGCCTTCCAGCAGGTCTTCACCTCGCAGGAGCCCGACACGCCGTGGCACTTACACTCCACACGCATGTGGGACAGGATCGCCTGCACGGAGAGACACGCGTGTGTTGGGACGCAGGAGCGATTGGAACCCTTTCACAAATACTGCGTGCGTGTGTGTGCGTTGTTGAGTGTGTGTGTGTGTTACCTTCCTCCCGGCCTCGTTGTTGTGGAGGTTCATGAGGGCTCTACTGGAGGACTGGCCTTTGCTCCTCTCTCTCACGTCCACAAAGGACTGGGAAAAGGCCACCCCATAGGCGATGTTGTCACTGCAGCCCGACCACTGGAACCCTGGGGGGACGAGGGAGAGGGGACAATACAGACTAAGAGTTTACAAATGAAACTGTTCCGTTTTTTGTTCAGTGTGTCACTGCGTGTGTGTGCGTGTGCGTGTGTGTGGTTGCCATGCCCACCTTCTGGACTAACTCCATGGACGTTGCGGTCGCACCCGCATTTCTCTAGCTCCCCGCTGCTGCAGGCCCGCGTCACCGCGAACGCCACACTGGCTGCCGAGATGGCGTACACGAAGGCTGCCTCGCGGGTCCCTGTCACACACACACACACACACACACACACACAGGGAGAGCTGCTCAAACACATCCTCTGACAGCAGCCTTGCACAGGGCCTAAACTCCATCCTGGTCACAGCAGTCAAGCCTTCCAGGTAAGTAAGCAAGACAGCAAGCAAGGTGAAGGGTCAGAGGAGAAGGGTCAGAGGTCTCACCCTGGGTGACCACTTTGCCGAACACGGGCATGGTCTCCAGCGTGGAGCAGTTCCAGCGACGGTTACGGAACTGGAACTGGCACTCGTCTATGGCCAACTGGGCCCCACGCCTCACGGCGTCCATCACCTCTACGCTTCGCTTACAGATCTGCACCTGGGGAGGAGGGAGGGAGGAGGGGAGAGACAGGAGGGAAAGGAGTGACAG
>NC_140369.1:8362500-8370000 GCF_054491055.1 Hypomesus nipponensis
TAGAGTCCACGGTTTAAGAAAAATGACTCAGCGACATTGAAGTTTCAAAAGCGGTGAGCAATGTTAAACATATAACAAGGATTATGATATTTTCCTCCGGCCAATTCAACGGGCATTTGCTGAATAAATAATTTAAACTGAAGCAACATCCAACACATTTAGCCGCTAACGGGTTGCACGCACTCCCGTTTATCTTATTGTACGCTGCCAGGCTTCTGTCAACTAATGACTGCGCGTTTAATCCCCCTTGCGCGCACACGTAAACACGCGCACATACACACACATATTAGAGAAAGACAAAGAGAGAGGAGTGTATAGTGCCTAGAACCTAAAGCCCCGGAGCTTCGTGCAGGTGCAGCGGAACTTTAAAGCGCTATACAGAGACGGAGAGAGAGGAGGCAAAGAAGGTGTTGATAGACAAACTAATGAACAGTAGGGTTCAAATCCCCGTCCAAGAGTAAGCCTATAGGTTTTTTAAATAAGTAAAAGGTCAAATAAAATACCTATAGTTTTGTTGACGTTAAAAATACGAGTTGCCTACGTGGCCTATGACTCCATGTTTTCAACTGTTTTCGTTACAGTAGTCTACTTGAACTGTCAGTTGAAACTCTTTCTATATCTTTATCACGTGAGGTAACTCTATATGACATTATTATTGGCGTTCTCGCTGTGAGCATGTTTTATAAGACTAAATGATTGAAAACAAACAAGATTCAGATTACGCAAGCCTGTTTTCTTTACATTCTCATTTTACTTATGAAATATTATGTTTTTTCAATTTCGAATTGATCCTCAGCCTGCATTTATTTATATTTTTTATAAAACATCAATTTTCAATATTCGAGAGTTGGACAGTATTTGATTCTTAAGCGTTAATTCGAAACAACATATTTTTGCCTATTCATCGTCCAGATAGGCAAACCTGCTATGTTTTTGTTCAGAAGGCTCATCTTATAGCAGGCAGGCAAATATATTGTTTTTTTGCAGTGCCCCCCACCCCCTACCCACACACGCACATCCCAACCCTTTTTCCTATCCTAACCGGTGGTACCTGACAAGCAAGGCTGAGGTGAGGGGGTTGAGTGTACCGACTCCAGTTCTGATCTACTGAGACAGAATAATCATATTTAGCACACTAGCAGAGACGGCTTTCTCCCCGCGGAAAACGTGCCGGCACATGCCCGCACTCGGCTCTCCACCATGCATTCTACCCAAAACAGCAACCAGGTCGTCTCTCCATGTATTACGCCTACTACTTAATTTACACTCAATATTATCACTCACTGTCTAATTAAAGCAGTGTGAAGAACCTACACATTTACATTGATCTTCTAGGCTACTAGTGGGACACGGCACCAATTGCCCCACCGAGCTTCACAATCCAAACATTTTAAGATTTTAAAGGAAGTTTGGATTAATTAACATCGGCTAATCTTTACACTTGAAATTGCCCTGTGCCCTGGCCTGCTGATAATCTCTTGTTCTCAAAAAGGAGAACAATTATTTCACTACATATTTGCTATAGCCTATTTTCTGTTACGCTACAAACAAACATGCCTAAATTGTTCAGGTTAATAGTGCTATTGATACTTTGCCGAAGTCCAAAAGAGCTACAACAGAAGCCATTTAGTGGAATGCAAGGACTCACCTTCCCACATCCCAGAAGCCCTGCGCAGAGCAGGTACGCACATGCGACCGTGCGAACCAGTCCGTGCAGAGGGCAGAAATGGAGCAGTAATTCCGCACTTGGTAGCCTACGTAGACTCAAATTGTTTCAAATTGTTTTCAACAAAACTGACAACAGAAAATTTGTATTAATACAATTGTTGTCAGCATTTTTATTCTTTGGCTAACTTTTTCAGGTACGCCTTGTGATTACTCTCATACACTCTATCAGTGTGTTTTAATTCAGAGGGATTTGTTAGTGGATTGTGGTATGGATGAGTGGTTGGTTAACATTTAACCCAGGGAGCCATTGAGCTGCGACCGATGCGACACAAAGACGAGGAAAGCATATGACAAGCTAAAACTTCATTAATTGAACAAAGACATAAAAAAAGGGTTTTTGTCAGGGGACTTTGACAGGAATGAGTTTAGTTCTGGTGAAGAGGAGAGAGAGGAACGTGTCCTCTGACAGCAGGATGCCTAGCCTAGCGGGATACGGATGCTGCGACTGGATGGGAGTGAGGGAGAGGTAGTCCATGCAATGGATGAAGCGAACAAAAAAGTCTAATGAAGTCTACTTACAACCAATTACTCGCGTTGGCCGAGAAGAGAGCGAGGCAGAGCATCAGCAGGCACCGCAAAACGTACTCTGCGGACATCTCGAGGCCACCAGGAGAAAAGAGTGCCCAAGGAAAGTCAAAATAATCCACACGGTAACGGTGGGAGTCTGTGACACTCGCTCCCGGGGGCGTGTATAGTAGTAGTATAGTAGTAGTGCAGCGGTAGTCTCGTGAAGACCCGGATAGAAGTGGGTTCCTGTTAAATGCCGTTAATCCATCGTCACACATCCGCAACTCATCCAATGGAGAGGCGCGAGAAAAACTCGCAGCTGAATTGCCCGGTCGTTGCTCTTGCTTTACTCTGTCCACGCTGAGAGGAAGAGGGAAAGAAGAGATGCTATAAATATGGTTCAAACTCAGAGGCAAGTCGCCAAATTAAGCTGGCTGAATCAGTGCCTTCTTCTTATTTTGCTTGTTTACTCTCCTTCTTGTTTTCGCATTAACGCCACCCGGCGCCCGTGGAGAGGGCAGTAAAAACCATTAACGACTTGACGAGTTTTAGTTTTATGATATTATAATCCCTTAGGTGCTGCTTAAGATGTTATTTGAATACGGTTTCCATTGAAGCACTGATAGTGATCGGTGGTCCACGGTTTCACACACACTCACTCGCGTAAATACGCACGCCTGTGTCTGTGCCTTAACCCTGACTGTGGCAGTCTGCGAGGAGAGAGAGAGTGGTCTGACTTCAGTTGAGGGGCGGCGCGAGGCTATAGGAAGGTATGGGACTGGGAGTGTGTTTGGAGATGAAGGCGGGCTCAGTATATTATGAAGGTGGGTGTGCGAGAGAGATGGTGAGTGTGCATGCGTTTGTGTGTATGCTATTACGCCAATGTAAAATGATCATGGGAAGATGCAATAGCATAGCCATTCAATTCAGCACACTTACTCGCGCTCAAACTGCACACATTTCTTGGCAGGATTTTGCATGGACCCTGTCCCACTCAACCAAATATTCTGTCATCGGTAGGCTATTTAAAGCATTGCTAAAATCCACACAGACACACACCATTTTGACAAAGTAGCATTACATGGAAAGTATTAATAACAATATTGAACCATAAGGGCAGCCCTTTGATTGGTGGAACAGCCAGTGGCATGGTGTATTAGAAAGGCTTTTGAGTGGGACATTCCAGCAAAGGTCCCATGTATTGGCATACCATTGACTAAAATGTAAAAAGTGTGATACTTATTTTCACACATGCTCTTAATGAAGAAGTACAGTTCAGTGCCTCCAACGAGCGGACACATCAGAGAATAGTATTCTAATCTCATTTTATGTGTGTGTATGTGTGAGTGTGTGTCATCTAATCTCATTTCACTTATTGGGTTTTAGCGGGCTAAGAATACACTCCGCCGGCGCGAGACCACACAGCCACGGCACCAGCTGTGTGTGTGTGGCTCCTGCTGTCGACACACACACATATACTCAAACACATACGGTGACTGTGTCAGATAGGCATCTACAGTACGCACCGGGGCCCATATCCTAAAACAACCATAGGTCCCACTATCCCTTCGTGCCCTACCTATAACCCACACTGCTAGGCAGTCAGGAGGCCCATGAATGACCAAGCCTTCCTGAACATTCATGACAGGAGCAGAGACTAACAATTCAGTCAGTGTGTCTCACAGAGTCTTTGTCGATGTGTTACCACGGAAATAGGTAGAACTGCATTTGTGTGTGTGTGTGTGTACAGTATGCATGTGTGTGACTATTGCTAAATTATTTAACTCTCAAATCGCCTTAGAATCACATCTTCCAGGTTTCGTGGTGGCCAACAGAGGGAGGTAGTGAGTAAAATTGCATGAATGAATGAGTTGAAAAACCCCGTAATAGTAGTTCCTTTGTGGTTTCAGACTCAATGATGACACAATATGCTTGACTACTGTTACTAAAGCAGTATTTGCTCAGACAGTACCGTTAAAGCAGTACTTGCTTTAGTTCACATGTTATCATAGAATTGACCATGAAGCAATATTTTCACAGATGATCTTTACAGTATTAGACGAGGGCCACTTTGCGTGAGGAACATAGCATGTCCAGAGTTGAGTGTTTTCAAACCAAGCTTATCGAAATGAGACATGAAGAGCCACTGGCCCAACTGCAGGCTGACACTCTGCCATATTAGTCTGTTCTGTGTTTCCAAGATTGCATCTCAGTCTCAACTCTTTGTTTTGTATTTTTTAAAGTGTGAAATGTTTGGGAGTCAAGCCTGTCAACCAGTAGACTCCACCGACTCCTCCTTCCTATCGTGGTACAAAAGAGGGTGTTATTGTGTTTGTGTCCCACTGTTGAGTGTGTGTGTGTGTGAGTGGGTGGAGGGTAGGAGGGAGGGAGGGGCTAAGCGATTGTGTGTGTGTAGACCTAGTATGTTGTAAGTAGCAGCCGGTCTCCCGCTGTGTGTTGAAGTGAAATTAGTGCAGACATGCGCCACTGGTGAGACACACACACACTAATTTTCCCGCACACACTGCTAGTGAAAGAGTCACAGGCACTGCTGACAGAAATCATTATCCCTCCTAAGAACCCCAGACATCTGGGGAACTACACTCAGTGTGTAGCAAGCCCACCCCACCCCCACACACACACACACACACATCTGTGCAGGGGTTTATGTACCTGTGCCTGGATGTGTGTGTGCGTTTGAGACAGAGAGAGGGAGAGACAGGTCAAGAGGGAGAGAGAGAGAGAGAAGCCAAGTGTGTGTGCTGATGTGGTAGAGGGAGTGAAAGATGTCCTGAGAGAAAGGCCTGAGTCACGACAGTGTTCCCTTAATGACCCCATCACCATGGGAACGGGAGCTGGCACATACGCCCGTCAAAAAGGCAGTCTGGGAAGAACAGGTTTTATATGACTTCAGCTCACACGCCTGCACCATCACCCTGGCTACAGGACCCCTGTAACATTTACCCTTGGATGACACTCACCCCCCCCCCCCCTCTCGTTCTTTCTGTCTGATCCTCTCTTGTTGATACTCTGTCTTTCGCTGTCTCTGTGCTGTTTAGTTGTAGTTTTCAGTTCTGTCAGACAACCGTTAACTCTCACTCATGCCAGAGGGGAAAGTGCCAGACTCTTATCAGAAATCCCATTAAGTGTGTATTTTTTCTCCCCTCCTCCTTACTCAAACACACACACACACAAACATAGATAGCATGTTCACGTTGTTCAAATGTTGACCATACTCGACTTTCTCTCTGGAGGGGGGAGAGTTGTGAGGGTATAGGGCTTCTAGATATGAAAACATCAAGTTTATCTCCGTCTTGCTCTGACTGTCTCTCTTTCTCTCTCTCTCTCTCTTTTTCTCTCTCTCTCTGTTTGTTTGTTTGTTTGTTTTTTTCTAAAAGCCCTTGCACACATTTTCATATGCGTTTTTTCGAAATCGTCAGCCTCAGAATTCGGTGGCTCTGAATTGTCAAAAAAACTCTCAATGCTGGCTCTTGATGCAAAAAACGCAGAAAATCGAACCCGATCTGAACTTTTATGACAGACGAAATTTTCCAAGGCAGTGTGTAAGCGCGATTGACATAACGTGAGGTCCTATTAATTTTTTTACGTGCAAACACTTCGGACACGAATCTCGTACTCAGTGTGCAAAGACCTTAAGTCTCTTTCTTTCTCATTCTCCTTCTTTCTCTGTGTCAGTGTCTAACAGTCCAAATCCTCTGGTGTTTTAGAAGCTAGTTACTCAGTAACCCAGGTCTCTGTCCCTCTATGACCCTTCTGTGCCCCAGCCTAGGGGTCACACCCCTGCCCCCAAACGCCCCCCGTCTCCCAACCCCCCAACCACTGGAACTGGTCCTCTTCCTTCCAGAAGACGACATCGAAACCAAAATGTAATGTGGTGATATTCAACTGACTATCTGGCCTTATGCAGGATTCAGACCATGATCAACAATGAAAACTACATTTGCAACAAATGTCAAACAGACAATTTAGGTTCTGTAGAAAGAATGCTAGTTTTGGCTTCTATGTAGTGAGTGCAGGGTGGTGGCGGTGATGGTGCGGGTCTTGGGCAGTGTTGCGGGGTTTGAGGTGTATGCTTGCAGAGGGTGTCATGAAGGGGTGTCAGGGGTTAGGCCTGTAAATGAACAGCTGAGAACTGTGATTTAGTCAGTATAAAAGCTGCCCAACTGTCAAAACAAAGAGCCCTGACAGCAGGGGCACAGAAAACAAAGAGAAGTCACTGGCCCCCAAGAGGCCCCTAGAGACCCCTTACACACACACACACACACACATACGCACACACACACACACATACGCACGCACGCACACACACACACACAGGCAGACAATGGGGAGTCAGCGCTCCCCTAGGGACCTAGAGGACCCCGAGACAGACTGAAACATGAGGGAAGGACTAGGGATGTGTCCTGCACAAAGCCAGATAGCAGTCTGCATCAGTCAGCTGCTCCTATCAACCACAGCAAAGATTCTGGTCAATAGATGGAAGCTCAATTCAAATCTGAGCCTCCTCTTAGCTAGTCGTGTTTAGACTTGTTGTCCATCCCTATATCCTTTCTCGGGGAGCTTCCAAGCCCCCTTAGAGAGACTGAGTGTGGCCTTTTCATCCTATTAGTCTCATATTAATCACCCTTTTATCCAGGCCCGAGGGGCGTGATGAGCCTGGAGCATTGAGCAGCCACAACCTCCCCCTTCCCCTCCCCCTCCCCCTCCCTCCTCCCCCTCCCTCCCTCCCCCTCCCTCCCTCCTCCCCTTCCCTCCTCCCTCCCTCCCTCCTCCCTCCCCCTCCCTCCTCCCCCTCCCTCCCTCCCTCCCTCCCCTTCCTTCCTTCCTTCCTTCCTTCCTTCCTTCCTTCCTTCCTTCCTTCCTTCCTTCCTTCCTTCCTTCCTTCCTTCCTTCCCTCCTCCCCTCCCCTCCCTCCCTCCCTCCCTCCCTCCCTCCCTCCCTCCCTCCCTCCCTCCCTCCCTCCCTCCCTCCCCCTCCCTCCCTCCTCCCCTTCCCTCCTCCCTCCCCCTCCCTCCTCCACCTCCTCCCACCTTCCTCAGCCTCCCTTCTCCCAACATCGCCCGGTGAAACAATTGTTCTTCAGGTCAGTTTCAAGTTTTATTCCTGTATTTAGTCTGGCAAAAAAAAATTCTGAGTCCCCAAAAAAACAGCTTCGGTCCAGTGACATCCCAGACATCTCTCGTCCATTCCTTTCCAGTGCCCAGCGTATCACCCTCTCTAGACGAGTAAAGCCACTTTTCCCTC
>NC_140369.1:8375000-8380000 GCF_054491055.1 Hypomesus nipponensis
GCCAGGAGAACTCTGCGCCTTCATCACAGTTCACGTGAGGTTGCTCTGAACTTGCATGCACATTTTGGTCAAGAAGACACAACATAACAATAGACTTAACATGGTCAGAGTACTGAGAGAATAAAAGAGAGACAGAGACAGAGACAGAGAGAAGTGATGGAACATGATGGAACAGTGCTCTATCTCAAACCCTCAGGCCTTTCCATTTCATACCCTCATCCCTGCTTAAACCCAAACCCTCATCCCTGCTTCAACCCAAACCCTCATCCCTGCTTCAACCCAAACCCTCATCCCTGCTTCAACCCAAACCCTCATCCCTGCTTCAACCCAAACCCTCATCCCTGCTTCAACCCAAACCCTCATCCCTGCTTCAACCCAAACCCTCATCCCTGCTTCAACCCAAACCCTCATCCCTGCTTCAACCCAAACCCTCATCCCTGTTTCAACCCAAACCCTCAACCCTGCTTCAACCCAAACCCTCATCCCTACTTTAATCCAAACCCTCATCCTTTCATGAAACCAAACTCTCATCCCTGCTCACAAACAAATCCTCAGCTCTCACCCACCTCTCCCATCCCTTCTCCATGCTCTGTCTGCTTGTGATTAGAATACATGTACCAGTAATCCTCCCTCCCCCTGCCTCTCACCCTCCAGGGGTTGTGTATGACAGGTCCAGATGAGGTTGGGATATACCGACCTAAGACAATGGGATCCAGATGGGTGTGAGATGGAGATAAAGGATGGTCAGCCGTACAAAGGGATTGTGGTTTAGAGTTACAGAGCCAGTCTCATCTGCTGGCTGGGTGATTAATGAGACTTTACTGGCAATGAGGGGGACCTGTTTCCGCTCGGACACACGCAAACACACACACAAACACACACACAAACACGCACACAAACACACACACAAACACACACACACCCACACACATTTACAAGCTCAGATTAGACATTGCCAAAACATAGGGAGCCCAAGTGGTTCTGTTATGAACTATGGGCTGCCAGCATTGAGTAGTGTGATGGAGGGAGGATGTGTATTGTGAGATGGAGGCAAGGTGCAGAGGGATGAGATAGGGAAGATGATGAAGGGATGAATAAGTGAGTATTTGTGAGTATTTGAGATGAATGAGTATCTGTGATGGAGAAGTGAGTGAGTAAGGATGTGTGATTGTTGTGTTGGAAGCGAGAGATGCAGTTCAAGTCGTTCCCCAGTGTCTATGCTGTAAATGACGAGACCACAGTGTGTTAGCTCACTAGAGATCATAACCATTATCTGGAACACACGTGCACACACAATGACACACACACACACACACACAGTGCTACAGTAAAATGGAAACAGAACGGATAAACAGAACTAAACATCTGGCTTACCATTCATCTGACCACTCATATTATGACAAGTAGATTTCTCATGGAAATTTTCTTACCAATTGGATCTCTGTCACTAAGTCTCATTCTTGTTGCTTTTGTTAGTGTAGCTCAGCCTTGTGCCACAACCCTCCCCCTAACTCTGTCTCTCTGTCCTAACTCTCTCTCTCTGTCTCTCTCTCTCTCTGTCTCTCTCTCTGTCTCTCTCTCTCTCTCTCTCTCTCTCTCTTTGTCTGTCTGTCTCTCTCTCTCTCTCTCTCTTTGTCTGTCTGTCTGTCTGTCTGTCTCTCTCTCTCTCTCTCTCTCTCTCTCTCTCTCTCTCTCTCTCTGTCCTAACTCTCTCTTTCTCTCTCTCTCTCTCTCTCTCTCTCTCTCTCTCTCTCTCTCTCTCTCTCTCTCTCTCTCTCTCTGTCCATAACTCTCTCTCTCTCTGTCCTAACTCTCTCTCTCTCTTTCTCTCTCTCTCTCTCTCTCTCTCTCTCTGTCCTAACTCAGATTGTTTTTGACATCCTCACAGGAGCCCACTGTGTTAATTGTGCTGCTTATTTTGTTCTGTCTCTCCTCAACCATTTTTTTTTCTGTGTTCTTTGCCAAGCCAAACCAACTATTACGCACAAACACACACACATAAAACCCCCGACACACATGCTGCCTGCATGGGCTTACTTAACACATCACGTGAAGTGTCAGGGATTAAAACAACAATGGCCTAAATCAACAGCCAGACATTAAAATCACACTAGGGGACGGTCTAACTGATGCAGACGTACATCAGTCACTCAACTGCTCTCAGCACACACACACACACACACACGTGTGCATGCACATACTGTACGCACACACACACACACACGCAGACACACTCTCCTTTCTCAGGTTGGATTGTGTTTAGTTTGGTGTCCAAACCGACAGCACCTTGCTTGACAGGGCCTAACAGGTCATCACTGGACACGGTTTCCATCTAGTCTAAACACAGATCATGAGAACCACACACTCCTTCACTGAGGCAAACAAAACCACTGGAACATTCTAGATAGAAACCAATAATCCATGACATGTAAAAGGCCACCTCATCTACAGAGCTTAGACATAGATTCTACAGAGTGACATAGACCTATGTTGTTCGGTCCAGGTACAGGATTAGTTCGATGTGTGTGTGTGTGTAACTCTCAAGGAAGTGTGATGAGTGTGTGTGTGGCCTGTTGAGTGTGTGTTTTGGGTTGTGGGCAGCCCCGGGCTGGAGTCTGTGTTGTGGGGTCACCCAGAGGGTCCCGGATGGAATTACCCCCACACCTTAGACCCTCCCATCAGTGCCTCAAGCACGGTCTCTCATGGACCATTAACGCTCCAGACCACCACCCAGACGCTTACACATCATAATGATGGACCCGTGTGATGTATGTCTTCCTAAACCTTGACTATTCACAATGAGTTTATGATCCTGTAGGTAGATAGTATATCTGGCTTCAGTGGTGTTGGTGGTCTGGATCTTGGCTGTCCTGCCACCCAGGATGAGTGGATGTGTGTGTTTTGGGTCCCCACAGCAACTTCCTCCGTCTCTTTTGTTCAGCGCCCCAGTGCCCTCTCTGTGTTTGGTGTCCACATCTACACAGCCACTGGGCTGATGTGCTGAAGGCGTGTGTGTGCTGTGTGTGTGACTGTGTATGTTTGTGTGTGCGTATGTTTGTGTGTGTGTGTGTATGTTTGTGTGTGTGTGTTTATGTTTTGGGGCTGCAGGCCAGCTTCTGCATGACTGATGTGTTGTGAGTGCTGCTGATGGATCTCTGAGACAGCCACAGGAGCAGATGGACACTATACCATCAGTCAGAACAGACAAGGGTTACGCCCACATAGGGGAGTGGAGGAACAGGGGATTGGGAGAGAGATAGAGAATGACTTAGTGAGAGAGGGACTGAGGAAGAAAGACTGACTTAAAAAATACATATTTATTGGGCAGGGAGCGAGAGAGAGACAGACTAAAGAGAACACAGAGATGGATAACGAGGGAAGGAGGGAAAAGATAAATAAATAATGAAAGGGAGAGAGCGGGAGGTAGAGAGTGGGAGGGAGAAAGAGAGAAAGGAAGGGAGAGAAAGAGTAGGAGGGAGAGAGAGAGCAGGAAGGGAGAAAAAGTTGGGAAACTGAAGAAAGGGGGATGGAGAAGGTTATGTGTGTCAAGAAGGAATGTATGTGTTAGCAGGTGAAAAATGAGTGGGCTGTTATGTAGACAGCACCTAAATAATTAGTACCACACAGAGAGAGAGAGAGAGAGAGAGAGAGAGAGAGAGAGAGAGAGAGAGAGAGAGAGAGAGAGAGAGAGAGAGAGAGAGAGAGAGAGAGAGAGAGAGAGAGAGAGAGAGAGAGAGAGAGAGAGAGAGAGAGACAGAGAGAGAGAGAGAGAGAGAGAGACAGAGAGAGAGAGAGAGAGAGAGAGACAGAGAGACAGACAGACACAGAGAGAGAGAGACAGAGAGACAGAGAGACAGAGAGACAGAGAGACAGAGAGACAGAGAGACAGAGAGACAGAGAGACAGAGAGAGAGAGAGTGATGGCAGTGTATGTAAGTTCATCAAGTTAGGTCAGAGGAGTAGGTCACGTGTTTAGCTCCTGAGGCTGTGGAGTTGCCTGACACACCAGAGTGAGAAGGTCTGATACAACATATTGTGTTGACATTTTGTTGACAAGTTCTTCACTGGGTATTCCTTCATTTTCCACATAAATGACTCATCTCCTTTCTTCCAGTCACTCTCTCTGTTTCTCCCATCCCCCTTGTCAAGCAGTGTGTGTGTGTGGAGGTATGTGTGTAGGTACGTGTGTGTAAACATGTGTGAGGGCTTGTTTGGGTCCGCCACAGGCACATTATTGTCAAACAGAGAGAGAGACCCATGGGAGGGTGGGGAGGGGGAGGGAGGGCAAGTGGCAAGGGGAGGGTTAGGGGAGGGTGGAGTTAGGGGGGACAAATCCTATACAAATTGAACCCCTTTAGGGCATAGGGCCCTGGTTAGGATGGAGAGATAGACAGCAAGAGACATTTCATGCCACCTTTTTACACCTACTCTTGTTTTTACTCTCTTTCTCTGACTTCAACACTCTCACGTACTCTGGCCTCACATTTGAACACTTCCTCCATTCAATCTCCCTCCTCTTTCCCTCCCACTCTCCCTCCCGCCCTCCCTCCGTCTTTCTTCCCTCTCTCCCTTTCTCCCTCTCTCCCTCTTTCCCTCCCTCCCTCCCTCCCTCCCTCCCTCCCTCCCTCCCTCCCTCCCTCCCTCCCTCCCTCCCTCCCTCCCTCCCTCCCTCCCTCCCTCCCTCCCTCCCTCCCTCCCTCCCTCCCTCCCTCAGATATTGTGTGTGACACAGCCCTATTCAGACACACAGACACCTGAGAGTGAGCTGCTGTTCCCAGAGAAGGATTAAGACTGGCATCCCCCCGCCCCTTCTCTCACTCCCCCCGCCCCCTACTTCCATCCCCTCCGCCCCCTCCCTCACTTCCCCTACCTACCCTCCGTTCCTACCTCTTTCACTCCACCACCATCCCTCTTGCCTTGTCATATCCCATCCTCCTCCTTCCCTCCCACCTGCCTCCCTCCCTCCCACCTGCCTCCCTCCCCCCATCCTTCCATACTTCG
>NC_140369.1:8385000-8410000 GCF_054491055.1 Hypomesus nipponensis
TACAACCAAGCCATCTAAACTGGGTACCTTGCATTCAACCCTGGAGAATTGGATGGAAGTCATAGAATAACTCCACTAAGCCTCAGTTTGTTTAGATGAAGGTCTTGCCATATTACTTAGACCTTTCCAATATTTTGAGCCGCAATACACACGTGTGCGTGTGCGTGTGTGCGTGTTGATGTTGGCGGGGCCGGGAGTGTGCTGTGCAGAGGGAGTCCTCAGCCAGAACCTTTACACTCAGTCTATTTCAGGAGAGGCCGGACAGCAGGCCATGTTCAGCTCTGCAGGATCTTGATTCAGCACTCTGCCAGAAACAACCCGAGGCCTTAATGATGTTTTCACTGCGAAGAACCTAATATTGAGAGGGTGCTGAGCGGCCTCAAAACCTTCACCTCTTTCTCCAGTGACGGTGATCCGGGCCTCTCCCCTCACCTCGGCCCACAATAACCGTGCAGGAAGATCGTTTTTCAACCTAACAACTCTGTTCATAGTCTTCACAGCCGAAATATAAAGCTTTTCCAAATGGATCAAGCAGCTTTGATGTGAACGGAGCGACACTTCCGAGGGCCCATGGCTCATGCAGTAGTGCAGTGCTTCTTGTCAAGGCCAGGCAGTGAAGCAGCATGTATAAATCATTAGAATCTCTTCTCCAGCCATTAACCTCCAAGTGGTGTTTAAAGAGATGCTTACAGAACTGCACTATGACTCAACAGTTAAACAAACACTGTCAGGGATGAGAAGGTTTCACCCTGTAATAAGAAGTGAAATATCCGCCAGACCGGAATGAAATCACATACTAACGGGCACGCACGCACGCACACACACACACACACATTCGCATAAATTACAGTATCAGCCTCGCAAGTGCAAGGGGAGGTGAGGGGAAACAGCTGTGTTGAGTGACACACAAAGGCACTAGCTATCAAGCTAGTTTGCTAGCTATGCCAGTGCAGTAAAACTACACAAGGCAGACTGGTGTGTTTCAGCTGGCCAGTGAAGGCCAGAGAAGGGGAGGTGAGAGAACACATCTGGAGTGAAGCATGGGGGCAGAGGCTAACACTTAACAAATAATAACGCATGTGCAATACTGCACTGAGACTTGTTAGCAAAGCCACATCAAGGAGCAACAATCATGTTATCATAGGAAAGCGTCTCTTAATGAGAGCAGCGTGTGTGAGGGTGGTGGAGTGAAGGGTGAGTGAAGCAGACAGAGAAAGAGAAGTTAGCATGTTAGCGCAGTGCTAGGCTGTGCCCTCTGAGCAGTGGAGCCTGACAGGTAGGGAAACAGCCCCCAGATCAATTACAGAGCTAATATGTACCTGTCAGAGCTCCTAATTACACCTAAACACACACACACATACACACAAACACACACACACACACACACATCAATGCACACTGTAGCTGTCAGTGCACCAATTACCCATACAAATTAGCAGTGTAGAGCTGTGTCCATTGGACCATGTAGATTCTAGCAGGTCCAAGAGTCAGGCTGAGCTGTAGCTTCTATCGGCCCAGGGATCTGTGTCTCTCTGACCCAGTTTGGGTTCTGGCTGCTGTTGTGATGGAAGCCAGATGAGCCAGTGCAGGTGTCTGGCTTCTCTCTGCCTCCCCTCAAGACGAGGGGAGTTGGGGCTGAGTCAAGCCCGGTCTGGGCTCTGTCACAGATAGCCTCCATCATTGGCTAGCAACAGTATTGTTTGGTCTCTGCCATGTCTACACTGTAATTGATTGTTAAGGCCAGTCTTCCAAAGCTGTGGCTGGGAATGTGTCCTGGACTGTCATGGTTTGTCTTCCTTTTCTGGACGGGCTGAGGTGGTGGGGCAGGGGTCTGAGGTCGGCTAGTAAGTGTAATTAGACAACTGCAAGACTGCAGGGAATTGCAGGAATGCCACACAAGGTGGTTGACAAGGTTAACAAGCTGTTGTGTTTGGTGGGACGTGTGCTGTTGTTGTGTTGTGTTTGAGGGCATCGGGGGCAAACTGACTGCTGCTGTGTTAGGAAGCAGCTGGCAGGTGGAGAGTGCTGCATGTGTAGGAGGCCTTCTGCACGTGTGCAGGAGGAGGTACTGCTTAGGATCAATTAGAAACAGCTGGAAACTATCACTGGCTGGAGTCCTGTGGCCATCCACAGCAGCATCCCCGTACTTGCTGCGCACACAGGTGGTGTGTGTGTGCTCACATTTAGAATGTGGGCCGTTGACAGAGTGCCCGATGTTGTACATGACACACAGTTAATGATGCAGAGCCTGTGTGTGTGTGTGTGTTACTGTGTGTGTGTGTGTGTGTGTGTCTGTGTGCGTGCATTTGTAACATTCAAGGACAACCTACTGGACTGTTAAATCCAAACATAATTTTTTCCTTTTGGAGGATGACATCACATCTGTGACAGGTTGGGAGCTAGCTCTCACACACATGTGAGTGCACACACACGCACACACACAACACAAGGCAGAGATTGGGCAGAACCCTGGAGGAACAGAGGCTTGATTCAGACCCCCTGAGCCCAGCTGGTCTGGATCTCTGTCCCTAGCAGCGTCCCCCTGCTGCCTGGCAGAACCATCAGCATCACCCTGGGCTGAGGCCGGGCAGGGACCTAACACACTCTGGACTGGCCTCAGTTTCAGGGGTTTCGACAAGGGTTCAAGATTCAGACTTAGAGAGTGGATAGAGACCCTCTCTGTCTCTCCTCTCGGCCACTCCTTCGTCTCTGTGTCCTCTCAGATCTCAGCTTGCCTCTGCCCCTGCCTCCCTCTGCCTCCCAGTACCCCCCCCCCCACCTTGCTGCCTCCGCCCCCTCTCTCCCAGTCAGATTGTGTCCCCTACATGTCTAAGCCTGTGCTCACTGGTGTTTGATGGCAGTTAATTTGCTGCAGTGTTGACAGGCGGATAGCTGCTCCGCAGTGTGTGTGTGTGTGTGTGTGTGTCTGTGTGTTCCTCGCTCTCCCTGGTGTAATTGCTGCATCTGAATCCACTGCCCTGGATTACAGGATCTCCCGCAATTTACTCTCCTGGGAGCGTCGAGCACTGTGGGAAAACAGTGTGTGTGTGTGTGTGTGTGCGCACGTGTGTGTGTTTGAGCTCTGTGGGAAAAGTGTGCTTGCTCTGTAGTTCAGCGAACAATAGTCTTTTATCCTGTCTATAGAAGCATAGATCCATGTTTATGGTGCCTGACCAACAGCAGAGTCAGCTCATACGTAGGGGAACGGAAAGCACACACACAGACACACACGCATGCACACACGTACACACAAACAAACATCCACGCACACGCACACACACACACACACGCATGCACATGTTACGACAGGAATGACCTGTCGCAATTCTCCTAGGAAGTTGACCCTCTGTAGGATACTGCTTCGTTCTCCAGCACAAACACCGCCCTCAGCGTCGCCCCCATCTGGCCAACTGAGACACAGCAGCAGAAGAGCATGCACCTGAGACCACAGCATCCAGTGAGGTTGTGTCTCCGGTCCACCAGTCAGCCAGCATCAGAGCAGGATCCCTCTGTCTGAATGGGCCTCTGCTGTGAGGACCAGTCTGTGTGCAGGGGTCTGTTCACAGCTACAAATGTCACGGCAATCGAAGGAGCGGCGTTGGTGGCCCTCGAAGGCAAGGTCATAAAATCCCACTGTGGAACGCACACTCTCCAGAACATTCTTTTATCCCCACTAAACCTGCCGTACCTCACACACACACACACACACACACACACACACACACACACACACCCCTATACTACCATTGTCTCCTTGCATTCTATGTGTGGTAGCCAGGTAACCAAGCTGTGTGTGTGTGTTTCCCTTTGTGTGTGTGTGTGCGTGCGCGTGTGTGTTTGTGTGCGTGTGTGAGAGCGAGTGTGAAAGAGACAGACGGAAAGAAAGAGAGAGAGAGCATCCTTAAGGACAGATGTTTTTTATGGGTTTGAGTAAACCTGTCCGCCCTTAAGACAGATGTTTATTTGTGACCCAGACAGCCTTGTGGCCATTAGAGAAGAGGTAACTGTTGGAGATGCATTCTATCCACTCCATCGGGTAGACCTGTGTGGAACACCTTAGTGCAGTCCTAATACATCTGCTGAAAACACAAGTTCCAACATATAAAATGTTGGAACTTCAGGTGATGTATTAGCCTGTAGATTTAGAAATGTTGATTTCATCCTAGTCAACACTTGTTGACTGGTGAGGTGGTTGCTGAAGGCACAAGAACGCCTTGTCTCCTTGGACTTTCACACAGTTCCTTTCCCCCGACGCTCTCTTTGTGTGAGCCGTCATCTCGTCTAAGCAGCACCATGCCCGCTGCTTCTGCATCAACACAGTCATCAGTACCTTGTGTCCGGGGGTGTGTGTGTGTGTGTGTGTGTGTGTGAGTGAACAGAGATACCCTGGAAGCATCCAGTCAAAGCTTGTGGCGCCAGTTCTTAATGGATCCGTTTAAAACGACCTTGACAAACACAGAAACATAATGGTCAATGCTGTCTGTGAACGCAACCCTGAATGTTTCCCAAACCTCCCTAGACTCCCAAACAGAGTGTGTGTGGTATTCCCATGCCTGTTGACCAGAACACTCCATCATAATGTCTGCGATTGTGTGCGCTACAGACCCCCTGTCGTGCCCAGATAAACAGTCACTCACACCGTCATGTACGTGAATACACAAACGCGCACACACACGCACACACACACACACACACACACACAGACACAGAGACACACACAGTGCCATGCTCTATTCAGATGCTACGTTCAACTGCTGCCACCTGTAAATGATGACTGAGACTGTCTAAGAGGTGCAGCTCTCCTCTGTAGGCTGTGCTCTGTAACCCCTCAGTTCATTAGTGTTATTTATCACTGCTGGAACCTGCAGTTAGACTCTCAACACGCTTCCACTCGCCAAGCAACACATCTACAGACACGTCAGGGCCTGATAGAGGGAGAGAGCAAAAGAGAGAGAGACAAAGAGTCAAAGAGAAAATAAATAAAGAGAGAGCAAAAGAGATAGAGTGCTGAGTTTGTGAGTTTGTGCATGTAAGGTATGAGGGGAATTCAGAGTTTGTCCAAAACCACTATGAAACCGTCAAGAAGCAAAAAAGTATATTTTAACCTACTGTAGACATGGCCACCAACAACAATACAATAGGTCCTAAAGGCAGCACCAATGACCTCATCCTGCATTATCTGGTCATAATCTGGTTCCTGCCCTCCTCGGCTCCTGCTCGGACCGTGAGTCAGCTGGTGGAAGGAGTACCATGTCCTGGGTGATGTCATCACTGCTGGCCCTGGGAACCAGTGTGCCATGTCTGAGTGATGACAGTAGGATACTTCCTGCTTCCTAGTTCATTGCCGTCAGGACAGACAGAGAGAGAGAGAGAGAGAGAGAGAGAGAGAGAGAGAGAGAGAGAGAGAGAGAGAGAGAGAGAGAGAGAGAGAGAGAGAGAGAGAGAGAGAGAGAGAGAGAGAGAGAGAGAGAGAGAGAGAGAGAGAGAGAGAGAGAGAGAGAGAGAGAGAGAGAGGGGCAGACAGACAAATAGAGAGAGAGAAAATCATTTTGAACCAGGTCAAATGTTAAATGCTATTCCATCCGTCACAAACTCCCCCCTCTGACTCCCTATACAAACTTATATATTTTATTACCCAATCTCAATCCCAAGCACACACACAAACACACACACTGAACACACACACTGAACACACACATAAACACACAAATACAAAGACATTCTCTTTCTCAGCTCAGTCCCATATTTCAGCCTTGATGGACAAATTGGGTTCCCAGCCCCAGACTGACGGGGTTAACTGGCCTCAGCAGAGAGGTTCACACTGGTCTCCTTTCCTTTCCTTACCCCTCCTCTCTGCTCCTCTCCTTTGCTTTCTCTCCCCTCCCTTTCCTCTCCTCTTCTCGTCTTGTAGCTCAGATATTCCAGTATAGCAGTGAGAAAAGAACAGATGCTACAGTAGGGTGAAACCTGTGGCATCCACAAGGGTCTTCAGAAACAATGTTGAGAAATCCTTCTGTTGTTGAGTGCTGATGATGACTGAAGGGTTTATGTATTGATCTGTCAGTATAAATCACGCACTGTTTCCACACTGAGACCTCCGAGCCAAACTGAGTGTTACTCTGTGGGACGTTTTTACAGTTTAGCCCCTTCTGGCCTCAAATGAACACTCCCTGGAGGCCTCCTCTCCTCTCCCCTCGTCTCCTCTCATCTCCTCTCCCCTCATCTCCTCTCTTCTCCTCTCCCCTCATCTCCTCTCCTCTCCCCTCCTCTCTTCTCCTCTCCCCTCATCTCCTCTCTTCTCCTCTCCCCTCCTCTCCTCTCCTCTCCCCTCATCTCCTCTCTTCTCCTCTCCCCTCATCTCCTCTCCTCTCCCCTCCCCTCCTCTCCTCTCCTCTCCTCTCCCCTCCTCTCCTCTCCCCTCATCTCCTCTCATCTCTTCTCCCCCCTCTTCTCTCCTCTCCTCTCCCCTCCCCCTCTCCTCTCCTCTCCTCTCATCTCCTCTCATCTCCTCTCCCCTCATCTCCCCTCCTCTCCTCTTCTCTCCTCTCCCCTCATCTCCTCTCCCCTCCCCTCCTCTCCTCTCCTCTCCTCTCCTCTCCTCTCCCCTCCCCCCCTCTCTTCTCCTCTCCTCTCCCCTCATCTCCTCTCTTCTCCTCTCCCCTCCCCCCTCTCATCTCCTCTCCTCTCCTCTTCCCTCCTCTCCCCTCATCTCCTCTCCCCTCATCTCCTCTCCTCTCCTCTCCCCTCATCTCCTCTCTTCTCCTCTCCCCCCTCTTCTCTCCTCTCCTCTCCCCTCCCCCCCTCTCCTCTCCTCTCCTCTCCCCTCATCTCCTCTCTTCTCCTCTCCCCTCCCCCCTCTCATCTCCTCTCCTCTCCTCTTCCCTCCTCTCCCCTCATCTCCCCTCCCCCCTCTCATCTCCTCTCCTCTTCCCTCCTCTCCCCTCATCTCCTCTCCCCTCCTCTCTTCTCCTCTTCCCTCATCTCCCCTCCATGTTCTCTTCTCCACTCATCTCATTTCCTCTCCTCAAATGAACATTGGTAGCCTATTCTATAGACATACAACATATCATAAAACAAATACATGCAGTTTTATAGATGATGCCGTACCCTTCAGGAACATACACACACTGTTACAGTAAAAAGAGAAAAACGTGCTCATTCACCCCACACTCTTACATACGTACGCCAAAAGGACGTGTCGCAGCCACATCTCTCTATTTAACGGATGATGGATGAAGGCTCTCGGAATTTGTCAATGAGAGCCCTTTGGGCTTTCTGGATTGATCACAGTCTAAGTAAATAAGCAGACAGTCAGCATGTGTGTGTGTGTGTGTATGGGGGGGGGGGGGTGGAGGGGGTAGGGCACAGAAACCGAAGAAATCCATTCCGTCTGTTTTCCCTCATGTACTGTATGTATGCCTGTCTGTCTTTGTTGACCCGAAAGTGTAACCTGAGTGATCGGCGATCGTGCGGAAGAGATTTTTTCTCCCCAACCGTGAGGGGTGGTGGAAGACACTGGAGATGATCTGGATAGTTGGTCGTCTTTTAACAAGCTTTATTAGCATCTGACAGGCTAATTGAAGCCATTTGCGGCCCACGGTGCAGCTTTAGTGACGTTCCAGAGATTTTACAATCTCACAGCTGGGGCCCATTGTCTCAGGATTCCATGTAAAAGTTAGCATGGACAGGAAGAAGAGACAGGAGAGAGGAGTAGAGGAGAGAGGGAGTAGGAGGTAGGGTGGAGAGAGGAAGACAAGAAAGAGTACTTCAGTCCACCCTGACTAGACCAGACCAGATACAACCAGACTATACCAGACCAGATACAACCAGACTATACCAGACCAGATACAACCAGACTATACCAGACCAGATATAACCAGACTAGACCAGACCAGACTTGAGCAGATACAAACCAACCCTGGTTCTGTCTGGGTGAGTGATGTAAGGTCTTGTCTAGCCTCCTGTCCAACTTTCTCTCTCTCTTTCTTGCACACACACACACACACACACACACATGAATGCAGCCATAACTCTCTCCATGCCACAGTTGTCTTACTGACTCTGTCCGCTTTTGTTCCAAAGGTCAGCCTCAAACTGTTACCATGGTGATGGGTCACAAATCCTGTGGTTATGGGATGACACACAATTCTCCTAGCTGGTGACACGTTGTCCCTGGTGACGGAGTCCCATTGGTCATCAGACTGACGCTTGGCACACACCACTCCATTGGAGAAGATGTGCGTGTGTGTGTGTGTGTGCATGAATGTGTGTATCTTTGCATGCATGTGTGTATGTGTGTGTGTGTGTGCATGCCAATGTATGTGTAGGAAGTTTAGGTTTATCTTCCCAGGGGTCTGGATGACCACTAGTCTAGCCCTGGGTGTGATAATGAGTTTGAATTCAAAGCAGAGATAAATCTGTCTTGGCTCCTCATGGCATTGGTCTGGACACCACTTGGCCAGTCTGAGGCTAGACGCTAGCATCCAGTGATACATTTACATTTGTGCATTTAGCAGACGCTAATCAGTCTGATTGGCTCTGCACAGTGGCTGAGATACCCTTCTCTATCTGTTATAACATGGGGTGTGATCTCATATTCCAGTTTCTACACGCTCCAAACTATTGACAGCATCTATGGAATTTGGAAATGAGATCCTGTACATGCCTTTTTCTATTCCGACAAGCCATTCCATTTATCATTTTAATGTTAACCCCTTCCTTCCTCTATAGATCAGAATCATTTCACCTTTGATGTGTGTGTGTGTGTGTGCCATGGTGTGTGTGTGTGTGTGTGTGTGTGTGTGTGCCATGGTGTGTGTGTGTGCAGGGGTCGAGGAGAGGAGATGGGAGGATAGGAAAAATACCAAAGAAAATACCAAAGTTCAAGAGTTAGGAGAGTTGCTGGTTGAATCATGGGATCTATCTACTTTGAGAAGTAGATAGAAGACTAGACTCATGATCAGAGTCAGTCCTCTACAGCTGAGGACGATATGAAGGTTTATAGTACAGTCGTGTGGCTTGAGGGGCAGGGAGCAGAGAGTGTGACTGAGGACCTTACTCTGTCACATAGTGGCATGCTCATTCCTGGTGAGAATGGCTGGACTTAAGTTTGTCATGCAAGTCTACTCTGACACTGCTGCCCAGATAGCTGCTCTGGTTCTCAGTAACTGATTCCTTGATGGACACACACCCAAACAGACACACACACCCAAACACACTCAAACACACACAAACACACACAAACACACACAAACACACACACATGGAAAGCTCCGTCATGTCAGATACTTTCCCCCCTTTGACGTTCCACTCCACTTCCTGCTCATTAACGCATCACTTCCTTCCTCGGATGTAAGTGTCGCCCTCATAAAGTAGGTAGGTACCTCCACACACACACACACACACATACACACACACACACACTGTTGATAGAGTGAGTCATTTCCTGGTGTGACATACAGTAGGAAACAACTGGGCAAAACCCTGAAAAGGTACTCCCACTGCTCAGAGATTAGGGGATGTGTGTGTGCTTGGTCCTTCACTGAAATGTGTGCAGCGTGCATGTGCACAGTGTCAAGTGTCTTGACACTTCTGGTAGGTTCTATACAGACAGCACATGATGCGACTGTTGTGATGTTTCAGTTGGCGTCAAGAGTCTGTGTGTCTGTTTGTGTGTGTATGTGAGTGTTTGGTGTCTCTGGGTGTTTCCTCTGAGCTGCTGGGAGACTCTCCTGCCTCTGCTCTGTCACTTTATTCCCATGGTCTGGACACACGCATCTCACATGTGTTTATCTCTCTCTCTCCCAGGTGCGTGTGTATGTGCTTGTTCAGGGTAGTGCATTTTGAGAACATATCTGCAAGAATTGTGTCGTCGTGTTTCATGAGCGCTATGTGTCTCTCATGGTGCACACATGTCCGCATGTTCAGGAGTTTCCGGGGTGTGTGTCTGCACCACGGCCTCTGAGAACCGAGCACCACTCAGAGTTCTCACATGTGGGCTGGGCTACCGCTGATCATGGGAAAGCAGAGCTCGTGCAGATCCCTGAGCCACACCCCCTACACCCTGACCTCTGATGCAATCCCTCCAAACCCATGCCAGCCTCGCCATGGCAACAGGGGGCCAACAGCGGCAGGAGCTGGGAGACAGGAAGTGGCACACAGCAGCAGAGTCAATAGGACTGTCACTGGAGCTGTTCCCACTGGGTGGTAGTGTTGATCACAGCCAGAGATAGACACTCCTCAACACAGCCCAGCTGAAGACACGCCCCCCTGTCCTGTCCTCACACCAGGGTCTGAGGGAGTTCTTTCATTCGCAAAACGTTGGTGAAACCAGGACTTGATTTTGACCTTGTTATTACAGTACAGGGAGTATCTATCAGGAGCCTTTACTTTGATTTCAAATTCGATTCTCAGTCCAGCATTTGGTATGTGAGTGTTGACCTGTCTGTGAATCCTTGAAGCTGGTACACTGTGACTGGACTGCAGTAACACCACGAGCCCGGCTAGCTGGGTTATCCTGAGCGCCAGTCCTGGTGTGAGTGCTGCTAGCTGGGTTATCCTGAGCGCCAGTCCTGGTGTGAGCGCTGCTAGCTGGGTTATCCTGAGCGCCAGGCCTGGTGTGAACGCTGGTCATGGTGTGAGCGCTGCTAGCTGGGTTATCCTGAGCGCCAGTCCTGGTGTGAGCGCTGCTAGCTGGGTTATCCTGAGCGCCAGTCCTGGTGTGAGCGCTGCTAGCTGGGTTATCCTGAGCGCCAGTCCTGGTGTGAGCGCTGCTAGCTGGGTTATCCTGAGCGCCAGTCCTGGTGTGAGCGCTGCTAGCTGGGTTATCCTGAGCGCCAGTCCTGGTGTGAGTGCTGCTAGCTGGGTTATCCTGAGCGCCAGTCCTGGTGTGAGCGCTGCTAGCTGGGTTATCCTGAGCGCCAGGCCTGGTGTGAACGCTGCTAGCTGGGTTATCCTGAGCGCCGGTCATGGTGTGAGCGTTGCTAGCTGGGTTATCCTGAGTTCCAGTGTGAGGAGATGATTATAACGTTGGGTAACTGGACTTACAGTAATAGTGAAAGATTAATCATTTTCTGCCTTCTGATTTATGATGTTCCTAATGAGTAGGTGTGCATGTGTATATGTGTGAGTGTGGTTTAGGTGTGGGTTTGCTTGAGTGACTCCTTCAGTTTCACGTCTCCCTCACTGTCTTGGCTGAGTCCTGCGATAATACTCCTTGAGTGGTCAGTAACACACCCTGAGCTGCACACAGCCTGAATGCTAAGTGGCACTTTTCAGACAAACAGAGAGAGAGAGAGAGAGAGAGAGAGAGAGAGAGAGAGAGAGAGAGAGAGAGAGAGAGAGAGAGAGAGAGAGAGAGAGAGAGAGAGAGAGAGAGAGAGAGAGAGAGAGAGAGAGAGAGAGAGAGAGAGAGAGAGAGACACAGAGACACAGAGACACAGAGACACAGAGACACAGAGACACAGAGAGGATGGAAGAGGGAGACGGGGGGGATGTAAAAAAAGAGACTGACATGGAAAGAGAAAGAGGGAGAGAAATAAAGAAAATAATACGAGAAATTGTGGAAGGGCAAAAAAAAGAGCAAGAAAAAGAAGGATGATTTACAGGAGGAGAAAACAGCTGAGCTGGTTTGCTTTCGAAGACTGCAGCAACATCCAACACTCATCAAAATAAGGTTTAAATTAAGATTCTAAACCGACGCTTGTGTGTGTGTGTGTGTGTGTGTGTATGTATGTGTGTGTGTGAGGGTGTTTGGGTTGGCGTGTGGAACTCCACAGTGTGGCAGAGCAGGGATCTGGGCCGACCTCACAACCACACCGCCAGAGACTGCTCCGCTCTGCACTTTCTCCTCCCAGGTCCTCCCCAGTCCTGCTTCTCTTACGGCTGACAGAGAGAGGGGGGTACTTTTAGACCTTGCAGAAGCCTCCCCATATTCACCACAGAGTAGCATGAGCCACAGGGAAGGCACAGGATCAGGATGGTCCATCTGAACCACCCGACCAAACACCTTCCTCATCTTCATCATTGCAACAGCCAACTATGGAATCCCAAATGCCTGGCTGGTACAGGAGGGATCTTGAGTCCATGGTGCCAGCCTCACGCCACTGAAGGCACCACGCCCTCTAGCCCTTTATCACTGGAACTACACTTCCATACGAGAGCTCAAGTGGAGTGTGTTTGCGACCGTTTGTGTTTGTGTGCATGAGAGACGTCGTCATGGTTATAAGAAGCCATGAGTCAGCAATTCTGGAAACACAATGAACACTCCATCCCTCTCTTTCCTTCGTTCGTTCCTGCAGCAAAGAGTAATTTATGGAGCGGTTTCGCACACCTAGAGATGGATGGGTTTAGAGAGAAATCTCAGGTATGCAGCTCAACTGGACCGTCGTAAATCTGTGGTGTCAAAGAGTCAGGACCTCACACTGTGGGGGAAGAACCTCTAGAGTCTCTTCAGAACCAGGACTGTAGGACTACATCCAGGACTATAGGACTACATCCAGGACTGTAGGACTACATCCAGGACTGTAGGACTACATCCAGGACTATAGGACTACATCCAGGACTGTAGGACTACATCCAGGACTGTAGGACTACATCCAGGACTATAGGACTACATCCAGGACTATAGGACTACATCCAGGACTGTAGGACTACATCCAGGACTGTAGGACTACATCCAGGACTGTAGGACTACATCCAGGACTGTAGGACTGCATCCAGGACTGTAGGACTACATCCAGGACTATAGGACTACATCCAGGACTGTAGGACTACATCCAGGACTATAGGACTACATCCAGGACTGTAGGACTACATCCAGGACTGTAGGACTGCATCCAGGACTATAGGACTACATCCAGGACTGTAGGACTACATCCAGGACTATAGGACTACATCCAGGACTGTAGGACTACATCCAGGACTGTAGGACTACATCCAGGACTGTAGGACTGCATCCAGGACTATAGGACTACATCCAGGACTGTAGGACTACATCCAGGACTATAGGACTACATCCAGGACTGTAGGACTACATCCAGGACTGTAGGACTACATCCAGGACTGTAGGACTACATCCAGGACTATAGGACTACATCCAGGACTGTAGGACTACATCCAGGACTGTAGGACTACATCCAGGACTGTAGGACTGCATCCAGGACTGTTCCATGGGGTTTGTTTTTAGACTCCTTCAGGTCTAAGGTTGTTCAGTTGGGGTTGACTGATAACAAACAGCATCCATGTCCTTCATCCATGGTGGTTGTGGGGTGTTGTTGTGGAGAAGGCCCGTTTGCTGGCAGTGGGATGAGCACACAGCACACAGCAGCAGCAGGTCTTTCTCAGGGGGAGAGCTCCTCAGGCCACTATCATAGAGCAGGGGATTTATGGATGTGAGTGTCTGTGGGGAGAGATTCCCAGCATTAGCTCTGACCCTGACCCTGGGCTGTCTGTCATTACCTAAACAAACTCTTAGTGGCCACTCAGGTTCTCTCTCTCTCTCTCTCTCTCTCTCTCTCTCTCTCTCTCTCTCTCTGTCTCTCTCTCTCTCTCTCTCTCTCTCTCTCTCTCTCTCCCTCTCTCTCTCTCTCTCTCTCTCTCTCTCTCTCTTGTGCTCTCTCTCTCTCCCAGGATAGACTAACCCTAACCCCCTTGCTGAAACTCAATACTCCTCAAGACATCCCAGAGTCGCACACCTCATAAAAGGGCTTGGGGTTCAGTGTACTTCAAACGCTCCGGGCAGATAAAAGGCTGTGTTTGTTTACGCACAGCCCTCTCAGCTGCCCCAGAATGCCCACCACTTCCTAATTTAATTAGACTGAAAGGCTCCAGGGCGGGCGGTTGTGGGGAACGCTCTGGGTGGAACTCCCCGATGCTGAACGTTAACTCCAGGGTTCTCTGAGTTGCTCAGGGTCACGCAGGTGGGATCTGTGTTGGAGAGATGAGAAGGCTGAGTTAAAAAAGAGACAAATCAACACTGGGACTGTGTGTAGAAGCAACATTTTCTGTAGAACCACAGGATTCAAAGGTCCTTAGGGCTGCGTTCAATAACAGTACTAATATGGAGAGACAGCAGTCAATGGTTGGTGACAGCTTTAAAAGGATTCAACAATAAAGAGTTGCATTGAGAGAAAATAGAACTTGAAGAACTCGGAGGGGAGTTCAATGAGCAGGGCTGCGTTCAAGTCGTACTGTGTTATGTAGCAACGGGCCTGTTTCAGTGACAGCTTTGTGGGTAGTGTTCAGAACCACCATAGCCCGGACCAGCTGAGAAAACAGGGCTCATGTGTAGCTCTGCAGGACACTCGTATGGATGATATTAACCTAGCTTCTATTTATCCTCTGCTACAGAGCCAAACACACACACACACACACACACACACACACACACACCACTGTGTACCCGATGTTACTGCATCAGAGCCAAACCCAGAGAACTGGGTCCAGCATGCTGCTGAAACCTCAGCTTGTTAACCTCTGGACTATACATGGCAACACACACGCACACACACACACAGCAGTATCAGCTGTGGATATCAGCTAGTCTGTTCTGGGAAACATAGCCCAGGGACAGTAAGATAATGGAGTGTTCATGTCAGTACTAATGGCTGTGATTACTGGTAAGGTGATATGATGGATGAGGAATGGGTTTTGTTATGGCCAGATTATCACTATGAAAACACACTCACGCTTCACTCTTCGCAACATGTCTCACCAGTAGTTTCTCCGCTTGTTTTGTCCCTCTGGTTTCTCTCTCAGCAGGCTTTCTGCTCTGTCTGGGTCAAGTCCCAGCTAGTTAACTCAGGACTCAGACGTGTGGAGATCCATTATTAGGGCAGACTTATGACAGGACAGCTGTTGTATCTAACACAGTCCTGCACTGAGGCCAGAGAGCTCGCTAGCTGTCAGAGAACCCTGGTTCACTGGTCCACTGGAGGAGAGGCTTGGGGCACTGTTCCCCTCGGTGGAAACAGATAGGAGGACGAGAGAGCTCGTGTTGTTTTCAGGCCCGAGCTCTGATTAAATCTAGTCTGTCTGATCGAGTGAGGGAATGTTTTAGGCCAGCAGTGTGTGAACGTATCTCTGTGTGTGTGTGTTATTATAGTATCACTGGCAACTAAAATAATGATTATAATTCATTGGCCATTCCAAGTGTGGTTTCTGAATTTGAAACGAGCAACCTCAACCCACCTCAACATATAAACGCGTGCACACACACTGACAGACAAACACATGTTACCCAACACACACTCTCCTTACTGCACAAACACACATAAATGCATGGCAACCACTATTACCACATAGGGTCGCAGAGAGCATCAGTCAAATTAACGCTGATCTGCTGAAAACCAATCCCTTTTTTCACACACACACACACACGCGCGCGCGCGCGCACATACACACACACACATGTTCTCTTTCTCAAACACCAACACTCACACACACATAATGTTGTACACACTAGTGGTGATTTTACAGTCTTTTTAGGACTGCTCAAGCACCCCTCAATTTCATCTCAGCGCCCCCCCCCCCAAAAAAATAAAGTTTTATTATTAATAAGTGTTATTATCTTAAATAAATGTTTGTGCTCTAACGCAAGAGTTTGCCAACGTGTCTGTTAGTGACAGATGACAAACAATTACGTGTTCAAAGGGCTGTACTGTAAATAGGGACTTTCTTAGTTTTTTCATTCATTCAATATTTAGCATAATAATAAATACATGTATTAATTGTTATCCAGTGAAATTAGTGATGTATTACCAAGGGGGTTTTTTGCAAGGCACTGTATTCATGTTCCATCCTCTTTGGGGGCTGAGCCCCCCTAAAGGTCTGATCCTACAATCACCCCTGATACACACAGTATGTGCTGTCTCTCTCCATGCCATGTCATTCATGGATTTTCTCCTTATAAGAGTCTGGCTTTGCTGCCTAACTCATTTCAGAGCTCTGTACGAGTGTGAGTGTGTGAGTGTATGTGTGTGTGTGTGTCTACAACTGCCACTGTTGGTTAACTGTAATTTCATGTTGGTTTGAATCCTGGGGTGTCAATCTTCATTCCAGAGTAACTCAACTCAATTGGAAACGTTCCCTGTAAGTTAACTCGTATAGTGAGTGCCGTGTGTGTGTGTGTGTTTGTGTGTATGTCAGCGTGTGTGCGTGTGTGTTAGTCTCGTCTGCACAGATATTTTGGTGGGTAGATACAGCCCCCTCCCCAGCCCGTGTAGTGCGCTCAGTGTTCAGTGCTGCTGGCTCCAGGCAGAGCAGTAATGCCTCCCCCAGGCCTGCAGCCCTGCAGCTCTGCAGCCCTGCAGCCCTGCTCACCTCAGGTCCCAGCCATAATGAAGCCATATCCCACTCCACTATAATAAGACAGTAAAATGTGATTTATTCTGCTCATTTCAAACTTACAGAGAAACATGCTGCTTCGCCAGCTGTGTGTGTATGTCTGTGTGTGTGCCTGTCTGTTAGAGTGGGGTGGTGTTCCCATGTGTGTGGGGGTGGGGAGTGGGGTGCATGAGTGAGTGTGTGTGTGTGTGTGTGTGTGTGTGAGTGTGTGTGTGAGTGTGTGTGTGTGTGTGTGTGTGTGTGTGTGTGTGTGTGTGTGAGTATGGAGGGGGAGTGTTTTGTACGAATTCAGCATCAACACGAGGTGCAAAAAAATACTGTGTGTGTTAATTAGCCAGCTCCCTACAGACCTCACTTCAGATTGAGCCTTCTCACTGTTCACAAGGACTTCCTGTCCCACTTCCGGTTTGGCTGTGATGTCACTGTGGCATCTGGCTCCACTGGCTCCGCCCTCAATTCAGGGTTTCATCAGGGTTTCATCCCACATCACTCTCTGTCCTGTCTGACGTGCATGAGCTCTCACACACCGCCCATGTCATGTTCCCAGCACTGGAGCCCTGGGAGAGGCGAGCAGGAGAGACGCGTAGAGACCACACTCTGAGCTCCCTGTGGAGACCAGCAGTCATAACTCACACTCCTATGGAGTATTTATGTCTAGATGAATATGTCACATTCTGCACTGGGACAGTCCCACATAAACAGTATGTAAATTGAAAAATTCTCATGTAAACTCTGTCCTCATGATTAAATGAGATCTACTGCAGCTCATTGTATTATCATTAGGGCTTTATATCATGCAGTGGGGTTCTGTGTAAACAACATGCTGGACTGAACATAATGGAATCTTATTCCCACCATTTAGGGCACATACCTCTGCATACTGTGGTACACCAAGGTGGTTTGTTTCGAAATTTGAAGGGGTGTGTGTATGTTTGTGTGTGTGTGTGTGTGTGAGAGAGAGAGAGAGAGTCTGCAGTGAGACGTAGCAGTTGAAAACAGACATATTGGTTGAAAGCTTACAGCTCTGAAAACAGACAATGTTGGCGTTTGTGGACTCTAGTGCCAGGTCAGGTCCCACCTGTATATCCCTCACCCGGTGTTCATATCTAAAACGAACCATACCGTATAGCGCTGGGTAGCCATCTAGGAATAATAGTGTACTGTTTAAATACAAGGTCAGTTTGCAGTGTGTTCATGTGTGTGTGTGTGTGTGTGTGTGTGTGTGTGTAGTAGATCATTAGCAAGACAGAGAGAGAAAGATGGATTGCTGTGATCAGTTCAGCATCTCAACAACTAGAAGATTCACACCTGTGCAGCCTTGTCAGGATATAGAGCTGCACTCAGAATCCAAGGAAACTCTACTGACAAAAATACACATGCACGCGCAAAACACGCACACACACACACACGCACACACACGCACACACACTCAGAAGGCTGAGTGGCCCATTCATAAGGGAGTCCTCAGGGAGACAGGTTGTGCCCTGCTTCCTAATAAAGGAGGATTTATGGACTTCACCTCCAGCCTGTCTCACTCTCATATCTACATCTCCACAGTCTCATTCTCATGCACTATCGCCACCTCCAGCCTGTCTCACTCTCATATCTACATCTCCACAGTCTCATTCTCATGCACTATCGCCACCTCCAGCCTGTCTCACTCTCATATCTACATCTCCACAGTCTCATTCTCATGCACTATCGCCACCTCCAGCCTGTCTCACGCTCATATCATAAACAGCTCTGGTTAACCCTCTTACACTATTTCCGAATGCAGCATGGCCTCTCTCACTCAACTTCACATCCATACCTGGATCTCTCCAGTTCTACCTCTGGCCCTCTGCAGCAGCATGTCTGAGACTGGAAAACAAGACTGCATGATGAACAGTCTGGGACCTTGATTGATCGTTGCGTGTGCATGTTTGTGTTTGCGTCTGTGTGTGGGTGTGTTTGGGCTAGTGTGTGTGTGCATCTGTGTGCATATCAGTCTGTGGAGGTGAAAGGAATAGCTGTGACTAGACGACATGCCATTTATGAATAGGCTAATCAAGCTGATGAGTGTGTGTGTGTGTGTGTGTGTGTGTGTGTGTGTGTGTGTGTGTGTGTGTGAGTGGAGGTCGAGAGGTCATCGTCTGAGTCCTGTCTCAACAACACAGTGTCTGTGTCTCCGCCTTCAATAAATAGAGGCAGGCATTCATACGTGCTACCCATCCATCAGCCTGCTCAGGATATCACACTGGATAGAGAGAGAGAGAGACAGAGAGAGACAGAGAGAGAGAGAGAGAGAGAGAGAGAGAGAGAGAGAGAGAGAGAGAGAGAGAGAGAGAGAGAGAGAGAGAGAGAGAGAGAGAGAGAGAGAGAGAGAGAGAGAGAGAGAGAGAGAGAGAGAGAGAGAGAGAGAGAGAGAGAGAGAGAGAGAGAGAGAGAGAGGGGGAGACTTGGGGGGAAGAGGGGGGAGAGAGGTAGAGAGAGAGAGGGGGAGAGAGAGAGAGAGAGAGAGAGAGAGAGAGAGAGAGAGAGAGAGAGAGAGAGAGGGAGACTTGGGGGGGAAGAGGGGGAGAGAGGTAGAGAGAGAGAGTTTGCATGTGAGTGGGAGGAAGGGGAACCAACATTTCAGTAAGTTACTCTGCTGTAATAGTAAACATTTAAGTTTGACATCTAAAAAACAACTTCACCCACATTTGACTAAATGGCTATGGTGTGTGTGTTTCAAAGCATTTCAGTAATGATTAACAGACACACTCACACCCACACACACAAACCAAATAATTTTTTACAGACAGGTTGCTGTAGAAGTCACTCCAGGATTAAGAGTACTGTGCCTTTCACACATTAACACTCTCTCCATCACCTACCACAGTCCAAAACCAGACACCATTACCACACACACACACACACACACACACACACACACACACACACACACACACACACACTTCCACAATACAGCAATGTTTAGACAACTCCAAGTGGATAGTCATCGGTTTTGCTGTGGGAATTTCTTCTAAATCAACCTACTGTGTGTTTGTGCGTGTGTGTATGTGCATTTGATATGAATGAAAGTAGTATAGATGATATGTAGAGGGAACCTCTTGCTTCATTATGTCAATACACTCCCTTTCTCCCTCTCTCGCCCCCAGCCTCCCCGCTCTATTCTCATCTGCTGAGTAAACCTCAGTCTCTACCAGGCACTGCAGGATAACTGAGAGGTTTGCACATAAAACACCTGACTCATCTGTCCTCTGTACCAAGGTTAGGATTCATCTCTATTAAATCTGCAGAATAATGACCGAGACTGCAAATGAAGATGTGGTTATCTATGAGACATAGTGTCAGCCCGTCGTGATAAGGGTTTAATGGTTGTGAATGTGCTTGGTGTAGTGGTGCGAGTATGTCCTCTATGGGCTCACATTACTCACAATTACTCGATTCTTAAATCATCAGATGGGAAGAGGAGCAGAGTCAGAGGAGCCGCAGCAGAGAGGGAGGCAGAGGGCGTAAATCAACAGGCAGCTCTGGGATGGAAACAATTCACGAGCTCAGAGCCAAGTGGAGGAAACAGCCCAGGCTAACTGTCTAAACGTTGTAGATCTCTAAGAACAGCCAGTGTGGCGGAGAAGGAAACAAGAGGAGGAAGCCACTTTAGACAATTGAGATGTTGGCCCAGAATCTGGCCCAGGGGATCATTGGTCCCCTCTCTGCTGAGCCCGCTGTCGAGGGATAGACCATAATAAACACACTCAGACAATCACACACACACACACACACACACCCCCACACACACAGTGTAATAAACAGTGTGCAGCCAACAGGTCATAACTCAGCTGGGTAATGTTTGTCATGGCTGCTTAGTGTGGACCTGTGTGGAGAGCTGATCACCTCAGACTCAGGCACAGAGCACACGTACGCACACAGAGCCCACATACACACACAGAGCACATATAGACACACAGAGCACACATATACACACCAACATCGTTTACAGAACAAGACATGTTTTACAGGCCACTCAGAAAAGATGAATTCAGATGATCCTCACGAATGCCTCAGTGCTTGTCCCTCTGCCTTCAACTCCTACCATGAGATCCACCCACTCTCACACACAAACACACATACACATTCTTGCGCAACCATAAATTCTTAGACACCTATGAGGACTTATCTCTGATTTTGAAAGTTTACAGTTACAGTGTCAGCCTGCATGCGTGTGGGTACGTGTGTGTTCAAAGTTGTGTGTGTACATGTTTGTGTCCTTGTGTGCGTTTGCATGTACAGAATGTGTGTGTGAGTGACTCCTCCAGGAGATCTGCTTTAAATCACCCCTTATTAAAACAACCTTATTTCAGCCTGTGAAACCACTGCTGGACTCCTGGGTTATCACAATAACAATAAATCCCATCGCTGTGTGGGTTTATGCAAGTGTGTGTGTGTGTGTCACGTATGTGTGGGATATAGGGTCTTTGGTTGTATCAAGTCATTAGGAGTTTCCCATCGCTGTATAAGGGAGGGGAAGCTCTGGTTCCTATGGAAACCAGACTGGAAACCAGTGGGGGCAGTGCTGAGGCAGTGCCAGAGCAGACAGACAGACAAACAGACAGACAGACAGACAGACAGACAGACAGACAGACAGACAGACAGGCAGACAGACAGACAGGCAGACAAACAGGCAGACAGACAGACAGACAGACAGACAGACAGACAGACAGGCAGACAAACAGGCAGACAGACAGACAGACAGGCAGACAAACAGGCAGACAGACAAACAGACAGACAGGCAGGCATGTAGATGGACAGAGGCAGAAAGGCAAGCAGACACAGGCTATAAACCAGCTCAATAATCCTATAAAATCAGATCTTTTACCAACAGATACTTTGAGATGACCAGCTTCCAGTGTGGAAAAAAGGTGCGTGGGTGTGAGTGAGCGTGTGCGTGTGCGTGTGCGTGTGCGCGTGTATAAGTGTGTTTTAGGGAATATGTAAGGGAATGTGTGTGTTTGTGAATGTGTGTCTATGTGTGTAAAAATTCTTGTAAGTGTGAATATTTTCCACTGTGGTTCAGGTGGGTGCCACTATTGCTCTCTGCTTCTAGCTGCAGTATTATGCTCAAGCATGTGTGTGTGTGAGTGTGTGTTTAGCTGAAGTATTATATTTAATTGCCTGCAGGATTCTTATCTTGTACTGGGATGTGAATGCTTGGCTGACAGCCCTTACCACACGACTCCCCTGGTCATACCACAGAGACAGACTAGTGCCTGTGTGTGTGTGTATGTGTGTGTGTGTGTCTATATGTATTTCTCTAAGATTGTAGAGTAGGGGTCAATGAAGGTCTATTTATAATAGAGAAAATGGGGTCTATTTGTAACATGTACTGTACATTGAACATGTCCTGCATGCTACAATAAGAGTGTCTACAAGACAAAGCTTTTCACTGTCAACTAAGTTATTAATATTCAAATCCTAGAAAGTTGATCTGACTACTCAGACCCCAAGGCCTTTAACTGACTATAACCCTCAAGTGAGCTGTTTGTGTGTGTGTTTGTGTAAACAGTATGTGTGTATGTGTATGTGTGTAAACAGTATGTGTGTGTGTGTGTGTACACTTAATGTTGTCTCTCACGTTGCATGCAAACCCTCAAGACCTGCTTATCTCTCTTCCCGAATTACAAAGTGTTTTTGACCATGTCTGTGTGTGTGTGTGTGTGTGTGTGTGTGTGTCTGTGTCTGTGTGTGTGTGTGTGTGCGTGCCTGAGATGTGTGTCAAACCAAGGAACGATCGTGCTAATACTGAAGATCTGTCTCCACTCTTTTTGTGTCAATGATGAGGGTCTTGAAGAATGTAATATCACAGCCAGTCCCTCTCTCCCTCTTCCTCTCATTCTCTTTCTTCCTCTCAGTCTCTCTCAGACCCAGACAGATCTTCTATACGGGGCCCACGCCATCATTCTGACGCAGCATCAAGTGTTGTCCTCGTTGCAGCACTCCCACACACGCGAGGACAGAGACAGAAACGGAGAGGGAGTTTTGGCTTTAGTGATTAAACCATCTGATTTCACAGAGATCCGATTCTTCTCTGCCACACGCTACAGTCCACCTTCCAAGACATGCAATGTAGCAACATGTGTTCTTCACACGGACATTGCTTGCTCACACACTCGATACTGACACACACACACATACACTCACACACATACACACACACTCATGCACGCATTATATACACACACATACACATCATGATTCTCATCAAGCCTCATGCATCATTATCATTTTCTAATTTCCTATGGCGATGGCAGCGCTCCTCAGCATCGACCACGGTAAAAGGAGACATGAAGGGCTGGTATTGAGCCCGAAGGATCCTGGCTCCGACCAGAGCAGCACACACACTCACGTACAGAGTACAGGGCAGCAGAACCATACAAAGGTTGCATTCTCTGTCACAGGCCTGAATTATAAGCTCACATGAGCTCAGTGTGCTCTTGTTCCTGGGAGTCTGTCTATATGCCCGTCAGTCTGTCTGTCAGCCTGTATGTCTGCCTGTCTGCCTGTCTCTGTCTGTCTGTCTGTCTGTCTGTCTGTCTGTCTGACTGTCTGACTGTCTGTCTGTCTGTCTGTCTGTCTGTCTGCCTGTCTGCCTATCTTCCTGACTATCTTCCTGACTATCTGTCTGTGACTGTGGTCCAGGTCATGAGGCCAACCTTGCTAACACAGCATCCCCCAGAGAGCAGAGTTTGAATCCTGGACAGGCGTCTGACTGTCCTCCCTCCTGGTGTGGAATCCTCTCTGTTTCTCTCCTTTAATAACAAAGTATTTAGGAGAGCTGATCTATTTGGCTGCCGGTGAATACTGTCATTAGGCTCAGAACTAGCTAATGTCCACTAGCTAATTGCCTGTTGACCCACACCCATACACAGATACACACACAACCAAACACACCCACATTCAGACCCACACACGCCTGTACACACACACGCACATTCACACACTCAAACACACCTCCTCACCATGCATCAGTGAAAAGAAATCAGTGGTTAACTTCAAAGGTGTTTATGTTGTCGTAAAGGGAGCCCGTAGGTGAGAGAGGAACAAGCCCCCATGCCTGTCTCTTTACCCATGAGTTCACCCAATCAGCAAGCTCAAGTCCACATATATCTGATGCTGTTGATTAAAGTTTGAGTGCCGCTTTGGCACACACACACACACACACACACACACAAACACACAAACACACACACATTCACAGGCAGTACACAGAGAGGCCATCTGAGAGGGGTTAAGTCTGCTCGTCAGTCACGGTTTCCCAGGGTTCGGTGTTTTTCCCCTGTCTTTACGAGCAACTGGAAGCCATTATGGAGATGAGGGTGCTGAGCAGGGCAGAGCCGTCCTCACACAGCGATGACAGGCCCCTCAGCCGGCCCAGCCAGCCAGGGTCCCCGACAGTCCCACTGCAAATTAAACACAAATGTCTTCACACACACGCGCACACACATGACATAGACAGTCCTGCATGCACAAACACGATCCGATTGATATAGATGGGTCGTTCTTCTCCTCCACATTGAAACAGGTAGGACCGTCACGTTCTCTTCTGCTTCTCTTTTCCATCTTTTCATCTTTTCTTTTCTCCTCTCTTCTCTTCTCTCTCCTCTTCTCACCTCGTTCACCCCAGTCTGGTCCTAATCATTCAACTGTCCAGAGTTATGAGTCCCAGTGGAAGACAGAGAGTTTCCAACCATCAATTCTGCCTGGGAAGTGTGAAGATAACAGTGCGTGTATGTGTGTGTGTGTGTGTGTGTGTGTTTGGACTGCGTGTGGCTTAGCATATCTCTCAGATCTAAATGTGTATATGGAGGGGGGGAACTTTTTTCTTTCCAGTCCAGGATTCACTGACCAGGAATTTGTATCCATGAAAACGGCATCTGCCCTTCCAGTCCACTTCTTCACCCACACACACAGCAGATGTAGTGCTATAAAAAAGGTTTTATAGTACATATTTTCCAGCATTTGCTGAGACACATTGTTCTGTGTCGGGAATCCCAGTGAGATGATGATGAGATGAGATCAACTTCTGTCCACTCTCAGAAAGGGTGCTGTGTAGAAGGAACCACTTGTCCCTTGATTGGAACCATCGTCAGTGTGGCTTGTTAGTGGTGATCCGGAAGCATGTGTTCATAATTTTGAGCGGCAGCCAAACACAAAACTTGATGTAGTCAGAAACACACATACACGTGTATGGTATATGTGCTATGTAAAGGCAGAAGGCAGACACTGAACGTCAGGCACACATTTATGAAGATGGATTATGGATAGTCACTCGCCAACTGTGCTTTCTCTCCAAACACATGCTGTAGACAATGACAACAGTTTTTCTCTTTCTTTCTTTCTTTCTTTCTTTCTTTCTTTCTTTCTTTCTTTCTTTCTTTCTTTCTTTCTTTCTTTCTGTCTGTCTGTCTGTCTGTCTGTCTCTCTCTCTCTGTCTCTCTCTCTCTCTCTCTCTCTCTCTCTGTCTCTCTCTCTCTCTCTCTCTCTCTCTCTCTCTCTCTCTCTCCCTGTCTCTCTCTCTTTGTTTCTCTCTTGTCATAATACACATTGACTTTTTTTCACTCACTCACACGCACACACACATAGTGTCTCTCGTTGTCCTGGCGTGTTAATAAAT
>NC_140369.1:8415000-8467500 GCF_054491055.1 Hypomesus nipponensis
TAGATAGGGACAGCCACAGACAGAGAAAGAGACATCGGCAGAGAGTAGAGTCGAGAGAGAGAGACCAATCAAATGGAGAGCTGATAGACACAGGTGTTTCTCGTGGAAAACGTCCACAGAGAGAGACGCTTCTCCCCTGTGCCGTGCAGAAAACATCTTATCCTCTTCTTCTCTCTCTGTCGTCTCTCATAATCACCCTTGCTTACACTGGAGAGAGGAAGCACGTCATCACGCATGGCGGTCTCGAACGCACACCGCCTCCCACAGCAGCTCTGACACCGGCCGCTCTCATCCATTGTCTAAGAAGGTAAATATTTGCCCGACGAGAAACTGTGCAATCACAGTTGGAGGAGACATCAGAAGCAGATGTCTCTCTGATGCTTTGTCTCTGATAGGCCTGGAGGGAGCTCAGTTCACTCTCTAGGCAAGTTCAGCCTGCTTTGGGATTTAGAACAAATGGGCTTAAGACAAACATGTTTTGATGTTTCAATTTATTATTGCAACATCTAGTGTGTTATGTGCTTGTGTACATGATTGCCCACAAGCCCCAGCCTCCAGTCCCAGCCTCTAGCCTCTAGCCTCCAGTCCCAGCCTCCAGCCTCCAGCCCCAGCCTCCAGCCCCAGCCCCAGCCTCCAGCCCCAGCCCCTGCCTCCAGCCCCAGCCCCATCTGGAGGGTCCAATGGTTACCCTGTATGAAGAAGGAGTGTGTTCCTTACAGTACACAGTGTCACCTGTCTGCTCCCAACATGAATCACACTCATTGAAATACATGTGTTAAAGAGCCAGTGGGGCAGAGACACAGTCAGACAGATAGACTGTGGGACAGATAAACAGAGGGAGTGAGGGAGGTATTGAAAGAAAGAAAACGCTACAGTTTATTCAGAACAGGTGGCCATGCGTGCTGAGGATGTAACGACAACCAGCTGTAAGAGCATGCTCATGCCAACGCACACACTCACACACACACACACTCACTCACACACACACACACTCACACACACACTCCTGCCCAATACCATTTACCTGACTCCCCTTCTTGTTCCCTTCGGACTGTGACAGTCGTCTCTTTTAACCCACCTCTCTCTCCATCTCTCTCTCCATCTCTCTCTCCATCTCTCTCTCATTGCCCTCTTCCTAATGTTGACCCCGCAGACACAATGAACACACACACACACGGATCTCCTTGTCCAGAGGAGCCACGCTCTCCTCTCCTCTTTGTAGCCCAGGCCAGATGGACCTCTTGCCAGGAGCAGCGTGTGATCTGTATGATTTGTAGATCTGGCTGGGCCATTTATAGCAGCCGTGTGTGTGTGTGTGCGTGTGTGTTTGTGTGTGTGTGTGTGTGTCTGTATGCAGTAAGCTTAGATAAGTGTAGTAGTGAGTGATTCCACCAGTTGAAGGATCAGTGATGGGGTCCATAGTGAACGTATACAGATGAGCGACACACAGGAGGGTTCTCACACATGCCCAGCTCACACGCAGCTCTTACCACACATTCATACCAGCTTTACATCCACACATTAAACATACACTCACTAAGAGGCACACAAACCTGTGGTGAGCTCACCGATTATAGACAATGGTATTTATAGGTGTCAGCAGCAGTAATTGTGCATGAGGAAACGATAAGAGATGAGAGAAGATGAGAGGTGATGAGAGGAGAGGTCAGGAGGAGAAGAGAGGAGAGGGGAGAGGAGAAGAGAGGAGAGGAGAGGAGAGGGGTGAGGAGCAGGAGAGGAGAGGAGAGATTAGAACAGAGGAAAGGAGAGGAGAGGTTAGGAGAGGAGAGGAGAGAGCTGGACAAGTTGATGCTGAGGAGAAGAGGCTGTAGTATGAAGCAGATGAGTTCTATCTATGGTCAGCAGGACAGAGGGACCATGCTAGGACATGACTGTTCAGCTGCCATGGGAACAAAGCTGGGAGAGCAGATGGTAGTGGAGGAGATAAGGCTGCTTTAGGGAACACCAGATCATTTACAGATGTGGGTATTGTAGTTCTGGGTATAAAGGACTGACTTGCCATACATAACACTTCACAAAGCACATTAGTGTCTGTCTGGAGGGGCCAGATTAGACACCTAATGCACCCTAATTGCCTTGTCAGCCTGTTCTTCATTACAGTATTTAACTGTCACACTCTTAAAACAGACACACCTACACACACACACACACGTCCACACACACCATCTTCATCATCCAGTAATGTGTAGGCGACATGCTGTGGCTGATGTGAGTGTCTGTGTGTAGTCCTGTGGCTGAGAGCAAGCCCAGGGGAGCAGAGTGGAGACCACGGCCTATACACAGACCCTCTCCCCCTGCAGAGTGAATGACCTCTCTGTGGAGGCTGCCACAAGGCCTGATTCACTGGACTGTCTGGCGGCCAGGCCTGTGCTGCTGCTGCTGCTGCTGCTGCTGCTGCTCTCCCTGTCAGCCACCTCAGCACTCTGACAGCCCCACAGGGGCTGGGGCCTGGGGCTTGGGGCCTGGGGGCCTGGAGGCCTGGGGGCCTGGGGGCCTGGGGCCTGGAGGCCTGGGGCCTGGGGGCCTGGAGGCCTGGAGGCCTGGGGCCTGGGGGCCTGGGGCCCTGGGGCCTGGAGGCCTGGGGCCTGGGGCCTGGAGGCCTGGGGGCCTGGAGGCCTGGGGGCCTGGGGGCCTGGGGCCTGGAGGCCTGGGGCCTGGGGGCCTGGGGTCTGGGGCCTGGAGGCCTGGGGGCCTGGGGGCCTGGGGCCTGGAGGCCTGGGGCCTGGGGGCCTGGGGTCTGGGGCCTGGAGGCCTGGAGGCCTGGGGCCTGGGGGCCTGGGGCATGGGGACCAGGCTGAGGAGAATGGTAGGACTGTTCCAGTCATGGCTGGGCAGACACACAGACAGATGGAGGGGGGCTCTGATGGGGGGAAGTGGGGAGGGTCTCCCTGTGGTGACCAGGTCTAGGGTCCTCACTGTGGCTGCCTACTGGAGGTGGCTAACCTTGGTGGTTTGTGGAAGGCTTCAGCTGTTTGTGGATGTGTCTAATGAGTGTGTTTGTGTGGGGTTGCCTGTGGTTGAACATAATTCTCAACGGGTGAATGAAACTGCCTATGGAAGCAGGGGGAGTCAAGCAGCCATGGTCCCCTGTCACTGTGGTGTGTGGAGGGATCTCAAAGTTCTTCTCTGGAGCTGGAGCATGGTGCTAGGGGCTAAGGGAAGCACACTAATGCTGTCTCTCTGTAAACCTGTGTGTGTGTGTGTGTGTGTGTGTGTCACGTGTGTGTGGCATGTGTACGTGTGTCTGTGTGTGTGTGTCTGTGTGTGTGTGTGTGTGTCTGTGTGTAAAAATATGTGCACAAAGTATGTGGGTGTTTGCACGCATCTTGCGTGTTTCACACTAGGGGCTGTGGGTATCCATATCTACGCCAACATTTCCAAAGTAAATTCACTTTGTCAGTCAATTTAGTTAATGGAGCCTCTTCAGCTTTCATCTGCAGTTCAGTCTGGCTCTGCTCCAAGATCCAGGCAGCTGCACACCCTGCAGAACCCCTCCTCACCCACCTGACGCTCACAACCCAGGCCACACACACAGCACAGGGCTGGGACTGCTAATCACCCTTCATGCCACGGCTTTTGACCAACGATTCAAGGATAACAAACAAAATGTTGGTTTGTATGAGATTGTTTGTTTTTTTACAGGGGCCCTTCAAATGAATGTACTTAAATCGGAATCTTAAGCAATACTTACCCATTGGTGTGTTCTGTGTATTCTGTTCCGTCCTGAAGAAATGGAAAGGGCACACGCACACAACACAAGCACACAAACAGCCATTCAGAGTGGGTGCACGCAGCCTCTGTGAATGCATGTCCAAAGCCTTGATATCCGCCTGTGGTTTATTCTCCTGACTCACCAATCACATCCCCTGTTCAGACTGAAGCGTTGCCAAGAGTAACGGCGGCTGGCTTTGAGAGAGGGAAAGCATGACTAACAGCAAACACCGACTCAACAACATGACATTCCCTTGAGTAAGCATTTATCTGACGGACAGACTGACGGACTGACGATGCTTGCGTCCAACTCGCTGACTGATGGACTAGATTTACAGACAGAGAGATGGAAAGACGGGCGTTTAGGATCCAGGGGAGATGAGCAGCAGGTGCTGAGGGTGATTTACATGAGGGTTGTTAGCGAGGTGATTGAAGGTAAGCAGATGTCATGGCGTTGTGTTTCTTTGCAATATGTACCGATCACGGAACACTAAACTGGATATACAACTGACATGACCTTTCAACTGGGAACGTGGAACAAATCCAAAACAAATCCAGGTCCCAACCAACCACCAACTGGAAGTTCAAACACACTCGGTGTAAAGTTGTGAGACCAAAGCCTTAGAACAGGCCCCCTGCAGAGCAGGACTCCAGATGCTGTTCTCTGATAGGGTACCGAAGCTTGCGTAGGTTCTAGATAGTTGTAACCGGAGTAGTTCTGTGACCCATGTCAGATTCCTCTCAGCAGGGCAGCGGCGTTCCAGCAGCCGTCACGCTCGGGGCCTTAAGTAAACCCTGGTGGCGTAATCACACGGGGGTAAGAGCAGGACAAGCTGCTGAAAGAGGCCAATCAAGCGCTTACTTACAGTGCCCGCATTGAACGCAGCTCAGAGAGTGAAACGGGCCTAAGTCGATGTGCAACACCTGCAAAACCTGCAACACCTACACCTGCAACACCTGCAACACCTGCAAAACCTACACTTGCAACACCTCTAACACCTGCAACACCTGCATACCTGCAACACCTGCAACACCTGCAACACCTGCAAAACCTACACTTGCAACACCTCTAACACCTGCAACACCTGCATACCTGCAACACCTGCAACACCTGCAACACCTGCAACACCTGCAACACCTGCAATACCTGCAACACCTGCAACACCTGCAATACCTGCAATACCTGCAATACCTACAACACTTACACCTGCAACACCTGTAACACATGCAACACCTGCGTGTTTCAGCCGCTCAGCGTCAAACGAGGACACACACACCTCTCACTTGCTCTCCGTCTTGAATAAGATCTCCTTCATCAAGAATCTTCTCTTTTTTTCTGTCTTTCTACAGTATCTTTCTCCCTCTCTCCCTCTCTCCCTCTCTCCCTCTCTCCCTCTCTCCCTCTCTCCCTCTCTCCCTCTATTCCTCTATGGCTCATTGTCTCTCTATCTCCCTCTCTATCTCCTTCTCTATCTCCCTCTCTATCTCCCTCTCTATCTCTCTGTCTATATCTCTGTCTGTCTCTGTCTCTGTCTCTGTCTGTCTGTCTGTCTGCCTCTCTCCTTTCTCCCTCCCTCCCTGCCTGTCCTTCTTCTCTCACACACACTCACTAACATCACAAACACATTCACACTCCTACAATCTTGAGAAAGCCTGTGACTGTCTTCTTCAATGATGTGTTTGGTTTTAACAGTGCTCTGGTGTCTGCTAACCCCCTACTTAGCTGCCTACCTCACTAAATCAATACGCACCCAACACACACACAAACACACACCCAGTGAGAGAAAACATATTTCTACTGAGTGAGCTCTAATGTTGCGGTGACTGTGGTCAGAACTGTTGCCATCTCGGTCTACATGCCATGCTGTGTGACGGCTTGGGGTGTGTGTGGTGTGTGTGTGCTCACATGTGCACAGGTGGGATACACTGTGGTCATTCATACAGGCAGAGACACCTGGCTATACCTCACAGTGTGTGCACGAGTGGCCGTGCATGCGAGTGTGTGTTTGGACAGCTGAGTATCAGTGGGCATAACATTGTCCTCAGCTGGCCCAGAGCTGGCCCTAACCTCCTGACCTCACACCTCAGGGCTGACTGCACAGCATACACAACTCACACATCTGCAGCTGTTCCCCAACAGACAAGGTCAGGTTCAGGTGATATTAGTTAGCTCAGTCCTGACAGAGCAGGGAGGTGAAGCTTCGCTCTGACCAAGACATTAACTCCAACTAACCGAGCGAGAGAGAGAGAGAGAGAGAGGGGGGGGGGGGGGAGAGAGAGGGGGGGGAGAGAGAGAGAGAGAGAGAGAGAGAGAGAGAGAGAGAGAGAGAGAGAGAGAGAGAGAGAGAGAGAGAGAGAGAGAGATTACCACCAGCAAGGTGTACCTGACTGACTGACAGGACTATCAGAGACTTTGCAGACACTGCACAGATGTAGAAGCTCTTACGCAAACAAGAGACAAGGTTCCAAAAGGATTTCTTGAAACAGTCATAGTCTTTAGGCACATCCTAAAATGTATCAACCATAATCCAGCTCTCCTGCGTGTGTGTGTGTGTGTGTGTCTGTGTGTCTGTGTCTGTGTGAGTGTGTGTGTGCGTGCGTGCGTGCGCGTGAGCATGCGTGTGTGCGTGCGTGTGTTCATGCCAGATTCCAAGAATGCGCGTATTGTTTATCACATTCTTGGTGTGTGTAGGGAAACAGTCAGGGAAACCTAACCCTAACACGGCTGGACGCTCACTGCTCTCCACAGCCTCTCCACAGCCTGTCCCAGACAGAAAATTGGGAGGGTTAGGGTCCAAATTACACTCTGGGAGAGGAGAGAACGCTGCGTTTGTTTCCTGTGGCATGTGTTTAGTGTGTGTGTGTGTGTGTGTTTCTTCTGGCCTGGGACACAGTGGGTATGAGTAGCGTAGCTATGACAGGCTCTTTTAGAGAAATTATCAATTCTATCTAAACTAAACTGGTGTCAATGTTCTGTAAATATAAACATAAGGAAACTGTGTGTGTGACAGTGTGTGTTTGTGACAGTCTGTGTGGGGGGGGCATTTTTGTGTCTGTGTGTGAGAGAGAGCGTCAGAGCAGAGTGTTCAATGTACATACAGTACCAGTGTGCGGTATTGAACAAATCTGCAAGAAAGAGAAGGTGTGTGTGTGTGTCTGTCCACGGTCTGCAAACATAAACACAGTGGTGTGTTAGGTTGATCGCTAACGCAGAGCGGCTCTACTAAGTGGCACCTGGCCGCTGCCAAAACAAACAATGTGTGTGTGTGTGCGTGTGTATGTGCGTGTGCGCATGTATAGCTGCTAAGTGCCACCGCGTGTCTGCCAAAACAAACAGCCTTAATGAGAAGCAGCTCCTGGGACAGAAAGAGAGAGAGAGTGTGAGAGAGAGAGGGAGAGAGAGAGAGGGAGAGAGAGAGCAGGAGAGAAAAAGACAGTGAGAGGCAGAGAAAGAGAGAGATGGAGAGAGACAGGAGATAAAGCGATAAAGAGAGAGATGAGGGAATGAGAGAAAGAGAGAGAGAGGGGGAGAGAGGGAGAGAGGGAGAGAGAGATGGTGCTGGTGCTGAAGCCGGGGGCTCTCCAACCAAAACACACTGCTCCCGCTGTCTCCCTCACTCCTTAAAGGACACACTGTTCACCCTCCTCATCCAGCTTCATCACCCTCCACTCCACACCCTCACCCCTCTAACCTCTCTCCTCTGCTCCACCCCTAAACTCCTCCAGCTCCCTCCACTCACAGCCACTGACCTGGGGGGAGGGAGGGGAGTTGATGGACTGTGTAAGAGGGAGGAATATGGGGGGGATTTGTGTGTGTGCTCTGAACATATACATATACACTGTTTCCTCCATAGGAATACCTGTCAAACCCAAGGCGCTTTCCAGACTCCCCACTGGACTCTCCCCTGTCCCACCAGCAGAGGACCAGACTCCCCACTAGACTCTCCCCTGTCCCACCAGCAGAAGGCCAGGCCAGGTACTACACTCAGACAGATGGACAGACCGGAGGGATGTCTACATACACACACGAGAGAGGGAGGGTTTATCTGGAAGGGGAAGGAGAAGAGGAGACGGGAGATTAGGGTCTAAAGTCTTTCAGTCTCCAAAAACGATCCAGCCTGGCTATTTTCCACTTGTCTTATGACTAGAGAGAGAGGGGGGGGGGGGGGGAACGAACATGAGGACAGAAAGAAAGAAAAAAGAAACAGGGGAAGGAGAAAGAGAAGAGAGAGAGAAAGGGAGAGAGGATTTCCCTCTGAGCTGAGGTAATCCAATGTTCACTCAGATACACACACACAACTAGCATTCCTTGACTCTGTCTGCTTTGCTCAGACTGATCACTGTCCATGTCCCCCTTCAACACCCTCTTGTTCAAGGGCCTCTATGAAGCCTCGAGAAGCAAATATTGATCACCAGAATCCCTTGGATGGTTAAATATGGTTGTTGTAGAATGTTTGCTGTTTTTTGTTTTTCTATCCTATTTTTGTGTGTGTGAGAAAGAAAAAACTCCAGACTGGGAAGAGCAGAGAGAGAGAGAGAGTGTGTGTGTGTGTGTGTGTGTGTGTGTGTGTGTGTGTGTGTGTGTGTGTGTGTGTGTGTGAGAGAGAGAGAGAGAGAGAGAGAGAGAGAGAGAGAGAGAGAGAGAGAGAGAGAGAGAGAGAAAGAGAGAAAGAGAGAAAGAGAGAAAGAGAGAGAGGTTATGTTGGCGGTGTTGAAACTGTCTTATATCCATACTGACCCTTGGTCGTGAGGTCATATCCTGTCCGTCCCTAGCCAGCTTCCTGCTGGTTAGTGATAGTATTTGTTCTGGCGAAACATGGGCTATTGGGGGCAGGTGTAAAGAGAGGGACTTATTGTGTGTGTGTGTGTGTGTGTGTGTGTGTGTGTGTGTGTGTGCGGACACAGGGTGGTAGTTATTTTAGGTCCTGTTAGCCTAACTGTATATTTTTAGGACTGAAGGGCTGTATGTGTGCTCTTTGTGTACTCTTTGTGTGTGTGTGTGTGTTTGTGCGTGCGTGTGCATGTGCGTGTGTGTTGTGTGTGCATGTGTGCGTGTGTGTGTGTGTGCTTGTATGTGTGTGTTTTGGCAGTGGGCTGGCAGGCTAGGTTAGGAGGCTGTGGTGGGTTTGTGTGTTCAGGGCCACTGGTGTGAAAGAGCAGTCAGAGTGACGCTTCCCTGGAGAGAGTTTAATATAGAACAACAAGCCTCCTAACAGAACTCTGCTCTTCCATCCTCCTCTTTCTCTCTGCTCCTCCAGACTCCTCTCTGCTCCTCCATTCTCCTCTTTCTCTCTGCTCCTCCATTCTCCTCTTTCTCTCTGCTCCTCCATTCTCCTCTTTCTCTCTGCTGCACCAGACTCCTCTCTGCTCCTCCATCCTCCTCTTTCTCTCTGCTGCATCAGACTCCTCTCTGCTCCTCCATTCTCCTCTTTCTCTCTGCTGCACAAGACTCCTCTCTGCTCCTCCATCCTCCTCTTTCTCTCTGCTCCTCCAGACTCCTCTCTGCTCCTCACAACTCTCCCCTTCACTATCCTCTCATTCTTCTTCCATCATCTTAACATCTCCTTTTAATGTGCAACTCTGCTCCTTTTCACCCCTCCTGTCTTTCCAAGCTTGGTTAAAGGCTCACAATATCTCAGCGACAGGGACATAGATCCAGAAGGTAGAGAACAACATGTCCATAACTGGTTCCAGCCTGGAGGCTTGAGCCTGGGGGGCCATCCCGTCGATGTCTGTGGTGTTTGAGATCAGTTGTTGCTCGCAGGATATTATTGAACGAGGAGCGCTCCCCCGAGTTTGGGGATAAACCCAGGTAAACCATCGGAATGCCCTTTGGAATGCTATGTGATAAATCTCTGTGGCACAGCCTTGCCTAAGGCCACATACATCAACCAATTACACAGAAGCTTGAGACACACCAGTCAAGGTATACTATGTAACACTCAAATGTACACACACACACTTCTGTTTACAATCAGAGGGTCACCCTCCTGCTCATCCCAAACCAATCTGTTTTTGATGTGCCATTGAAATGCCAAGACAGCCATGAAAAGCGATGGGCCAATTGGAATCGTCTAAAACCTTTTGGTTATTCCATCATTTAATAATGGGTGTCTTTTGTTTCCGTGGCAACTAATCTGTTGTGGACCACCCTTCAGCTGGTGTAAGGTTCACTCCTCAAGGAGCAAAGATTTATGTGGTGAAGAGGAGCAAGGGCACTCTCACATAGTGGTTGTTTGTGAGTGTGTGTGTGTGTGTGTGAGTGTGAGAGAGAAAGAGAGAGAGAGAGAGAGAGAGAGAGAGAGAGAGAGAGAGAGAGAGAGAGAGAGAGAGAGAGAGAGAGAGAGAGAGAGAGAGAGAGAGAGAGAGAGAGAGAGAGACTCAGGTGAACTTGGGTGGTCTACGGTTGTCAGGGAATCTTTTGCATTGAGAGTAGACTGATGGATGATGTGCCAAATTATCTCCAGAGATAACGAAGGCTCCAAATACAGGACACAAACTCTGTGTCATCTATTCAGGACTTGTCGTGGATCCTCTTCTATCATTCCCTTACACCATCCACACACTTGGTCCGTTCTCTAAAATACATTTATCTTGTGATCTATTACTTTCCTCTCTCTTCTCTCTCCTACACTGCACATTCACACATCACTAAATTCCATTCACATGTGGTGTCGGACAGTAATCATTTTAAGATGTACATATTTCTAAGCCAATATTTATGCCAATAGTGGGTGACAGTGGGTAATAGGCAGAGATGGGAAGTATCCTACAGTACTTAAGTAGATTTTTCTGGTATCAGTAGCCTACTCTTTACTTAAGTATCTGTCAGAGGCTGAGCCCATAGGCATACTTCTTTACTTAAACTATTAAAGTGTACTTTGCACTTCAACTTTTACCAGTCTCTTTAAACATGTCATGATGAGTATCTGTACTTCTACATGAGTGAAGAATGTGTGTACTTTTGCCATCTCTGTTTATAGGGCACAACATATTCGTGTAGACTACACAACATTTGTTCATTCATTCAGTTCCCCTCCTGACAAACTAACCTTGTGTCAGGTCTAATATATTGTAATGTAATGATTTCCTTTCTTCTTCCTCCTACATAATAGTTTGTTTTCATAAGTGACCGTCTAATTCCCTTTTCCCCAATGTTTCGGATTATGTTGCCCACTACCACTTTATTGGTGTTGCTACAGTGACTGCATTACATTGGTAAAAATAACGTTTAAAGTATGTTGTGTTGTGGCGCCCTCTGTCGTGGTAAAGAAAGGCCAGGATGATGGGTGGGGATTTAACCACAGACCATCTCCTTGGGATATCAACACCAGTAAAGTGTATTTTACGTAACAGAATCCAAATGAATTGTGAACACGGAATCAGATGGTTAGTTATGCAGTCACACTATTCTGTAGGAGGTAGGAAGAAAGGAAATCATGAAAATTTTAGAACTCATGATAAGGTTAATTTAGCCTATTAGTAGGGAAATGCGCACAATTTGTCAAAAATTCAACAAACGTTGTGTAATCTGTTAGGCGTCGTGTCTTTAATCTCCTAATAAATGAGGAAATAATAGTGAGGCATTTTAAACTGGGAACTGGTGTTGCCGTACCGCCGGTGTTGTGCGATCAGATGCAGGGCTTCCTTGAGAGGCACCCCCTCGCGGGAGCGCGCGCGAATCACTCGGAATCAAGAAGTGAAGGATTTCGTCTTGACGTCGCAACCAAACGGAAGGGAGACAGATGTCTCACATTATACTTTCTTTGTATAATTCAAAATAAGAATGTCAGTTATCTGTGTAAATAACAGATTTTATTCTCAACACAAAATCCTCAAAATTCGTCATTCAAACCGTATAGTAACGAACGCAAACCAACATTCTTCAAAGGAAATGTATTTTGTTTAGCAGGTTCAAAGTATTTCACATTGCTCTTCTTACTAATATATCGGCTGACTAGGAAAGTTTTACATGAAATAAAATGCACCCCCTCTATTGTCTGTTCTGTATATCCCAGCATCAAATGTTTCTTATTGTACACTGAGGGGTCTAGTATGAGAAACCAGAGTAAGTTTCAGGCATATAACACTTTCCTCGTCAGAGTTAGCAGGGGGTGCATTTCATTGACATCAAATGGAAAACAAAGCCTGCATGTGAAATGCTCTCCCCGCATACGTTTCTTCCCTTCTACCCCAGCATCTTGTACATTTATTAGCATACATTTAATACCAATACATGTGTATGTATATGTTGGACAGGTCTGAAAACAGAATAGTCCATGGTAGGTGGGTATTATATTTTTTTCATTAATTTCATTGACTTAAACAATAAGAGTAATATTTCGTATATAAAAAAAAGGATTTGATGGTGACAACATTTCTTTTGAAGTTGATACATAGAGGTTTTAGTAGGCCTACTTGTCTTTTGTAGGCTGTAGGCATGTGAACCTTTGGTCCGTTTTCAGGACAGCTGATATTCTGGATCAGAAGCTGTTGTTTTCGACCTGTCAGAATAGCACACCCTAAGCGCAGGCTAACTGTATTAAAATCGCATGCCTTTGAACCGATACATTAGTAAGAAGAGCAATGTGAAATACCTTGAACCTGCTAAACAAAATAAATGTCCTTTGATAATCATATCTGGGGTATATTTCCTCAAAATGCGATGTCGTGGAGCAAGAATGTTTTTTCGCGTTTTTTACTACTATATGGTTTGAATTACGAATTTTAAGGATTTTGTGTTGAAATAACATCTGTTATTTACAAAGATAACCGACATTGTTCTTTTGAATTATATAACAAAGAAAGTATAATGTGAGACATCTGTCTCCCCTCAGTTTGGTTGCGATATCAAGACGAAATCCTTCACTTTTTGATTCAGAGTGGTTCGCGCGCGCTACCGCGAGGGGGTGCATCTCATGAAAGCCGTGCATCTGATTGCACAACACCGGAATTATTTTTCCTTGGCAAACAGTTCTATGCTTCCTGGGGAACAGCTGTTGTGTGTGTAACAGTTGATTGCTATTAGACTCGTCGTAAACCGGAGTAATAGATTGGGGTGAGTAGTGGTCGCTTTATTTTTATATGTAATGGAAGCTCTATATAATAAATATTGTGTGAACGTGGCAGTATTTAGCTAACTATTTAGCTAATAGTAGCTAGTACTAGTATCTACAGTAGCAAGTAGTAGCCTACCAATCAAGCTAAGCACCGTAGCTTCGTCGAGCTAGCTCAGACAGCCATAAGATGATATAATGCCAACAAATATTGTTGGTTAAGCAGGAACTAGTTACTGTAACCTAGCTAGCCAACGGGTTCTAGGTCGAATTCGTTGCTAACCCTAACGAGGCTAGAGCTAACTACTTTACAGTAGCGAGCTAACAAGTTTTATTATGATTGAGTGTGTTGCGTTAGTAGATAAACCTGTGACTTCTAAAACTGTGATTCTACTGTTACCCAACTATCTATTATCAACAACAATTCATACACACCTAGACCTAATCATTGTATATCTTCTCAGTTATATGTTTTATTTGACAAAGTTTGCGCATTGCAGAGACCGGTGCTGTCTCTCACCATGGAACCTGCCTGTCGCAAAGACAAGCCGAAGCTTAACTCGACTCCAACCCGCGGCGACAGAGCTAGGCAAAAATCTGCTCAGCAAGAGCTGAAACAGAGACAGAGAGCAGAGGTATACCCCATACCCAAATTAATTCTATTTTCATGCTCTATGATACTGCACTTTATAACGTGTTTGTGTGTGTTTGTGTATATTATTAGATCTACGCTTTGAATAAGATGATGACAGAGTTGGAGCAGCAGCAGTTTGAGGCCTTCTGCAAGCAGATGCAACCACAGGGAGAGTGAAGAAGACTGTAAAGTAACCCACTGGAACACACATCACGCCATGCCCTCTTATCCTACACTAGAAACATACAGCCCACAAAAAAAACCATTCATACCCCTGTGGTATGTGACGGGGGTGGTAGATGGGCTCTTCTGAGAGCCCAACCACCACCATGCTGATGTGCAATATGTCCTGATGCCTTAGTTGTTCCGACTTATTGTTAAACTAGACAATCAAGGCATTTTGCATTCTGAATGGAGAGGGTTTGTTTATGATGGTAAAGTAGGCCTTAGACAAAGTGGTATGTTATGCAAAGCACAGTATCTCTGTGTTCCTGTGTATCTGTGTTTCTCTATGAGAGTGTGAGACATGAACCTGTTATGCCATTATTTGTAAAGGCCCCCCATCTCCAAAGACAAATCATGGCACTGACACATTTCTTTGCACTGTGTAATTGTGTTCTTGGTCTCTCCATTCAAGCTCAGTGTTTGTAGGTGATACTTGGCTAAATTTCCATCCCCACTACATCACTGTCTGTGTTCATGGTGCTGTTGAAGGACTGTTATTGTTTGCTTTAATACTTCGGTGTCGGGTGTGTAGATCATGCATAATACTTAGCTACTGTAGTGACAAAGGAGTGCCAAGAAACATTTCTCAATACCCAACTTACCAAGCTGCTGTTACTGGGGTTTCTGATAGCTCCCTGGTCTTACATGTTGTCATTCCATTTCCCCTGAAATATGTAAATGTGTGATTTTTATAAAACATTTTGTGATATTAACTTGTGTAATGTGTGTTTAATTGTCAGGTTTATCTGTTAGCCCTACAATCTATGCTTAGAATTGGGACTCATTGCTGATAAGAAATGCAGAGATGTTAATAGCATACACATTACTGTCCATCTACAAAAATCAAACAATTTTTTGGTACAGGTTTTATTATTTGCAATGCAACTGTCCATGATGTATATGATGAACTGCCCTGATTGATTAGTGTGGAATCTGAATAGCCCTAATAGAGATGGTGGTCTTTAAACTACTGATATAATTAACAAAAATACGCTGTATTGATTCACTAATGATACTTTACCTTTCCTCACACCCATAGGTTTAAATGAAAGTTGTTAATTGGTATAAACTGATAGACAGAGGTAGTAGCTAGTAGTTAATCATCCATTAACACATTTTTTGAGCCAAGATGCAATCAAATAATTGACTACTATCTTTTCACGAGTTAGATAACACTCCAAACTGGCAAGTGTTCCTTCTTGCATATTTTTCAAAAGCAGTTGCGAAATATGCGGGTATGTGAAATAAGATCTTAGTAAGTTATTTCTGTCTTTTATTTAAAGTTTGGTAAGATGGCGTGGGAGTCCTCACCGTCCCTCTCCATCCACTCCCCTAGCCTCCTCCCTCTCTCTCTCTCAGGCTTCTAGAGTGACAGAACTCGCTGTGACTCGGACTCCAAACCAGCCGTCCCAGTACTTGGTGTCTCGTCCTCCGTGTTCAAAGGAGATGAAGCGCAGTCCGGGGCCATAGTCAGAGAATGTGTGGCTCACCTTGTCATAACAAATGGACAAGGCAGTATGTGATGAGATGAATATCTTATCAGTTTGCAACAAGATCTGTATACTGTGCTCGGCTCAAACAAACTGTGTGTTTGGGTTCAAACATGGACCCCCGTCTCCTCTGTGCACATACCCGTTTCCAGGAGCAGTCATCACAATCAGGATCCAGGGTTACAGGGTCCGGTTTAAATTCTTGCAGAACTTCCTCATTTTCATCTAATAAACATACAGTTAGTTGGTAGATGCAGCCACAGTCTGTCCTCCCGCTATACCTGCAAGGTGATAAGACAACACTAAGTACATGCTGATGTCCATGAACATGTATCTAAATGTGTTTGTGTGTGTGCCCTACCAGTCCTCCACAATGACAGCTGGATTCACATCCAGCTCATCAATAGAGTATCCCTCTGCCAGCAGATCTACCACCTGTCTCTTCAAACACAGTCTATGAAAGAGGATCAGAGGATGGGCAAACATACAACATGGGGCCCTCTAGTGAGTTGTGTTCCCCTTTTACTCAGATGGACCAATCCTCAAGACCCTATAGCTTACTCACTCAAAAGAGGTGCTAAAGTACTTAGACACCCCATCATCAGCGAAGTCATGGCCACAGTCTCCTGGCAACTCATCCACCTTCCACTGGTTCCCACCATTCTCTGTCAGCTCCCAGTGGTCCATCTGTTCTGGAAATGTCTGCTGTTACTTGGTTGTGTTCCCTGAGTCAATTGAGAACTGCTCTCAAGTTTGAAGGTGGGTGACATCACATTATACATGGTTTTAACAGAGGACTTTACTCTCTAATCAACAGACTCATCAGGGTGTATCTCTTCCTCTTCTACTGGTAATCACAGTATTGATTGATTGGTCGACTCTGACAAAATGTCTCCTTACCATCTCCACAGTTGTTCTTCAGCAGGTTTCTGGCCATGGTTCAAGCTGATCCGTAGAAGACAGCACCTTGAACAGAGAAGTTATGGAGACTTTAATATAATCACACTGCTGCAGTTTCACAGCAGCATGACCATCATTCATTGGATTTTGGATGAAGGTTTTCTCAAAATCGTGTGTTGAACAAACAATGGAAACATTTGAGTTAGAGTCATGCCATTTTAGACAGAGTTATTTAGTTATTTTGCCAAGTAGTGTAAAGCAATGTGTGTGCTATTGTACACACACACACTCTCTCTCACACACACACATCAAAACACACAGTCTTTTCAATCACTGAATGTGGGACATTGCTTTGCAGATGACCCTGGCACACTGCAATTGGTTGCCCGGATACCGAATACTGGGCTACTCTTGTGGAAACCAGTTTGAACTCAGCTTTTTCAATAGACAGGCTCTTTGGGGATTTGGTCCTTGGGTGTCACATGATAGAATACACTTTCATCTGTCTATGCAAAATGCATAGATAACATGATGCATTGTCATTAATGTTGAGTATATGAGCACATTTCCAACTCTGCTTTGTATCTCGTACCTGCCGCGACACATTAGGTACCACACCCTAATCTCAAATCTCCTCGCTGAATATGATACTGCTGCCTCCCCATTCCACTTAGGAGACAAAAACATTTATGACATGCTATACTGTCCTATGAAATCATTCAATTTCTTGCTTGTCTGTGTGTTGGGTTCCATTTCTAGGCTGTAGGGATGAAAATAACAAAATATATAAAGAATACTGTTAATAGGCAGGAAGGACTGTTGATTCATCTTAATTTGCAGGCCTATTTGTTCTAGCAGAGTCCTGATCCAGAAAGACTCCATGCCGGTTAGTCAAAAAGATCTGCTCCAGTTCATGCTCAGGCCAGACAAACACAAACGCTAATACCTTGGCTGCTGACTCATAACATCACAGAAGCAACACATACACTGATTCATATCCCACACAGAGAATCACCTTCATAACAGAGGGGATGGGAAGTAGTTGTGAGGCTGGTGCAGCTTATACTCTGTCAGAAATGTTTCCTATGTAATATTTAAGTCGACAGCAAAACGTATCTAGGACTCATGGTTAATACAACAACATATTTTAAACTTACATGTATTCATTTAGCAGACGCTCTTGTGGGAAACTATGTGGGAGTCTATTCTCATGTAACATTTGTATCTGAGACTGCATGCCATCATCTGGATTTCTCGTACCGGCATAAAAACCAACACAGTGATGACGCATTTTTAAACACAAAAGCATGCAGTAATTATAGCAAAGTTCTGTTTATATCTTGTAAGTGTTAATGTAATTCTGATTAGCATTTCTGAAATGTATATAAACTGAACGGAATGTTTTACTTACTGGTAGGCAGAAAATGAAAATATAGTCTCGCAGGCAGAACACTTCTTTCTCCTGCTCTCTTAGTTGCTGCTGTATCTGAAATCTGAGCTCCACTGCAGCTTCACAGTGTGGTTATATAGACAACAAACTCACTCACGTGCACGCACATTCACCCCACCTCTCTCTCTCTCTCTCTCTCTCTCTCTCTCTCTCTCTTTCTCTCTCTCTCTCTCTCTCTCTCTCTCTCTCTCTCTCTCTCTCTCTCTCTCTCTCGCACGCACGCACGCACGCACGCACGCACAGAGACGGGCAGAAGTCAGCAGAACCCCATCATTACTCAGCACAAATGTTGATCATACACAACATCGCACACAACAACTGTGTCAGAGTTGCATCTGTATGAGTGTAAGTTTGACTTGCTACTGGTGATTTAAATCTAATGCATATGGGAATTTGAATATAGATACTACCGACGCACATGATACTGCCTAGATGTCTGTACTAACCTCAAGAGGTGGGGTGTGACTTTGACAGTGACCAGTCAACGAGAGAGCTGACTGTGACAGCCAGCCAGGATTGGCTACCTTCCAATCGAGAGTTGCTATTCATATTAGCAGCTGCTGCTCGGTGCAGACGGCTCTAGCTGCAGATACTACCTATTGACTTCACTGGAGTTTGTACATCGTTGTCATTCCTCTTCAACTTTTTGTTTCCTTTGTTGCTAACCATATCCCTTGGTTGGGGCTGGTTGTTTAAATGTTTTTTCATCTGCGAGTCGGCTAGACATTCTAACAATTCGTCGTTTGTGCTCGCTAGCTACATAGCGATACCGTCAGTACAGCTGCTTGGCCAGCTTGATTTCAGTTGCTAACAAGCCAAATCAGTCTCATTCAGCTCGACATTTTCATGCTTTACAGTAAACTTTCGGTTTATTTTAGAGATGGAGAACGTTAGTTCATCTACATCCCACGCTTTTGAGTCAGAGGTGAGTTTGGTCGCGTGACTATTTGTTGTTAGCTAGCTTCATCGATACTGCGAAAGCTAGCTCTACTAGCTAGCTAACTAATAGAAGTCAGTCTGCTTGCTGTTCGCCTGCACGATGTAGCTAGCAAGCAGGCTGGATGTCTTGACTAGCATTAGCTGAAATATCTTCAGAAACGTAGTTTACAATTACTTCGTCAACAGTGATCTAGCTCGCTAAACATGTCTGTACTTAACTTTTCTTCTTTGGCTGCACACAACACACATTTACTTATTGCTGCAAGATAGCTAGCATTAAGTTTACAGTTATCTATCTTAGTGTCGTAACTAGCTAGCAAGCAGTGGCAACGCTAATTTAGCATTTGTGAGATTCCCTGATTTGGCAACACTCGCCATCTTGACACCTCTAACAGAAAATGTAGACTAGACAACAGTCCAAGTGTCAAAATTGCTAGCTAACGACTTCAAGTTGCAAATTCAGTAATTGTTTCTAGCTCCATCTCATCTGATTGAATATTGTCGTAGAGTGTATTTCTTGGTCGTGTCTTCTTGTGGTATGACTCCTAAGATAGCTACCTAGTCGTGTATGCTATCTTGCTAAATGATCACATTCATCTTTTGTTAATTTCTACGATTTAGCCTCGGTATATTATGATGAACGCACAGCATAATATGATCGTCAGTACAGCCCATCATTCTTAGAACCACAAAGCTAAAATGTCACTAAATCATGTCTTGTCGCAGGTGGTATCACCAGCTTTTTGCTCATGTACATTTGAGATCCTCTTCTCCTTGCCTGCTATTAACGGTGCTGATCTGTGTATGAGAGTTATTTGTGGCGTCTAGTAGGCGTTCGTGTCTATCTAGCAAAATGAATCTCTTGTGCGCAAATCTGTCTCTTAAGTTTGTGTATGGACGACACGTTGTATTGGACTTGTTCAAGTATACACTATACCAGCCAAGACTGATGTAGTGCCTCGTGTGTCACAGGAATTCAGTCCACCATACAGGAGGAGGAGGACAGTGGAGGATTTCAACAAGTTCTGCACATTTGTCTTAGCATATGCTGGCTACATTCCCTATCCTCAGGAGGTGAGTAAGTCCGTTGCAGGGGTGTCATTCTGCGTGTGCCTTTCTGTGTGCATGCAGACTTGTGAGCGTGAAAGCATTTTTTTCTGGACACAATTTGTACAAACTAGCAGTTGTCTTTATTTATTTTTGATTTTGGACAACTGACGCTTTTGAGACCATGGATGTACAGGACTCTGTGACTGGTTGTTCTTAACTGGGTATGGCTATATTGGTTGACTGTAAATTAGGAATGGCTTTAAAAGGGAGCTGTTTGGGTGTCGTTTATAGATGGCACCAAGTTTTTGTGTTTCAGTTCTGTTTTAACTAGAGATTCAAGCTGAGTCTTTTTCTAACAGTTCTTTGTGGTCGTGAGTGACATGGGACGTTCCACTGCAGTGCCCAGGTGTGCTGACTGTCTGTATTAATCCCTCCTGTCTGGTGTGTTGTGATGACCCTCTGTTTGATCCACAGAACTGGAGGTGTGGCTTTGGGCAGCCTCCTTCCCCTTCGCTAGCCAATGTGCTGCTATTCCTCCCGAAGGGACACACACCCTAACCCAGCCCTGCCCTCTATCCTAGGGTAAGAGGGCCTTCCCCCATTCTCTACCCATCAGTCATTGGGCCGTATCCCATTTCAGCCCCAAGGTCCCCCTCCCTCTTTGGTGTTCACTGACCTGTGAGAATATGACTAGCTTAAGTATGGGAAGGCTAAATACTATCTCCGAGCAGTGGACATTGACCACTGACAGGGAGGAATGACGTGGAACATGTTCAAGCCCAAAACGTAGTCGTCGTCCCCCCGGTCTGAGCCCCACAGGAGGAGCGGTGAGCAGCCTGACTGAGCCTCTGACTCTACCCTCGGTCCAGTTCAGAACAACCAGTCATACCTGTCCTTCACGCTCCAGACGGCCTCCAACGCCGTCTGCCTTTCACGCTCTGTCTGTCTGTCTCCTCCGATCTCTCCATCCAAGACATTACACAACATGGTTGAACACATCTGGGCCAGAAAAGGGGCAGTGGCATCTGACGTGCAGAGGTGCAAAGTGCCCGGGTCACTGAATGTGTGGTCACATGACTGGGGATGTGATCACCAGTTTTTGTGATTGTGTTTTTTTTTTTTTTTTTTGCTCCTGCTAGAGAGACTAGCATCCTCTAGTATTTACGGTGTGTGTGTGAGTGACAGAGCTCTCTACAGTCTGACTGATGCAAGCCTGCATCAGCTGCCACAGGACCTATGTTGGGGCACAGACTGTAACCCCGACATCCGTCTCTCCTTGTCTTGAAAGGCCTCTCCCCTGCGCAGTAGCTCCAGCCCCCCCAACAGCACAGGCAGCACAGCTGACAGTGACGGATGGACGTCCAGGCTGCCCTCCACCTGCCCCCCACGCCCACCTAAAGCCCCCCAGGACAGGAGCCGGAAACGCCCCCGCCCCGCAGGCCTTGCTGGAACAGCCGTCTCAGGCCAGGGTAAAAAGGATGTGAGTATGGCGTTATTGCATCTTCTTAACCCGTCATCGAAGTAAGCCTATCCAAAGCGACAAAGCCCTGTTAGCTACTTGTTTTGGTTCTTGGTGTCGAGTCTTAAACAGTATGTCCTCTTCCTGTGCTGTCCAGCTCGACCATGTCGGGCCCACCCTCCACCCAGACGACCGCAGGAAAGCAGACAAGCTGAAGAAAAGGCGGAAAGAGAACCAGGCTGGCGAGCCAAGCGCCGCCCAGCAGGCCGCCCACACTGCGACCTCAGAGCCCCAGCACGCCTCCTCTCTAGGAGGGCGGCCAATCAAAGAGGAGCCTGAGGATGACCTCACCATCCCCCTACCCCCTCCGTCCTCTCTCGGCCTTCCAAGCCCCTCCCCCTGTAAGCAGGAGCCCAATGAGGAGCGTCAGTGCTGGGAAGGGCCAGAGCTGGAGGAGGGCATGGTGAAGGTGGAGAAGATGGACGGGTTGCCAGGGAACCGGACCGTGTTCCGTCAGGGGAAACAGGTGGTGTTCCGAGACGAGGATGGATCAGGAGAGGACGAGGATATCATGGTGGACTCTGGTAAGACCTCAAACTGCTGTTTTACCACCCGTACTCCCATACAATAGTACTGTTACCAGATTTGTATGTGGTGTAGGTCACTGTGTTAGGAAATCTTAACTGGTCCACGTTCTCTCTGTCTCTCCTGTCAGATGACGACTCATGGGACCTGGTGACCTGTTTTTGTATGAAGCCGTTTGCGGGCCGTGCGATGATCGAGTGTAACCAGTGTAATACCTGGATCCACCTGTCCTGTGCCAAGATCAGGAAGAGCCATGTCCCTGAGACGTACATGTGTCAGAGCTGCCGGGACACGCAGGGCACGGCCGACACACGGCGCTCCCACCGCTCACGCATCGGCCCCCGCAAACATCTGCTGGACTAACCCCCAGCCTCCAGCCCTCACCCCAGTACACCCCAGCCTCCAGCCCTCACCCCAGTACACCCCAGCCTCCAGCCCTCACCCCAGCCTCCAGCCCTCACCCCAGTACACCCCAGCCTCCAGCCCTCACCCCAGTACACCCCAGCCTCCAGCCCTCACCCCAGTACACCCCAGCCTCCAGCCCTCACCCCAGTACACCCCAGCCTCCAGCCCTCACCCCAGTACACCCCAGCCTCCAGCCCTCACCCCAGTACACCCCAGCCTCCAGCCCTCACCCCAGCCTCCAGCCCTCACCCCAGTACACCCCAGCCTCCAGCCCTCACCCCAGCCTCCAGCCCTCACCCCAGCCTCCAGCCCTCACCCCAGCCTCCAGCCCTCACCCCAGCCTCCAGCCCTCACCCCAGCCTCCAGCCCTCACCCCAGTACACCCCAGCCTCCAGCCCTCACCCCAGCCTCCAGCCCTCACCCCAGCCTCCAGCCCTCACCCCAGCCTCCAGCCCTCACCCCAGCCTCCAGCCCTCACCCCAGCCTCCAGCCCTCACCCCAGTACACCCCAGCCCTCACCCCAGCCTCCAGCCCTCACCCCAGTACACCCCAGCCTCCAGCCCTCACCCCAGTACACCCCAGCCTCCAGCCCTCACCCCAGCCTCCAGCCCTCACCCCAGCCTCCAGCCCTCACCCCAGCCTCCAGCCTTCACCCCAGCCTCCAGCCCTCACCCCAGTACACCCCAGCCTCCAGCCCTCACCCCAGCCTCCAGCCCTCACCCCAGCCTCCAGCCCTCACCCCAGCCTCCAGCCCTCACCCCAGCCTCCAGCCCTCACCCCAGTACACCCCAGCCTCCAGCCCTCACCCCAGCCTCCAGCCCTCACCCCAGCCTCCAGCCCTCACCCCAGCCTCCAGCCCTCACCCCAGTACACCCCAGCCTCCAGCCCTCACCCCAGCCTCCAGCCCTCACCCCAGCCTCCAGCCCTCACCCCAGCTCTCACCCCAGCCTCCAGCTCTGACCCCAGTACACCCCAGCCTCCAGCTCTGACCCCAGTACACCCCAGCCTCCAGCTCTGACCCCAGTACAACCCAGCCTCCAGCTCTGACCCCAGTACACCCCAGCCTCCTGCCCTCACCTCAGTACACCCCAGCCTCCAGCTCTGACCCCAGTACAACCCAGCCTCCAGCTCTGACCCCAGTACACCCCAGCCTCCTGCCCTCACCTCAGTACACCCCAGCCTCCAGCTCTGACCCCAGTACACCCCAGCTTCCAGCTCTGACCCCAGTACACCCCAGCCTCCTGCCCTCACCTCAGTACACCCCAGCCTCCAGCTCTGACCCCAGTACAACCCAGCCTCCAGCTCTGACCCCAGTACACCCCAGCCTCCAGCTCTGACCCCAGTACAACCCAGCCTCCAGCTCTGATCCCAGTACACCCCAGCCTCCTTCCCTGACTCCAAGCTCTGATTCCAGTCTACTCACAACCCAAAGCTCTGACTCCAGGGTACCCCCAATCTCAAGGGTGACCCCCTAACCCTTGCACCCTGCAAACACTGGCTGGACCGTTCTTGTGTTGTCTTAAAACAACAGAGTGCTATTTTAAAACTGTTCACCGTTAGTTTGTGTTTTTCCCTCCAGACTTTGTGCGTAAGGCAATCACTGAATGGCTGTCTGTCCATAGTTAGTTTAACAGCAAGGTGGACCTTGGCCAGAAACGTACCCAACAAGGCTCCTATGAACACTGGAGCCGTATTTTAAATGTCAAACTGCCAGAGAGAACACCCTGACTACTGCCACCCACCATGGTGCATGCTGGGGGACTCGTAAACGAGACATTTAGCACTTTTCCATGTATGTGACCCCTCTTCCCCAAGAATAGGAACGCCTGTGTGTCCGAGCCTGGTCTTCAGTCTGAACACTACAACATTTGGTCTGTATGGGATAATATGAAGTTTATGTTTTTAGAAGAGGGTAGAATTATAATATTTTCACAGTTAACAGTGCTTCAGAATGGTGCTTCACGATAGGCCAATGTGTAACCCTATAAAACTGTAATTTTAAGTTGGGGCCAGCAAGTATATGATGTTATTATTTTCAGCATCAGTGAGCTCATGGCCATCCTCCCATTCAAACAGATTTCCCTCTGGCATGAAAAGTGCCTGGCCAATCACAAAGCTGTGTATCTGCTATGGGGCGGGTTTAATTACGTTACTGTACAGAGAAGCACCAATGAGGCATTTTCATAAACAACCAAGGTGACGTTTTGTTGCCCTGATTGGTTGTAGCTCTCAAATTCTATACAAATGGGGTTTGCACCCCTTAATAACGCCTCTTGGATATTGAAAAATCGGCCGAGAGGTTCCAGACTAATCCACGTCTGTGAATAAGCCACGTCTGGCATCCCAGGCTCTCGTGAGGACAGTCGCCTTCCTCCTCAAGCCCTCTCCTTCAACATATTCCCTGTTTTAGTGAGTCTTCAAATATTCATGGCTCCGTTACACAAGAAAAATCATAGTCATGTTTCTGTTGCCATTGAAGTTCGCCGACGCATTCAAGTGAAACCAAGATGGGCTCATAGCTCAGTATTAGTTTGATCATGAGTCAATGAGAACACGTTCACCACCATTATCTAACTTGGTGCATTTAATGCACCAGGGAATGCCTTTCACTTGTGCACATGTTTATCTTTGGTGCAATTGTTTGTTTCTGGGTTTAAAATGGCTGACTATATCAAAGCATATCTAGGATGTAGGTCGGAGGTCTGGTTGAGTACTATGCATGCAAGTGTGTGTGTGTGTGTTTGGTGGATGCTGAGTGTGCAGGAGGGTTTGATCTCTGGTGAGATCTAGCCGGCTTCTCCGTCCCTCAGACAAGCCGTGTGGAGTCCAGGAGAAGACATGGACCAACGAAGCCATCCAGCAAGCCCAGCGTTGGCCTGCAGGGGCAGGACACCGCACTCTGCTGCACACATCAGTCTGCTGCACCTTGCTCCAGTTTCAGGTTCAAAAACACCTCCAGTTTCAGGGCTTTCTTTCTATTGTTTCATAAACCTGTTGCAATTTTGACCACACCTTTTTTTGTAATTTTAGTTTCTCATGCTTCGACCTTATGTCCAAACTGTTTGTGTACATATTGTTGTTTGTGTTGGTATGAAAGCCATAGATCTGGTCACAGTATGACTGGGCTGCAGATGGTAGAAAAACACCCGCTGGGTCCATGTCTTGGGAAGGATTTAGCAAAGTAGGATCAACCAATCTAACCAGCCCACATTCCTGCTCCTCTGAACTCAGTCTTCAGACAGTTGAGGGTGCATTTGGCAATGACCTTAAGAGTGGGTATCTCATGGAGCATAGCTGGTTCATTCTGATCCTGATTTGTCCAATACCCTTGTTGAAGAAGTGTGTGTGCTGTGGTGCAAGTTGTTTCTGTGAAACTGTATTGTAAACTATTGTAAATAAAGAGTTATTGATGATTTTAATTCCCGTTTCTGATCCTAGTGTTTTTCATTCTGCATGTCCCTACCATTCAATCACTTACTCATATCGACCAACTAAGTATTTCAAGTTTTTTTTTTTTTTTCCCACGTTAACTGGCACTTAATGGGCCACTAAAACAATTTCCCCACAAGTATTGTATTTAAACTAGTCCCTTATTATCAGTTAAGTAGGACCAGTCAGGCAGATTCATTTATCAGGCTCATCTTTATTTTTGTGTTTCTTTTGACAGGACAGGAGAGTGACCCAGCACCTCACACCTATACAGTGGTGTTGTGGTCGTGGGTAGGAATGTCATGGTGAGGAGCATTGCTACAGCTGGCCCCAGGGTGCTGCCACATGGGATGACTAAGTGGCCGCCAGGGTCAGAACACTAAAGATCGGATCAGGAGGAAAGAGTTCAGGAGATCAATACAAATAGAAGTGGCTAAAACCTGACAGCCTCTAAATCGGGTTGACTGAAGCCATGGTGGAGTCCCATAGGATCACACAAGAGAGAGGGGGGTTGGGGGTTAATGGGTTTGTAGGAATGACACTCGACAAAATAATGTGTAGCGTACGTCAACAGAAAGTGCATACAGGCCACAACACAGCCCTTCACTGTCCCTACCACAAGAGGGAGAGTGAAGAGAGAGAGAGAGTCTGCTAAGGACCAGCACAGGCTCACTAGTTCATATAATGACTTATTATGGAGTACGATGTTCCAGATCAATTCAGCAGGTCAATTCATAGATTATAAAATAAACAAACAACAACAAACTCATACATATGACCATGAAGAGGAATGGCACAACAACAACAGATCAGATCACTAAAAGAAAATTCGAACACACCAATGTCATAATATCACATGAAAACAAATGAATGTATGCACCCACTTCAGAAACCGTTTCATGGTACCAAGGTGTCCATGAATAACCCTAGAGTGTTTGCATGGATAAGACTAGCCTGTGCCATGCTCCCACAGGAGTAACACTATCAGTCTCAGCACCAACAGGCTGGTCTGGCAGTCAGGGAGCCTCTCCTCAGGTCCGTGTGCTTGGCAGCCACAGGCCAGAGCAGAGACACGCTGGCGTCCAACAGAAGCAGCAGACAAGTCACTTTCAAGGCAGGAGAAGTTTGAACAGATAACACACACATAAATGAATGAGTCCCTCACGCCTTGACTGAGCCGTACCAACAGACAGGCAATCCTGGATCGTCTCCATAGTTCTGAGTAACATAGTTCATGCATAGTTCTACTGTGTGTTTAACAACGCTAGCATGAGTTAGTGTAATGTTGTCTACACTATCACGTTACTGTGCCATTAGTAATATAATGTAGCAAAATTCACTGATATGTACAGTACAGTTGATGAATATTGCACCTTTCTAGGAGAAGACAAGAGGTCATTTGTTAATGCAGATAGAAATTGTTGATTGCGCAAATGGCAAATTCAACAACACCCAATTTTGCCAATTTTGTTCTTGTCAGTAATTATTTTCATCAAGTAACTAGCAGATAAACATTCTATTTTGTAGTGTATTCATAAAAATACATATTTATGGCTGCAATCCAGTCTTCAGCAGCACCGTTTCACTAGTCTATAGATTTCTAGGGTCTAACCTTTGAACCATACCTCCAGGGCTGCCCGGTCCTGTTCACTGTAACCTGAGGGGGGGCTGACTCATAGAGGGAAGGAAGGGGAGGAGGGGTGGAGCTCAAAGGGAACATGGATTCATTAATGACATGGTAAAACAGGGGGAAGGGGAGCATTTCTCTTCCCTCCTCTCTCTCTCTCTCTCTCTCTCCCTCTCTCCTTCTGATTATGTTGGTCCGTGTCCCCCGGTGACTCCACAGAAGAAGAGCTCCTACGACTCGGAGTCGATTCTGTGAGCTGCGAAACACAGAGAACACAGGAGGGTTAGGCACAGGCACATACAAGCACTAGCTCGAGCCAGGGGTGGGCAATCCTGGTCCTCAGGGGCCACAGTCCTGCATGTTTTAGATGTTTCCCTGTTCCAGCAAACCTGTTTCAAATGAATGGCTTGTTATCAAGCTCTGTGGAAGCCAGGTAATGACCATTCATTTGAATCAGGTGTGTTGAAGCAGGGAAACATCTATAACATGCAGGACAGCGGCCCCTGAGGACCAGGATTGCCCACCCCTGAGCTAGACCCAGCCCCCCTCCCCCTGCTGGCTGGGTGGGGGGTCCATGCAGGGTGAGTACTCACATTGTTTGGGTATTCGTAGAGCCTCCATGTCGGCAGACAGGACTTGGTGCATGACGCCTCTGAACTGGTACAGCAGCTTGAGGCTCTTCTCCTCCCCTACACATGGATCATAGAAGCCTGGCAGGCCTGCCTGCAGGCAGGCAGACAACACAAACATCACACCTCTGTCAGCCTGCACACAAGTACAGCTGGACTGACTGACTGACTGATGCACCCACACCCACCTTGGAGGCCTCAGTGAGAATGAGCTTGGAGTCCTTGACCAGGCACTGCAGAGGAACAGTCACGTCGATGACCTGAGCTCTCTCTTGCCGCTGGCTGTTGTCCGTCACAAACTTTCCGTACCAGGCATTGAGGATGATCAGACCTGGGAGAAGATTCACACACAATGGGTGAGGGTGTCTTCCTCAGCCCTCGTGTGTGTGTGTGTGTGTGTGTGTGTGTGTGTGTGTATGTGCCCTACTGTGTGTGAGATCACCACTCACCCATCTTGGACTCCTCAGCCTCGATGACTCTCCTCACAGACTCCTGCATCAGTAGAACCTAACGGGCAGGAGAAGGAGAAGGTCACGACTAAAGGGACGCCCACATGAAGTGGGAAGCTTTTATATGGGCCAGTGTGTGTGTGTGTGTGTGTGTGTGCAACTCACAGCTGATTCTGCCTCCTGCTTTTTCTTGGCAATGTCTGTGGCAGAGCTCTTTCTCTGCAGCTCCAGCTCTCTGCAAGACACACACACACACATCAGTCAGCTTGGGGAATCCTATGGTGGCACTGTATGTGGCAACGGCCCATTTTCTAACTCCAGGGGGCCACAGTCTGTTCCTGGGACAGTCTGTGTCAGGATAAAGGGCTGAGATCCTGGGACAGTCTGTGTCAGGATAGAGGGCTGAGATGGGACAGTCTGTGTCAGGATAGAGGGCTCAGATCCTGGGACAGTCTGTGTCAGGATAGAGGGCTCAGATCCTGGGACAGTCTGTGTCAGGATAGAGGGCTCAGATCCTGGGACAGTCTGTGTGGAGGGCTAGTCCATTCCCCAGGCAGCTGGCATACTCACTCCTGCTTCTGAGCGCATGTGTATGGGATGATGACCAGTCTGTGTATGGCCATGTATAGGAGCAGGGGCCCCACTGTGGCGTAGAACGCAGCACTGGGCAGCAGCTGGTCTGTCAGGTGGACGGGGAACAGGTAGGTCTGACTGGCCCGGGCCAACCTGTCCGCACACACACACACACACCCCCAAACACAACATGGTTAGTTTTGACTCTACAGGTCTACCATACTGAATACAGGTGGGTACAAAGTACCTGATCTTCAGAGTGACTCCTTGTGGGACTCCGATGCTGACAGTAGCAGCCAGGACACTGTGGCGACTGATCTTCCTCTCTGCTCCATACTCCACCACTGTACCAAACCAGCCCGTCCTGACACACACACACACGCACACACAACCACACGCACACACAACCACACGCACACACACACACACACACACACAAAGTCATATTTAAAACGCCTGCATCCCATCTATATTCCAATAAAGTCTTTCAGCAGCCTAACATACTTGATAGAGCCCTTGATCTTGGTCTGGTCTTCATCCTGGAGCTTGTACTGATAACTCATCATAAGGTAAGTGTGAGGAACGCCCAGCTGCAGGACAGAAGGGAGAAGCGAGAGAGAGGAAAGAGGAGAAGATGCAATTTGGGTACAGTGTAGCAAAAAGATCGTTCTGATCATGTCAGCTATTTTTTCTACGATCCAGGCATTCTAGTGTAGAAATCTGTTGGTGTGTAAGATTGTAAAGGTCAGTGTGTGTGTGTGTGTGTGTGTACCTGCAGGGCCAGAGTGAAGTGGCTGGTCTTGGTGTCCCGGACCAGGCTCGTGGTCATGGCGCTGTTGGGCCCCCAGCGCCACTGCAGGTATCCCATGGTGTTCTGGTCCAGGTGGCGGGCCGTCATCAGAGAACAGCTAGGACGCACGCCGCGCGGAGAGAACTGCATCCCACACTGAGCCGTCAGGAAACTAGCCACACGGAGAGCAGGGGGGGCATGGATCAGGAAGAGATGGAGGGAAAGAAAAAGCAGGGAAGACTGAGTAAACAGGAAGTAGAGTCCATCAACTGTTGAGGAAAACGAAGATGAGTGAAAATTCTGTTAACTTTCTAGAACTTTCTCTAGGCGACGAACTGAGTATTTCTTCATAGTGAGGGAACGTCATACATACGTCACTTGATAGAGGAAAACTAAGGGGAACATCCAGCTTCCTGTCAGTTACCATAGTACTTCCTGTCACAGTGTATTTATGGACACAGACTGCATTAGTAAACTGCAAACTGCAAGTAAATCTTACCATCGTGGAGTCAGGTTACGGAACATCTTCAACCCAAACAAAGGTCCTAGTATGTCTCCTGCACCTAATTCCACCTGCACACACACACACACACAGACAATAAGACCACAATATGTCTGTGTCATTGTATTCAATCTGCAACTACATATTGTCTTTTTGCATGTGTGTGTGTGTGTGTTACCTCTGCCCAGGCCTTGGCTGACGTGACCCTGCGTACAGTCATGTTGATGTTGCCTCCCCCGTTCCCATTGTGTGTGGAGAGAGAGCCAGACAGCACTGCTGTGTCCAGAGATGTTAACGGAGCCTGGAGACACAAGGCCCACACATGACATACAGTACACAGCCACAGTCAAACTGTCTGTCAGAGTAGGTGTTTGTGTACTGCACCTCTATAGACTGGGAGATGTGCATCTTGTTTATCTCGATGTGAGGGAGCCGTCCTCCTGGAGCCTCCTCAAAGTCCTCGTCATAACGGTCAAACAGGTCTGTGGCGTCTACTCCCACACTGATGGTGCCCTGAGAGAGGGAAACACATGAAAAGGAGTCATCTTTGGTACAGTATTAGACCAGGTTCAATCTATGTAACAACAAGTACATTTGAGTGTGTGTGTGGGTGTGTGTGTGTGTGTGTGTGTGTACCTTGGGGTTGGTTCTCTGTTGTAGCCTCCTTTCCTCTCTTTCCCTCTGCAGTCTTTCATACTCCTCACGAATCTCTGCTGGAGTCCTCTTCCTCTCCACCACCTACACAGACAACACACACACACACACACACACACACCATATAACATACAAACACACTTATGTATATAGATTATATTTGAACATCTTGAATTGTATGTTCTACAATTAACTTTCAATCCCTATCCCTGCACATGCACAGTTGCCTACAAACCCAGACACACAAGGACCTACCTCCCATCCTTCCACCTCAAGACCTTTCTTTCCAAATATATCATAGATGGCCCTGGACTGAGGGTCACTCAATACTGGGAGAGAGAGAGAGAGAGAGAGAGAGAGATGTTGCAACAAATTGTGAACTCAGTCTATGTACAATGTGTGTGAGTGAGGGTGGGTGGGTGTGTCCAGTTTGCTGCTTACCCTCATAAGCCTGGTGCACCTGGTTAAATAGCTGCTCTGCCTGCTGTTTGAGCTCGGGGTCTCTGTGCTTGTCTGGGTGGTAGAGCATACACAGCCGCCTGTAGGAAGCCTTCAGTTCCTCCTGAGTGGCCTAGACACAGAACGACGGGCAGTATTATTATGCTGTCTACACTTAGCCAAACGTCTAATGCTTAGAAGGAACTGATCACATCATTAAATGCGGTCCTAATGTCAAGCTAGTTATTATTTCTAAGTTTGGGTGATACCATGAAATAGAGGGGTGGTAAACCCGGGGATGCACAATAATAAACCCTTGTTTTACAAGACATTTTAATTGAGGGCGTAGGACTGTCCATTACCGAGACACTCACCGTTATAAATACATTATACGGTAGCTAGCAAGCTATATGGTTGCTGCTGCAGGCAATGCACGTTTAATCAATATTCCAGTTAGCTACAAAACACTTTGATTGTTCATTGATATATCTATGGACGCTGCAAGTAACATCAAAGCAAGCAGATGATTGGGATGATAAGAGGTTATTTAACGTATGTACGTAAGTGGACCGACCGGCTGGCTTGGGAACGGTGGGATTTATCAACACCAACACATACAACAAAAAATACATTTTTGGATGAATGTGTAAGACACAATATTTCAAAAATAATCATACCTCTTTCCTGACGTTTAGGAGAGAATAATAATCTTCGTTATCCAATTCTAGATCATCATCTAAGGACGTCGCCATGTTTGCCCTCTTCCTACCCCGCCCACTCCGCAAGCCTTCTGGAAGCTCATTGGTCTGTGGGTGATCGCAATGGCGCCTTCATGTGGCCAGGCAGACCCAAGCCAGTTTGTGACAGACTCCTCTGCTGTCGTCTTAGTGATCTCAGACTTGTCTGTCTTTCTGGACCCACAGCTTGACCAGTCCCCCCGGTGTCCTCTTTCTCTCCTCTTCTATCTGCTTCATCACTCAACCCATTCTCAACCCCTCTCATTTAAACCATCTTGCAATTACTAGCCACCTCTCTCCTCATGCCTCATAGAGCTTTCACTTCATCTTTCATGGTTACTTCAGCCAATATCCAACCTTCCCTAATCTAATGGACCGTCCTCCTTAACATCCCTTGTTCCACGGACACTGGCCATTCACTGCACACACTCTACAATTAATATGATATAGTATTTTAAAAGTCGTCAGATGCGTCATATGATGTCTGCCACCTCATTAACGCTTACACAATTCTAAGTCACGCTTTCTTATTCAACTCTTGATCTTCCCAAGCTTGATGTATCACATCTTACTTGCCTTGAGATAAAGGCTCTGTTTATTATTATTATTATTTTCCCAAAGCATGTATTTATCCCATTAGCCTTAACAAACTCCACAAGAGCTATGTTGATATAAGAATGTCAGAAACTTATTCTGAGTCTCAACTCAGATGTGAAATCGATATGGTACGTTTTCAGTCATTAGCGCCACGCGTCCAGCCTGGGGGCGCGTGAGAAGCTGTCCTTTCAGCACCACTAGCTTCAGCACCATCAGTGAGTGACAGCGACAGCATGCCCACGCGCTTTTTGAAGCACACAGCCTTCATTAGCAGGCTAGAGAGGCTCGACTCCAGCCAATATCACACAGGCGGTTTTCATTAAAGTGAGTATGACATAGTAAGGAGCTGCGAATACTTGAAATTTGGTCGCATGTTTCATTTAGCAATTTAGTTTGAATGACCTTGTTATTGTTGAGCAGATAGCACGAGAACCGTGTCCAGCATCTTGCTGAAGACTGTCAAGGTGTCCTCGAATACAGACATCGTCCAGTGACGTATAGTAGGTTGTCAGAGAGAGAGAGAGAGAGAGAGAGAGAGGGGGGGGGGGGGGGAGGGAGGGGGAGGGGGCTAGGATAGATACAAGGCAGGGATGAACGCATACAAAGCGATATGGATTTCGCGAGTTCATGAGGCATCACGGAGCCCCGCTGTCAGTCATCACACCTTGGACCAATAGTGTCACTGCGTACAGCGGGCTCGTCCCCCTTCCATCCCGCCCCCCTCCTTGAGCTGTCCTCGTTGTGCACGCGCGTGGTCCCCCCCCAGGTCGCGAGGAGGAGGAGGAGGAGGAGGGATGAGGCGCGCGGAGGGGAAATGGCTGCCGAAAACAAGCCGGAAGGTAAGAGAGAAATAACGATATTATATGTGTTTGTTGACCTCGAAAAGAGACACGGTACTTAAGGTTCAGACGCGGAGATAAAGGGATGGAGGTTGATAGAGACGCGGGTGCTTTCCCCTTTATGCTCCTGTGCCTATCCCGTCCTGAAAACACGGACGCTGATGATGAGAACCAGCGACTTCAGCTAGCAGTAGAACGGTTATCGAAAGCTGAAATAACGGAAGCAGAGTTATCTTGTGGGTATGCGTGACAATTATGTTATCATCCTTCCTTTCCGTGTCAGTATTTCCCCAGAGTAGCGGGTTTACGCTGTTAAGCGTTAGAGGCTTGGAGTCTGAAAGGATGGGTTGTGAGGGGATGGGATGTGAGTGGTTCACGCTGGAGGAATTCAGATGCTTTCTCAGCTCTCTGTCGTTACATACACGCACACATGCACGCGCACGCCCACACACACACACACATACACTCACACATACACACAGATACACTCACACATACACACACACACCAGGGGAAAATAAACGGTGTTAAGCACGAAATCGCCCGTTAAGATGCGAAGTGGGATTCCTCGACACGCACGCAACCACTAGACTAATTGCGCGGTCAACAACGTGATGTTGTGTTTTTATAATGCTGGCTGTAAGTTATTTAGTGGTCTTGTATTCATAGCTTGACGGGCAGCCCATCTCTCGTCATCTTTGTAATGTTTGGGTCTGTCGGCAACTATCCAACCTTGAACTGTGTATCAGTGAATCTCCTGTGAATCTCCTGATAACTACCTGTCTGTAGGCCTGTGTGTGTCATTTACTCCTAGAAACATGTTATTAAACTCCTAAGAGAACACCTTTGTGTTGTATTTATGAGCATGAACCATGTTGTTTCCTATGACCCTGAACCTGAAGTTGTATTGCTATGTTTTTGATGTCATGTACGTGTTTCTAAAAAGCAAATGCTTTAAATATTGTAAGAAATGTTCATAGTACCATATTCTGGCTGCAGATATTAGAGCTGAAACCTCTAACCACTCAGCCACTAGAGAGTGATGTTGAGTTGTCCCCAAGGAGCAGTTAAGCTTAGCAGTGAATGTATGCGTCTGGAACAGCTAGTATTCACAGATGCTGTCTTTTAATCATGGCAGGTAAGACAGGAAAGGACAGAATGACACAATCAAACACACACACACACACACACACACACACACACACACACAGCACAAGGGCCCACAGCCTATTTCCCAAAACGAGACCTACAACCATGCAGAGAAACACAGTGCCACACAACACACACACACACACACACTCACACACACAGACACACAAACACACAACACACACAACACACACTCAGAAGGAGAGATGATATAGCCACAGGCAGTGTGAAGGCCGTGGGTTGAGAGTCCCGTTGCGTGGAGAAACTAGCTGGTGATCAGAGAGAGAGAGAGAGAGAGAGAGAGAGAGAGAGAGAGAGAGAGAGAGAGAGAGAGAGAGAGAGAGAGAGAGAGAGAGAGAGAGAGAGAGAGAGAGAGAGAGAGAGAGAGAGAGAGAGAGAGAGAGAGAGAGAGAGAGAGAGCCTATAAGCGTGTTGTCTCACGCAATGACTACCACACCCCTTTGCTTCCAACACCTACATACACATACACATTAACGCACCTACATACACATAAACAGTAACACACCTACACACACATTAACACACCTGCATGCACACAGACACATTAACACACTGGCAGTCAGACTGCACATATCCACCTTGCTCTGCGCACATGCGGCGTCATCGCTGTGTGTTGGGGCACACAACTCAAGTGTTGGGGATGATGGAAGACATGGTATGTTTGTATGGATTTGAAAAAGCAGCTTCTCTACTCTGTTTCCAGTCTCAGATCGGTTCCCTCTCATGCATCCCACAGATGATGCATAGCTTCACCTCAGTCTCCCTGTATTGAAGCCATGATGGATGGTTCAGACCCCCAGTCCAGCCCAGCCACCCCCCGCTTGTCCCTGGGGTCTGGGCCTGGAAAGAGGGGCAGCCTGATTTTCACAGAGTGCTCATGACAACATCTACCATAACCAGCCAGGGAGACCACCTCTCCTGCACTGGTTTGGCTGTATCATAGCAACAGTGGTCAGGGAAACAGGGGAACTGATGGGATTGAAGACTGAAGCAGAGTACCAGTCTCAGAGGCAGGCAGCCAAGACCAGCCAATCAATGATCACCACAGAAAACATGTGTTTGGATTGTATGTTGACTAACTATATACCCCTCCCTCCTCCTCCTCCTCCCCTCCGACACATACACACCTCCCTCTCTCTCCTTGTAGGACTGAAGAGGATAAGGAATCCTGAACGAATGATCAGAATTGCAGTGGGTTACACAGGACACACCCCTCCCAAGAGTGACGACACAGATGCTAACAGTAAGCGAATGTCACACACACACACACGCACACAAACCTGCTGTGTGTGTGTGTGTGTGGGGGGGGTGTTGATCTGTAGGATGAGGTGACACTGAGAGCGAGAATAAAAGCCTCCTGGCTAAACAAACCAGGAGCTGAGCCCTCATTCTCATCAGCTCTGTTACAGATATCACACACACTCACACTCTCTCTCTCTCTCTCTCTCTCTGACACACACACACATTCTCACTTTTTCTCTGTCTCTCTCTCTCTCTCTCTCTTTCTCTCTCTCTCTCTCTCTCTCTCTCTCTCTCTCTCTCTCTCTCTCTCTCTCTCTCTCTCTCTGTCTCTCTGTCTCTCTCTAAGACCTCATTCCCATTCAGCTCTGTTACAGATCATGTTTATTCATGCATGCCAATACAGCATCAGTGAGCACACACACAATGCAGAGGGCTTATTTTAGCGAGCAGAAGCTCATTGTCATACCTAATCACCGCACATCACAGTATCTATCCATAATCCTGCTCAAGCGCCAGCGCTAGCTGGTTATACTGGGGGAGCTGGGATCAGCTGGTGGGGAGGGGGGTCATCATTGTGTGCTTGTGGTGTGTGTGTGTGTGTGTGTGTTTATGGGGCCGAAGCTGTAGTATTAGAGAAGCTATAAAGGCAATGAGTGCTTTGATTGGTTATTGATTTGTGCCAATCTGGCGTGTGTGTTTGTGTGTGTTGTATGTGTAACAGAGAGATAGAAAGTGAGAGAGCAGTGCAATAATGCAAGTGATACAAGATATGAGACAAAATGTACAAGTATTAAACATTGAACAGATATGCTGCTTGGCGTTAGCAGGAGTAGATGTCCAGGGAAGAACTGAAAACTAGAATGAAAGGTTTGAAAAGGAGCCTCACACCTCCCCTTCTTTTTTATAGTGGAAAGAGAAGGAGGCCTTGCGCCTCATAAAAGATGGGGGCTAGACCATATCCCAGGATCCTCTCTGTTCTCACGTCCCAGCTGAGGATTACTGGAGGAAAAGTTTATCAGCAGAATGATGAATTAGTATGCACACCCATCCTTCTCTTCCTCTCTCCATCTCCCTCTCCATACCTCTCTCTCTCTCTCTCTCTCTCTCTCTCTCTCTCTCTCTCTCTCTCTCTCTCTCTCTCTCTCTCTCTCTCTCTCTCTCTCTAGTTACTGCTTGCATTGCTCTCCCTCTCTTTCACCCCTTAGTATTCAGTTCACCCGCATTCTTCTCTTCCTCCCTCCCTCTCTCTCCTGTCTCTCACTTTCCCCCTCCCCTCCATCTTTCTTCTTTCCTCCCATCTCATCTCTATCTAGTCGCTGTGCAATGAGCCTTTCTTTCTGTCACATTAATTTTATTCGGAAAAGGGGGAAAATGGGAAATTTCCCCAGACGCTCTCTAATATCAGTATTGGGAGAGTTAAGAGTTGCATTTGGAGCATTTCTCTCTCTTTATTGAAGAGAGTTTTATAATTAACTGACAGTCATCTCACCAGGGTATTGGGTTGTTTCTGCGTTAAATATGGAGATGACAGTTTCATGAGGTAAAATATTAATCAACTTTTGGAGGGCTGACTTCACTGTGATTTTTTAAACCTAATTTGAAGTAGTTTGATACTGAAACTAATTATCCACATTGATCTATAAAGAATTAAGTTTGAGTTTTTGTTTAAAGAGGCGATGTGCCTGAAAGCAACAAAATAAATGATTTGAGGAACAACACATTCAAGGTTTTGCAATTTCATTGGGTGACTTGTTTGATAACAGTTGAATCGGCTGAATAGGGAGTCCCAGCTTTTGTCAAGGTTGCCAGTTTAAACCCTACATTGCCCGTTTAAAGCTGAGACATGCCCCCTTATCATGAAGCATTTGAACGACTGTGTGTGTGCGGGTGTGTATATCTGTGTGTGTATCTTTGTCTGGGAAAGTGTATGTGCTCGCACATCTGTGTGACAGGCTTGTTTGAAGTGGTTGATGTGGTGTATTTCAAAGGCAAGGCCTGATGAGAATTCCTCAGATCAGCAGTTGGACATTGGGGACGCTGGTGGGATCGGGCCAGGGCTGGAACCAGGGTGTGGGGGCTGGGTGTGGAGGCTGGGTGTGGAGGCAGGGTGTGGAGGCAGGGTGTGGAGGCTGGGTGTGGGGGAATGGGTGTGGGGGCTGGGTGTGGGGGCAAGGTGTGGGGGCTGGGTGTGGGGGCAGGGTGTGGGGGCTGGGTGTGGGGGCTGGGTGTGGGGGCTGGGTGTGGGGGCAGGGTGTGGAGGCAGGGTGTGGGGGCTGGGTGTGGGGGAATGGGTGAAGGGGAATGGGTGCTGGTGCTGGTAGGGCTATGAGAGGGGGCAGGGGGGTTAGGGTCTGTTGGTTTAAAACACTTGGCATTGGCATTCATAGCAGAGGCTCTGGAGTGCTGCTAAATAAGAAATTAGGCTTTAACTAAGCTGCACCATTCAGCTATTTAACTAAGCTGCACCATTCAGCTGTTTGAAATTCTGTCTTCTCAGGCCTTCTATTAATACATGCAGAATTGATTAGGGTGAGAATACGTGCCTGAACACACTTCAAGTAACAGGCACGCTCACACTCACCAATACACACACACACACACACACACCATCACGCCCATCCAGGTCTTCTGGAGCCTAGTATCTCACTCCCTCTTCCACCTTCACCATATCTTCCTTTGTAGACCTGTGGTCCTCCAACTATCTGCCTATCCCTTCTTTCATCTCTCCCCTTTTCCCTCTCCCCCTTCGCTCCTTTCAGCAGGTACTGCATCAATCCCATCTCCCCCAGAGAGGCATGAGTGGACGCCCTCAAACGCTTATCAATAACCTCAGAGTGCTCTCTCTTGCCTTCTATTCTGAACCACGCGTATGAACACAACACACACAGACACGCACACACACAGACAGACACACACAGACAGACACACAGACACGCACCAAGACACACAGGCAGACACACAGGCAGACACAAAGACACACAGGAAGACACACAGGCAGACACACAGACACACATGCAGGCATACAGACAGGCACACAGACAGACACAAAGACAGACACACAGACAGACACAAAGACAGACACACAGACAGACACACAGGCAGACACACAGACAGACACACAGGCAGACACAGACAGGCACACAGACAGACACACAGACACACACACAGACACACAGACACACAGACAGACACACAGACACACAGACAGACAGACAGACACACAGACACACAGACACACAGACAGACACACAGACACACAGACACACAGACAGACACACAGACACACAGACAGACACACAGGCAGGCACACAGACAGACACACAGACAGACAGACACACAGACAGACACACAGACAGACACACAGACACACAGACACACAGACAGACACACAGGCAGGCACACAGACACACAGACAGACACACAGACACACAGACAGACACACAGGCAGGCACACAGACACACAGACAGACACACAGACACACAGACAGACACACAGGCAGGCACACAGACACACAGACAGACACACAGACACACAGACAGACACACAGGCAGGCACACAGACAGACACACAGGCTCATTGGTTTCTCCGTCTCCTTGTCCCAATGTGCCAGCTCTGTGCTTGTGTGTGCTCACCCAGGATCAGTTTGTGTGGGAACATTTAGACCAAAGCAGCACAGTAGTGTGTCCCTTGGAGCTTCAGGAGACACAGGCGGACAGTCCCCACTGCTCATATCCTTCATGAGTGCTGGACAGTACAGCTGTTCTACAGTTCACAATCCTCATCACGTTCGCACAAAAGGAAGAGGCACGCGATGGCCGGTCCCAGACCCGACTCACACTGTCCTCTCCACCTATCCCTCTCGTCTCTCCCCCAGGTGAGCCTGGCCAGCTGAAGATCTACCTTCCCAAGAAGCTGCTGGAGTGTTTACCCAAATGTTCCTCCCTGCCCAAGGAGCGCCACCGCTGGAACACCAATGAGGTGAGAAGCCCTCCTACCCCCGCCCCACCCTCTCCCCAGAGAATTAGAAACCCCTAGGGATCTAGTGGCTAGGATCCAGGATCCAGCTAGTACTTGATGTGGAACTGGACTTTTGTACAATGATTTTTCTTTTTGTCCGAGAATTGTATTTACATTTAGTCATATTAGTCATTTCAGTGTCTTCTGGTCTTCGGGAAGATCACTGACCTATGTGGAATACAACTACATTGAGATGATATTTGGTTTTGATTGTTATTTTGCTGTGTGGGTATTTGCCTGTGTGTGTGTGTGTGTGTGTGTGTGTGTGTGCGATGAATTCTGTTTACGTTTGTGTGTTATGTATGTGGGCCTGAGTGTGTAGATGTGAGTTTGTGTGGGTTATTGATTACCAAGCACTATATTATTATGCAATGTATAGCTGATTTGTCTTATGTTTTTTTCCTTAGGACAGCCATTACATTTTTCATACAATCCATCTCAACGAAGGTCATATAGGGAGTTAAGCATGCAGTATATGGAACAATGTGTTCACTTGGAGTGTGTGTGTGTGTGCGTGCGTGTATGTGTGTTGTTCAGAGTTAAAAGTAATGTGTGATCTCTCCCATCTCGGGTCTGTGGGCTGAAAGCACAGGAGTGAGAGCTCGTTGACAGACACAACATCTCTGCATCTCTACCGTCTCTTCTTGTCTCCCTTTCTTCCTCCTTCTTTCTCTTTCTCTCTCTCTGACTCTCTTTGTCTATCTCTCTCTCTCTCTGTCCTCTCCCGTCTTTCCTTCTTCTCCTCTCCTCCCTCTCTCTTCCCTCTCTCCTCCCTCTCTCCGGTGGATGATGGAGTGCAGTCTCAGTTCAGGGAGAGGTTGGGTGTCCCTGAGCGGATTCCTTCAAAGCTCCTCATCCGCCGAGGCATGAAGTTTCCTGCATACTTAAATACTCCATTGTGTCTGCTTCTCCTCTGTCTTTTCACGGGAAGTCTGTTTAAACAGGGTGTGTGTGTGTTGTTTCATAAGTCAGCATGGCTGTTAATGGTGGTAATACAGCATGGCGATGATTTATCGACAGGCTGTCTCTCACACGCACCCAGTGATTTCTATCACGGCTGAATGTGTGCGTTTGTTTTCGTGTTTCTGTTTGTGTGTGTGAAAGCGAAAGTAGCAGGGGGTGCGTGTGTGTCATCAGAGTCTCTCGCTGCTCTGGAAAGTCTGGGCGTCACAGCATGCTAAATGTTCAGCAGCTGGATTAGGTTGTTTGGGTGTGTGTGTGTGTGTGTGTGTGTGTGAGATTACTGTGGTGGTGTGTCAGGATTAGGATGACTCTGATTAGCACAGACTTAATCCCTCTCAGTCTCAATCTGATATCCTATATGCTATATCCTCATTCTCACCCGTGTGTGTGTGTGCGTGTGTGTGTGTGTGTGTGTGTGTGTGTGGAGGAGGGGGGGGGCAGTGCATATGATCTTCTGACCTCTGTTTTGTCATGGTTGGTTCCCCTCAGCACCTTACCCTCTGCTGAGCGCTGAGCTGTAACCCCCTGCTCTCTCCTTCCCTCCTCCCTCTCTCCTCCTTCCCTCCTCCCTCTCTCCTCCTCTTCCCTTGTCTCGATCCCTCCCTTCAATCCTTCTCTCCCTCTGTTGTGTATCCACTGATGTGTGAAATTATTCGGGGATGGAGGGATGGATTTCTTCCCGTAAGGCTGAACAGAGGTGTGAGGCTTTTGTTCAATAATAGATTGGGGGTGTATGAGGTGCCCATAGTAATGGGCTATACAATAGCTCTCACACAATGACTAAACTAACTCTGACATATACCCAGGTTCAGGGTACAGCAATTGTAATGTTATATCATTTGTGCAGAAACGTTAAAGATTAACTTGGAAAACGATGGATTCTGTCCAGAAGCTGCAGTCTGTTTGATATTTCACGCACGCATGTCTAGCTGAGGCGCTGTGTGATATTTACATGATTGTGTGAACCAGCGCCTGATCAAAAGGACACACAAGCATGGTCAACAAACTACACACACACACACACTCACACGCCCTATCTGTGGAACTGTGAAGTCCATTAGATGCGGAGTTGAAGGCAGAAGGTTCCCATAGTAACAGATTGAGGACATCATGTATCTCCAGATGCATGGTAATCATGTGTCTTTTACATGTGACACACGTGTGGTCCAGTGCGGTCCATGATGGTGGGAGAACACGCAACATGTCTCCTGGCTGACTGATGTGATTGGCTGTGGCCTGCTCCTCTATCACTGCTCTGCCAAACAGACGTGACAGCGACGCCTTCATCTGGAGCTGGCCTCAGGGATCTAGCTGGGCATGTCATCTATCAGCCTCTACGTCCTTTATTTAGCCTAAACTCCACACACACATCCCCACATATACACACACGCGCGCGCGAGCGCACAGACACACGCTCTCGCGCACACATCGGTTCCCTCTGCTGTGTGTGTGTGTGTCTGGGTAGGTGAAAGTGCTGCTGTTTCTGCTTCTAACGAGCGCTTGCTGTGGTGACTCTTTTAATTAGCGCTAATTGACTTTGCTGATTGAGTCAGAGCAGTGTGTGTCATTACTGTTCCCTCTCCTCCCTCCTCTCTTTCAGCCTTTCTCTTTCCCTTTGTCCTGCTCCCTCCTTCCCACCCTCCCTCTTTTTCTCCTTCTCTTTTTCTCCCGTTTTCTCTCCCACTTGCTTACATGTAACATTAGTTGTTCCAATGAGAGCCAGCAGGGAACAGGCTTGCCGACTCTCTAGTGTTAGTGGTCAGTGGTACACTGGTATCAGATATTCTTAAAGTCAGTGTTAGGGAGAGCAAGCTTCACAAGAGTGGTTAGAGTTCAAAGATGCCCTTGAATGTTTCTTCACTGTGATTAGTCCATCTGACATTGGTGCAGGGTGGGAGGTGCTGACATTTTCTATTTCAGTTCCATCTAAAGGAAGGCAAAAGCAGGCAATTGAAACTCACTGAAATGCATTTCAAATAAGTGTGCTGTTTGATTGTGGTTGTGTATATCTGTGTTGGTGTTTGGAATGAGTGTGTGTGTGTATGTGTGTGTTATCCCCGGGCCTGCCTGTGGCTGTAACCTCTCTCGTTGACATTGAGCCTTGTGCCATTGCCATTTACGTAAAGTAAAGTATGGTTTAATGAGGGCCAGACTAGCCAAGAAACACAGTCACATACCAACACACACACACAGTCACATACCAACACACACACACACACACACCACCAGAGGGGACTTTCACAGTTCTATGTGTGTGATTCATATTCTTTTATTTTTAATCATTTCTCTGTCTTTGGGTTTTAGAAATATTTCATGTTTGGAGAGAGCCAAGTCATAATCACTAATTAGTCCTCTAGGCTTTTCAGCTGAGCTTTCTGCCCCCCCATCTCTCTCTCTCTCTCTCTCTCTCTCTCTCTCTCTCTCTCTCTCTCTCTCTCTCTCTCTCTCTCTCTCTCTCTCTCTGTCTCGCTCTCTCTCTCTCTCTCTCTGTTTCTCTCTCTCTCTCTCTCTCTCTCTCTCTCTCTCTCTCTCTCTCTCTCTCTCTCTGTCTGTCTCTCTGTCTCTCTCTCTCTCTCTCTCTCTCTCTCTCTCTCTCTCTCTCTTTCTGTCTCTCTTTCTTTCTCTTCACCCTCTTATTTTAATCGGTGCTTATCTGGCAGAATAAAACAAATGGGGAGATCTAAAATACAGAACCCCCCCCTCCCCCGGACACTGATCCAGGTCATGATTGAATAGATTTCAAATAGTATTTCAACCCTGATTCTGTAACAGAGGCTACCAGCCTAGTAGAAGGGTCCAGAAGATCTGATAGCTGTCCAGTCCAATCACATCTCAGTGGAGACTCTACCAGTAGAGGTACTGTAATTCATGTTGCCATTAAGGGTCTGGGGCGATGTGTGGAAACCAGGCCACTGGGCTACCCAGCCCCCCCTCCTCTGTCACAACCACGGCAACACCCACATACCATGCATTCTGTTTTCTCACCATCCTCACAGAAGGACCATTTGTCTTGCAGTGCGTAATTTGACACAAACCTATTTTAAACAAGGGTTTCAAAGATGTTAAGTATTGAAGCGAGGGGATGCGTGCGCGGGGCTCCCTCTGTCTGGGTCTTGTTGACAGCGATCTCACTCCTGGCTGGCCTTCCATTCAGGTGGTGGACAAGCAGCAGTTTAGCTGTCTGAGCAGAGCCAGTCCCCAAACAGAAGCAGACAGAGCCCCCTTCTGTGTGGAGAAGGCCCTGCTGTGCTCTGGAACGATGGGTCGCATTCTCTTTACATTTGAACTAACTGTTCTGTTGCCTTGTCTTGTATTTGGATGTGTCGTGGTCTTCAGCTCCGGACTAGAGAGGATTCCTGAGAATCCTTTTTTCCCCTAGAGCCGTTGTGCTATTCTACACAAACTCTTTCTCTCCCTCTCTGTTACACTGTCTGTCTCTCTGTCTCTCTGTCTCTCTCTCTCTCTCTCTCTCTCTCTCTCTCTCTCTCTCTCTCTCTCTCTCTCTCTCTCTGTGTCTCTCACTCTCTCTCTCTCTCTCTCTCTCTCTCTCTCTCTCTCTCTCTCTCTCTCTCTCTCTGTCTCTCTCTCTCTCTCTCTCTCTCTCTCTCTGTCTCTCTCTCTCTCTGTGTCTCTCACTCTCTCTCTCTCTGTCTCTTTCTCTGATGAATGGAATGTCTGCTCTCATGTGGAGTGTGTGTCTGTAAAAGTCACCCTAATCAAATCTCACTGATTCTCGGGGGATTAAAAGAGGGGGCGGATAGAGCGTGTGTCTGTGGGCATGTGTGTGTGTGTGTGTGTGTGTGCGTGTGTGCATGCATGTGAGTGTGTGTTTTGTGTATTTGCATTTGCATTAGCCCCAAGTATCTGTGAGTCATTAGTCTAAAAACTACCTTAGTTGCAATGCACCAATCTATTTCCCCTCTAGCCAGTCATCTCTCGTCTTACACCATGTCTCCTCTCAGCAGGCCTCTGTCTCTGCCCTGCTCTGCTTATTGACATGGACCAGTATAAAGAACCAGAACTGAGCGGTTCACAGCAGTGTTGGACAGAGCCATGTCTATCCTAACGTGCTAGTTAAACTTGCATGTCTCACTTGCAGTTCACCCAACGTGAGTCTCCTTCCAACAAGACGGTTCCTAGAGATGGTTGGTGGATACATGGTCTAGGTACCTGACTGTATGCAGGACTGGAGGCTTTTACAAAGTAAATTGTCTCACTAAAACAACCAGAGTTAATGTCAATGCTTTTGGCAGTGTCTTTGTTGACCAATGCTTCTAGTCAACGGAGCAGCTGTTCCTCTCACAGTCATAGGATGGAAAACTCCTATCAGGAACCTGTAGATCAGGGGAAATTTACATTTAGTAGACGCTCTTATCAAATATATGAAACAAGAGCTGTCTAAGTTCCTCCCTGGGTCTCTTTGATGTTTACGTAAGTCCAAAATGTATGACCAAATCTGTCAGACATCTCCTATCCTGAAAAATGACAAATAACATGAAATCTTTATTGCTTCTGACAAATAATTATTCTGAATGGATTTGGAAAGAGAAGTTGAATTGTTCAACATGAACATTGACAGATGACTCACTTTGCATCTGGTGGGAACTTCAACAACGAAATCACACTGTAATAGATGCTGATGAATGTGCCACAGACACACACACACACACACATCTATTATTCGGTTGGATAGGAGGCAAACCTGAGGATCACCACAGAGACCCCTCTTTCCAATGTATTCATTAAACTCCCCAAACCTCCCCTTAACGAATGTAATTAGAATATGGTAATGAGATAGGGCTGAACCAGGGAGGAAAGCTCACCAGCATAGAGACGGAGAAAGAGAGAGGGAGAGAGAGAGAAAGAAATAAAAAAAGGAGAAAGTGAAGAAGAGAGGGAGAGAGCTAGTGAGAAAGAGGGAGAAAGAGAGAGGTAGAGAGAGGCAGATACAACACAGAGTTAGCTAGAGAAGAGGAGAAAGAGAGAAGAAGAAAGAGAGAGAGAGACAGAGAGAGAGAGAGAGAGAGAGAGAGAGAGAGAGAGAAAGAGAGAGTGAGAGGGAGAGAGAGAGAGAGAGAGAAGGAGAGAAGGAGAGAAGGAGAGAGCGCTTGAGATGGGGGCAGATGGAGAGTCAGAGGAGATAGAAAGAAGCTGACTGACAGGATGCCAATTTATGTCTTGTTGTAAACAAGTGTTTATACTGGCAAGAAGGAACACACATGCACACACACACATACACGTACAGATACACACACAAACACACTCATTAGCATGAAACAGAAATAATTCCAATAACAAAAACAATACCAGCAGTAGAGCCAGACCAGAGGGTTGAATCAGTCACACACGCTAATGGTTAACATGGTTCCTGTGGAGGTATCAAAGCTTTCTCACCCCAAGACTCTCTCTCTATATATATATATATATATATTTATGTCTCTCTCTGTCTCTTTCTCTCTGTCTTTCTGTCTCTCTCTCTGTCTCTCTCTCTCTCTCCATGTCTCTCTCACTCTCTATGTCTCTCTCACTCTCTATGTCTCTCTCTTTTGTCTCTTCTCTAAAGCTAAATCTGTTTTCTGAAGACTTGTAACAGCAAGAATCAAAGCAGATTTAGATGATACAGTAATGGGTCAATGAGAGACCTTGGGGCTTTTGTTCTGGTATGAAAACCTGCAGCATCCAGTATGTGCAGGACACGGAGGAGGAGCAGCATTGGAGCTTCCTGACACCTTTTCCATGTTCAATTTGATCCTTGTTTTCATTGAAGCTATTTGACTGTGTACTGAGGTGTACTGTAGAATAGGATGTGATGTAGTGGGATACCATCACCTGTATACCATCATTAGTCTGTGTGCGTGTTTGTGTGTAATACTGTGTATGTGTGTGACTCACTGAGAACTTTATGGCAGTTTTTTAAAGAGACTGTCAGGCATTATTCAAGACGCCCTTGCTCAGCGGGGTCCTCACATTGTGTTAGACGTCAACACCTGTTGGTGTCTTTGATGTATTAGGCCCCCTACAGAGAGAGAGAGAGAGAGAGAGAGAGAGAGAGAGAGAGAGAGAGAGAGAGAGAGAGAGAGAGAGAGAGAGGGAGAGAGAGAGAGAGAGAGAGAGAGGGAGAGAGAGAGAGAGAGAGAGGGAGGGAGAGAAAGAGAGACAGAGAGAGAGAGAGAGAGAGAGAGAGAGAGAGAGAGAGAGAGAGAGAAGAGAGGGAGAGAAAGAGAGAGAGAGAGAGAGAGAGAGAGAGAGAGAGAGAGAGAGAGAGAGAGAGAGAGAGAGAGAAAAGGTCTGTCTCCACAATTGTAAAAAATAAAAGAGTTGAGTCAGAAACAGATGGAGATAGGCAGAGTAAAGGAGCAGTGAACCAGGTGAAAAGAGAAAAGACTGAAGATTGAGTTCCACAAAAAGTTTATTTGGTAGTAATATGTCTATATGTGTGAGTGTTGTTTGGGTTAATTCTCAGTTTGGGTTTGGAACGCTGTTTGTGTCTAGACGTCTGGGGTCTAGACTCGAGTTGGAGATTGACAGATGACAGCCGCATGGAGTTACATAGTGATAGAGAGAGCAAATAAATAAATAGTTGGAGACAGTGAGGGATGGAGAGGAGAGTTTCTCTCTCTTCTCTTTATGAAGCAGTCAGTCACAGGAAACCCACCAGAGACAGCATCTCCTCACAGACACAGAGGGGATGTGACCAGGCATGGATGTGTGTGTTTCAGTGTGTGTGTGCGTCCAAATGCTCTCTGAGTGCCTGGTTGACAGAGATGGATGTGACAGATGGGTCTTCTCCTGATGGGCTGCTTCCTCCTGGTCCTCCTGAAGGTCATACCTTGTCCTCCAATAGCAGACCAGCAATGTCTGTCTGTCTGCCTGTCTGTCTTGGTTCTGTCTGTGCGTTGGTCTGTCGGCCTGTCTGTCTGTCTTCAGTCTGTTTGTCTGCTGTAGGTGTGTGTTGTTTGTCTGTGTGTGTCGGGGGAGGGGGCGTTTGGCTGTCTGTCTGTCTTCAGTCTGTTTGTCTGCTGTAGGTGTGTGTTGTTTGTCTGTGTGTGTCGGGGGAGGGGGCGTTTGGCTGTCTGTCTGTCTGTCTGAAGAATTCAGATAAGGGGCTTTGCAACAGTTGGCATGGAAACAGCTCTAACCAGCTGTATTAGGTAGTGTTGGTACTCTGAAGCATGTTGTTCTTATTCTGTCAGTCTTAGACAGACATAGGGTAAAGAACCCTGTACTGGAAGGGTTTAGTAGAGAACACAGCTCTGTAGGTGTTGAGTGGAGACCCAAGCCGCTGGATGTGCTGTCTCTGGATGGACTGTAAATTGACCTGACAGTTCTAGTTGCACTTCCTGGAAGACACAGACATGGCATGGTCTTCACTTGTAGCTGCCTGTCAGTATTTCTTCCTCATTTGTTTCTTCAAGTCCACGCACACACACACACATGCACACACGCACACACACACACGCACGTCACTGTGTGCCTGTGGCCAGGCCCTTCTGTGAGACGGCCCTCTGGGGACCCCCCCTAGCTGAGTCTGTGTCAGTGTTGCTGACCCCCCTGAAATGTCCCACAGGAGTATGTTTGTAAGCATGTGTGTGTGTGTGTGTGTGTGTGTGTGTGTGTGTGTGTGTGTGTGTGAGACATTGTCCCCAAGTCTTGGAGCGAGACAGTCTCAGTGATGCGTGAGTGAGTGGGAGTTGTATTTCCCTAACTGCTGCTCCAGCTCCCATATATCTTCCCACTCAACCTCCCTGCTCTGTTATTCCTTCAACACATCTCTCACACTTCTGTCAACATGGATGATGCTAGACAGACCCAGACCCAACAGAACGAAACAAAACAGACCAGAATGGAACAGGGCAGGGCAGGGCAGGACAGGACAGGGCAGGACAGGACAGGGCAGGACAGGGCAGGACAGGGCAGGGCAGGGCAGGGCAGGGCAGGGCAGGGCAGGGCAGGGCAGGGCAGGGCAGGGCAGGGCAGGATAGGGCAGGACAGGACAGGGCAGGGCAGGGCAGGGCAGGGCAGGGCAGGGCAGGGCAGGGCAGGGCAGGACAGGGCAGGGCAGGGCAGGGCAGGACAGGACAGGGCAGGACAGGGCAAGGCAGGACAGGGCAGGACAGGACAGGACAGGACAGGATAAGACAGGGTAGGACATAATAGGACATGATAAGACAGGGTAGGACATAATGGAACAGGGCAGGGCAGGAGGACAGGGCAAGGCAGGGTAAGACAGGGCAGGACAGGATAAGACATGATAGGACATTATCGGACAGGGTAGAACAGGATAAGACAGGGTAGGACAGGATAAGACAGGATAAGACAGGGTAGGAAATTATAGTACAGGGTAGGACAAGATAAGATAGGGTAGGACAGGATAAGACAGGGTAGGACAGGATAAGACAGGGTAGGAAATTATAGTACAGGGTAGGACAAGATAAGATAGGGTAGGACAGGATAAGACAGGGTAGGAAATGATAGTACAGGGTAGGATAGGATAAGACAGGGTAGGACACCTAATTTTCACCTGTAAAAGATAAGATTCTCTCGGTAATGTTTGTGTGTGTGTGTGTTTCGTTTGTGTGTATGCTGGTTGGTATACTGTGTATACAGTATACAGTACTGTACGTATGAGAGCATCTGAATCTGTGCATGCAAAGTGTGTGTTTGTTTGAAGTGGTATGCCTGTGTGTGTTGAACTGTCCAATCAGGATTCACAGAGACACGCTCTGTCTGGGTTTCTGGAGTAGACCCCAGGGGAGGACCAAGACACCTGTCCCTGTCTGTGCCACTGTTCTACACACACACACACACACACACACACACACACAGAGACTGTATTCCTGGCGGGTCAGTGTGTCGCATGGTTTGCTCAGAGCATTCCATCATGGTTTCCGTGGGGACAGACTTCCTGAGAATCGACCTTCACAATCACACTTCTCACACCTAAGTTTGGGTGTATGTGTGTCAGTCTATATAGCTATAGTGTGTGTGTGTGTGTGTGTGTGTGTGTGTCTGTCTCTGTAGCCATAGTGTGTGTGTGTGTTTACGTGTATGTGTGTGTGACTATGTAGCCGTACTGTGTGTGTGTGTGTGTGTCTAAGTAGCCATAGCGTGTGTGTGTGTGTGTGTGTCAAGCTGCCGTTTCAGCTGACGCCTCCGTTTCTCCTGTTTAATGGCTCTTATGGGGCAGGCCTTTAATTGCAGTCTTCCTCTTCCACCCCTCCATCCCTCCTTATCTCCCTCTCTTAATCTCCCCCTCCCCCTTGTCATTCTCCCTCCTCCCTCTCAACTCACTCTCGCTCTCATGGTGCTCTGGGGAGGCGGCGTTGGTGAGACGGGGCTGTGTCCACAGCAGGGCTGGGAGGAGAGGCTGGAGAAGAGAGGCTGGGGAGGAGAGGCTGGGGAGGAGAGGCCGGGGAAGAGAGGCTGGGGAAGAGAGGCTGGGGAGGAGAGGCTGGGGAAGAGAGGCTGGGGAGGAGAGGCTGGGGAAGAGAGGCTGGGGAGGAGAGGCTGGGGAAGAGAGGCTGGGGAGGAGAGGCTGGGCAAGAGAGGATGGGGAAGAGAGGCTGGAGAGTAGAGGCTGGGGAAGAGAGGCTGGGGAGGAGATGCTGGGGAAGAGAGGCTGGGGAAGAGAGTCTGGGGAGGCGCAGAGGCTGCTTGACTCAGCTAATGAATTGATGAATACATGAATGAGATGGAGGGTGTGTTGGTGCCTGAGGACCCCCTGGGGAGGTGGCTGTCTCTGGCCCAGGTGACCAGCCCTGCTACACGTGGAGCACACAGTGTTTTATGGGCGCTGTCGGACGCCATGCTGTCCTCCTCGGTCCTCTCTCTACACAGGCCTGGTTTGGAGCATCTCCATTGACAATTACTGGGAGAGGAGGGTGTGATGGAGGGCTAGGTTCATAAACAAGTGGCCACACTCTCACATGGGCACTTATGTACACACACATACACACACACACACACACATACACACACACACACACACACACAGAGAGGTGAGGGAGCAGCTGGAGACCTTGCACTTAGCAGAATTGGTTTCCTCCCTCTCCTTCTCCTTCTGTCCTTCTCCTCCTCTTTCTCACTCTCTCTTTCTCACCCTCCATCCATCCCTCTTTCTCTCCATCCCCCCTCTCTCTGTCTCTCTCTCTCCCTCCCTCTCCCCCTCTCTCTCTCTGTCTGTGTCTGTCTGCTTGTCCCTCCCCCTCTCTCTATAATATGCTTGTCTGTCATTATGACTGTCTTTTGGTGTTGACATGAGAATACGGCTCTCTCTAATGAGAAAGCGCGAAAGAAAGAAGGACAGAGAGAGAGGGAGAGAGAGAAAGAGAGAGAGAGATAGAGGGAGACAGAATGAGAGAGAGACAGGGAGAGACAGAGACAGGGAGAGAGATAGAGAGAGAGAGAGAGAGAGAGAGAGAGAGAGAGAGAGAGAGAGAGAGAGAGAGAGAGAGAGAGAGAGAGAGAGAGAGAGAGAGAGAGAGAGCGTGTGTTTGGGTTCTCGGTGGTTCCTTCTCTAGTGAGTTCTCCTTTGGACTGATGAAAGTGAAGCGGCGTTGGTGTTTGCTTCAGTGCTGCTTTCAGGTTTATTTCAAACACTAAAGGTGTTAGAAGGGACAATTTACATGTCTCAGTGTTAAACAACAAGGGTGGGGGAGACAAGAGAAATGTTTCAGTGAGGAAGACAGGGGTTAAAGAATGATGGAAAGTGTGGTGGCAGGAAATGAACTTGAGTGCATTTGTTTATTTACTTGTTTGCCTGTGTGGCTGCCTGTATGTGTGTGCGCGTGAGTGTAGGTTTGGTGTGTGTGTGTGTGTGTGTGCTTTTGCACGTCTCTTGTACAGTGCCTGCCTTGTTCTAAGGACTCTCCCTCTGAGGACTGCTCTTGTGTTGTTTCACCTCTGCCTTTCACGCTTCCGCATTTGGGAAGAGAGGCACAGTGGAGAGGAGCGAGAGAGGATCAGGGAGGGTTGGAAACCAGGGACGAGAGAGGGGAGGAGAAGAGAGTGGAGGAGGAAGAGGCGAGAACGTTGGTGCTGGGTTAGATCAAGTGGAGTGTGAGTTTTATCTGGAATGAAACTCTCAGAGTGAACTTTCCCTCTATCAGCATACACACTCAGCCCAGAATATCTCCCCAGTGTACCGCAAGCAAGTGGAATTGTGTGTGTGTGTGTGTGCGCACATCCTTACAGTTGATGTGCTCTAGACAGGGGCACATGGAGGGGGTTGATTGGTTATCCTGATTGGTCACAGCCCCACAGGGGGTCTCTAATCTCCTTTCCTGACTGAATGCTCTATGGCCAAGCAGGCACCTAAGCATCGCCACGGCGATAAGAGAATGGCAGACTGTCTGTGGTCATCAGCAGGTCATCTGAAATGTCTTCTGAATGTTCTACCTCTCTGTCACACACACACACACACACCCACACACAGTTGCTGTACTGCTGGACCTAACATCTCTTTCTCTCTTTCTCAGGAAATTGCAGCGTACCTTATCACATTTGAGAAACATGAAGAATGGCTAACCACATCACCGAAGACCAGGTGAGACCCGCTCGCTATCTCACACGCGCACACACACACACACACAGGTAGAACTCCAGGGAAGAGTGTTGAGCGTGTGAGGAGTAAGGTTCTGACTGACTACCCAGCTTTACTGAGATGGAAAACGAGGCCTGACAGCCTCAGAAGGGGTTAAACTGACAGAATACTCTAGACGTGCAGGATTCCTGTTCTCAGTACGCGTTCTGTTCAACACACCGAAGGAATGTTGAAAGACCTAGTCAGCTAAAACTGGGCTATTAATGAATGTAAATGTATGAGCAGAAGTGATGTATTATTCAGCTTCCATGGACGGTGAGAGAGTGTGTGTTTAAGACAGAGGTTAGCAGGAATTCACATGTCAGATATCGAATAT
>NC_140369.1:8472500-8597500 GCF_054491055.1 Hypomesus nipponensis
GAGATTCTTCTCTGACACGCTAGATTTGACCTCCTTTGTGACCTCCCTATCCCTCCCCCTATCCCTCCCCCTTTCCCTCCCCCTTTCCCTCTCCCCCCCCCACACACTTCTTTCATCCACCCTCCCCCACAGTTCTCCTCCCTCCTTTGACCTTCCCAGAGACACTGACACACACTCTCTTTCATTATCTCTCTCTCTCCCTCTCTCCCCCTCTCTCCCCCCTCTCTCTCCCCCCCCCCTCTCTCTCTCTCTCTCTCTCTCACACACACACACACATTGTCCTACTCGCTTTCTGCCTTTTACCATTACAAGAAATGCAGTTTGATTACAGTTATTATAACGTTGCGTGTTTGTGTGTCCATGTGCGTGTGTACATGTGTCTGCATGTGCAGAACCCAGACATTGTGCTCGTCCACTACCTGAACGTCCCTGCTGTGGATGACAGTGGGAAGCCGTGCGGGCCTGTCTTGTGCTCCATCAACACAGACAGGAAGGAATGGGCCAAGTGGAGCAAGGAGGAGCTGATTGGCCAGCTCAAACCCATGTGTGAGTAGCTCCCTTTCACCCCTAGCAACAACATATCCCAGTGTGTGTTCTTTCCCCACTTTACATACAGACTGACTAATGGAAAATAATACCGGATCTGTGGATCTGTACAAGCTATTACAAACGTGTTTAATCAATTTCCAATCCACCTCACTTATTTAAGAGCCCCTGTTAGTCTGATGGATTACACCTTGTGGAGCTGTGCTTGGCTCTGCAGTGCCACACTGCCCTCTAGTGGCGGGTACAGGCTTGGTGTCTGGGAGGCAGAGGGCAGGAGTGTAACAGCATCCTCAAAATCCCCAGCATGCATTATTCAGATGGGGTGAGAGAGGACGGCTCAGGTCTCTGGAGTCTCCTACTTTACATAGATCAGCCTTGCTTAGTAACACATATGAACTGATGCTTTTTTCTAGTTTGATAGAATACGGTTTTGAGGCTTTTTTGTGATTTGAAGACAGCTGTGAAAAATGAGCTGTACTGCTCAGACAGCAAACACTTGCAATGATGACAGTGTCTGGTGTTGTGTTACTGCCAACTCAGATTGCATTTCAAATTGTGACCACAAGAGGGCAACCTGACACGTCCAACTTGTTTGAGAATGGTCCATTTACTGGCTATATTTAACTCTTGTGCTTGTGGATGAAATAATCCCTCTCTCTCTTACTTCTATCTTACTTCTCTCTCTCTCTCTCTCTCTCTCTCTCTCTCTCTCTCTCTCTCTCTGTGTCTCTCTGTTTCTCTTTTCCTCTATTTCTGTTCCCACCCCCCTCTATATATATATATGTCTCTCTTTCTCTGCGTCCCGTCACCTCCTTCTCTCTCTCTCTCTCTTTCTCTCTCTCTCTCTCTCTCTCTCTCTCTCTCTCTCTCTCTATCTCTCTCTCTCTCTTTCTCTCCCATTCTCAGGTGCTGGAAGCAGCCTGCATCAGAAGTGCTCCAGTGTCAAACAGCGCATCATCTCATCCAAGCAGGAGCCCGGGGCAGCAGCAGGGGCCGCAGCAGGGGCCGGGGCCGGGGCCGGGGCCGGGGCGGGGGCAAGGGCAGGGGTTGCTGATGGCTCAGAGGTCCAGAACAGTGACGTGTCCGAGGGCCAGACTGAGCCTGCTCCTGGAGGGGCCAGGGGCAGAGGGGCCGGTGAGAGGAGGAACGGCAGGGTGCCCAAGCCCTCCCTCCTTCCACAGAGCAGCATGGAGGTGTCCTCCTCCACCTCCACCAGCCAAGTCGAGGTCCCCGATACCACCCAGAGCTCCCCTCTGTCAATCACCAGCGACATGGCCGACAGCCCCGCCCTCGCCATGGGAGGCAGCCTATCACAGAGCACCGCTGCAGTCTTCATGTCAGAAGTCACCACTCTAACAGGGGACTCAGTGTATCCCGCAAGCCACGCCCATCTTCTAGCCTCCGCCCATGAGAACGCGTCCGCTGGGATTCTTTTGGCTGTTGCCCCCGACAACCAGCGGTTTGCGGCGTTCCCCGGCGGGGTTGGTCTGGGGGAAGGCGGGGAGCTAGTCTTGTCCAGCACCCTGGACTCTGGAGGCATCAACCTACCTGAAACAACCATGAACTTTGACCCTGACTGCTTCCTGAACAACCCCAAGCAGGGCCAGACATATGGAGGGGGAGGTGGGAAGGCAGACGGGGGGTCTGGGTTGGGGGTCTGTAATGGTGACACTGGGGGGCTTCACTGCTCTTCAGCTAATGGCTACGTCTTCAACCCAGCGCTGGTCAACAACATCAAGACAGAACCCACCCCCTTGGAGCAGCCACTGTCCAGTCAGAGCGGGTATGTAGGAGAGGGGGCGGGCCTTAGCCCCAGCACCACGTTGGAGCAGATGGACTTCAGTGCTGTGATGTCATCAGCATGTGTCCAGAATCTGTCTCAACCAACACATCACCCCTCCCCCAGCCTCTTCCTTCAGGGCTCCCCCCACACCCAGCCCTCCTTGCCCCAGCCCAATGGTCTTGAGGCTGGGCAGGATTCAGGAAAGACCCAGGCCTATATTGGCCTACCCACAGTGCAAGACGACTCTACTCTAGCCAATGGCGACCAACACACAAACCTCCACCAGCCTAGCCCGGAGCAGCAGGGTCTGTGTGGGAGAGCTGGGCAGGCAGGAGGAGAGGAGCAGTCTAGCAGTATGGGTTCAGGGGAGGCGGGGGGCCTAGAGAAAGCGTCAGAGAATGGGGTAGAGTTACTAGTCAAGCCTGGGGATTCACATGAGGCCTACAGGAGTGGCGTAGGACAAGAGCACTACCTACAGCCTACGGATGAGAGTGGGGCTGGAGAGGGAGGAGGAGGGGGAGGGGGGCAAAGGGAGGTCCTGTGTAATGGAGTGGCGTTGGCAGGGGCTAGCAGCTCAGTGATGGACAGCTCTCAGCTAGTGACTGGAGCAGGCTTGGAGGACACAGCGGGCATGGAGGGGGCACTCTACGGCTCTACTCTCCCCCAGCAGGGTGGGGGGTTGTCAGGGGTAGAAGGGGCAGCGGGTGGGGCTATCAGCCTGGAGGGTTTCGAAGCTTCGTTTGGAAGCCAGTTCTCTGACCTGATCAACGACTTCATCTCGGTGGAGGGGGGTGGAGGGGGGGCGGCTGGCGGGGTTCTGATGCCCCAGGAAGGGGCAGTAGAGGGGCAGGGGGCAGGAGCAGCCCCCCTGCAGGGCTCAGCTGTGGAGCAGGGAACTCTGGGACTGCTTCAGGAAGCTGCCAGGCTGTTTGGAGTGACAGACTACTCTCCTGAATGGTCTTACCCTGAGGTGAGTCAACACCCTAGAACCCAACTTTAAATGAGGGTTTGGATGCAGTTAGGTATCCTTCAGCTAGTTTATCTGTGAATTGGTTTCAGTTTGTGGTCGCATGTGTGTTCGTAAGGGTACTACATCTCAAGGTGATGAGTGTCTCTTGGCCATGAGCTTGACACACAAACACACACACAGTCACAAACATCCTCTCTTCTCTAACTTTGATGACGTCACTGTCTGACAGTGAGGTGGCAGGGTCAGACAGTGACCAGGGGACATCCTCCTAGTCACAACACCATCCCACTCACAGAAACATGTGACGCCAATCACTGTCGTTGTGTCCTGGTGCACTGCCTGCAACCTCCACCTCACCTTCAGAGCTAGCACTGAGTCCATAGAGAGTTTTATTTAATGTTAAACTGGATGAAACCTTTCAGTGTGTGTGACTGTGTCTATCCCTGTGTTCAAGGGAGGGGTCAAGGTGTTAATAACAGGGCCCTGGCTGGAGTCCAGCAGTGAGTACAGCTGTCTGTTTGACCACATCAGCGTTCCAGCTGCCCTTATACAGCCTGGGGTACTACGCTGTTACTGCCCAGGTACACACACCCTCTCTATCTCTCACACACACACACACATTCTCCCCCACACACACACGCACACACAGACACACACACAACACCCACAACCACACACATGCACGCACACATACACTCAAATGTACACACACAAGTACACAAGGACACACCACTGTAGCTCCTCTTACAGTATGTACATGTTGTAATAGACATCCCCTGTGTGTGTATGTGTGTATCAGCCCATGATACAGGTCTGGTGATGCTGCAGGTAGCTATGGGTGGTGAGGTGATCTCATCCTCTGTGGTGTTTGAGTACAAGGCTCGTGACCTTCCAGCATTACCATCATCACAGCATGACTGGCTCTCCCTGGATGGTGAGTCCTTCACTATGTGTGTGTTTGTGAGTGTGTGAGCGAGCGAGTGAGTGAGTGAGTGAGTGACCGAGTGTGTGTTTAAGGGGGGATTGTGGCTGTGCCAGTGTGATAAATTGTGTGTGAATGACAGGGTACACACGTGTGCGTGTGTGTGCGTGTGTGTGTGCGTGTGAGTGTGTGTGTGTGTGTGTGTGTGTGTGTGTGTGTGTACTGTCGTAGCCATAAGTTTTGGCAATTACAAATGTTGTGTTTTGCAAGTTTGCTGGTTCAGTGTTTGAGGAAAATGTTTTCACGTTTCTATAGAATACTGGAATACAATAAGGCACATTTCATATTTTTTAAAGCTTTTTGGGGGCAAAAAAATTCAATATATGCAAATAGTGATTTAACCAGGCTAGAACTAGTTACTGAAATTATGTTAGCAGTCATCTTATACAAAGGCCCAGCAAAGCTTTGCAAATACAAAATGTGTCTCGCTCCAAATACTTGTAGATGGTGGAGTTACATGGTGTAAAACATTTGCCTAATGCTGAGACTGTGAGGAACTTGATGTATCTGTCTGTTTACCACTGCTGCTCAGCTGGTGTCGTCTTCTACTATTTTACTGCACCTTTCACAATGGTTAACTTGGCGCTGTATGTGCATGGCCATCTATATAGAGGAGTGGCGGGAATCTGGTTTTGTTCTCATTTGAGCATAAACAGAGGGAGGTGCTGTTCTATACTCCAGTTGAGTCAATATATTGCAACGTCTGTGCCTGGTCGGGCTGTCTGTCGGGTTCAGTACTATAGACCCTGCTGTATCTGTCGCACAACGCTCTGGAGGAGGCGAGTTTGTGGCGGTTGTCTGTTAGTTTAAGATACCTCGTTTGTGCTTCAATATAGGATGAAAACGGACTCGATACGGGTTTAAATCAGTATCTTACTAAGCTGCATGAAAAGTATGGTGATTGCGGAAAGGGACAACTGAATTAACAATTTATCGCTGATTTAAATGTGGGATATGCACGGTTATTTGGCGCATAAAGTTGACAGCATCTCACGTGATTCCTTCAGTTCATAGAAACACGAGTCACTTCAGTGAAGCATGTCTTACAGTACTATTCGCCCCCGTCTCTCTGTGTACTCTGTTGCGCAATGCGGCAATGCGGCTAGTATGGACAGGGTGCGGTGCATGCGGAGGGCATGAAGACACTATACCGCTGCGGGCACTCTGCAGTCCGCACATCCCACAGAGTAATAGTCAAGAACACTGTAGCCTTAACCTTTTGTATTGGTCAACAGGCTGCAACGGTGATTTTTAGATTACGTTTTTGACAAGTGAAAATACTTAGCCTAGTTATCCCCACCTTGGAACGCATGCCCATTTCTAGCTGTCTTATAGAAAAAGAAAAACACTACTGTACAACGATATATAAAGGGGAAATTATGAAGATAAATAACCTTTCTAGACTGTTCTAGCTTTCTCATAATGTGAGTGCTAGGTCTACGTGCCTCCCTTCTTTAGAAGAAGTAGGGTAAGCTGCGACGCTTCTCTGTTGCGTTTGGCTGTTTTCCGTTTCGATGCTTTCGTTCTATCGATGAGGACCGAGTAGGACCGGTAGCTCGAGAACCTCCCAGGCGGGTAGATTTAAAGCAAAGCTAGTGTCCCTGTGGCACGCGAGGTTATAGTAGCCTACCATTGCTAGACTACACGGCATAAACTGAAGAGGGGAGGGTAGTCTCTCTCTCTCTCTCTCTCTCTCTCTCTCTCTCTCTCTCTCTCAGCTTTTGACTTTGTTCAACTGTTTGTTATGGTAGAGCGCCGCACACCTCACTAAAAAGCAAACGATTGAACAGGGAGGGAGGACAAAGAGAGCATCACAGAGCGTTCTACTTCCACGGTTCGGGTTAGTATGCAATTTCGTTTTCGAGATGCTATAAAACATAAATGCACCAATCTGGCGCGTTGTATAATTTCTTACATTACCTTAGGTGTGGGAAGGCAGGCCGATTGTTTTTATATTGCGGTTTCTAGCTTAGTGAACTGAAATAAGGCTATTGAGTTCACTGCTTGATGAAAGGCTAGCCAACTAAATATCAAATGTGTTTATGGAGTATCAAGAGCAGGTTATTGGTGCTTGTGCTCTGGCTATTGGCACAGTAGGATATGTTTGAAACTCACTGACCAAGTTAAATCTCAATTGATCTGTGCTGTGCTATACATGACTGCTCATACTATAATAATAATAATAATAATAATGTTTTATGATCGATGTTTCCGCGGCTGTACCAGTTCTCTGCAATTTAACTGATCAGCTAAATAAAGCTCGAGCTTAGCAAACAAATGGTCAAAGTAAAGCTTTGTTTGCCTGGCAATAAACGTGTCTTTATCCTACTTCCAATTATACAGCTTAGGTATATATGTAAACAATTATCAACCACTGTTTATCACATAGTTGGGGCCAATCAAATAAAATGAAATTCATAAAGGTTCTGTTTTCAGAACCATAAGGGGTGGACAGCGACACAAGTTGTGTATAGTTTCTTGGTCATGTGAGTGTTCAATATTGAAAAATTCAATTACGATTCAATTACGATCACGATGATAGTAATTCTGCCTATAGGCCTATAGCCTACAACTGCTTATCTCGATCCCACGTGTACTTTGTCGGTAAGGCAAAACATATTTTCAGATAGCCTGTGCCAAAAGGAAGAGAAAGTCGCGATTCAACCTCAGTGGATTATTTTGTGCTATAGCCTACCTATCAATTTGGAAGAATCACAGGCCTACACCTGTTGTACCTGGGCTTCAGCCGGTTCTTCAAGTGGTCTTTTTTCCAGCGCAATTACGTTGTTTAACCTGAAGTATTAACCAAACGTGAATACATGGCTACAACGATGGTCTCCATGCCCACCGGCAAGGATGTGTTCTGTGGGTTAGTTGTGCACTGAATGTGAGTGCACGTGTCTGACGCTGAGACTGACAGAAAGCAGCATTGAGTTGTGAATTTACAATGATTGTGTGTGTGTGTGTGTGTGTGTGTGGGGGGGGGCACATTCAGAAAGTCACATGTTGAAAGAACTATTACAGACTGGCATTACATTTGAGACACACTTTGTTTGAGTTTATTTGGTTGCATTTTAAGTTAGATGATACATACACACACACACACACATAAGCAGACAAGCTAATATGACCCCAGAGGTTGCAGTCAGGTATTTACACAAGTGTGGATGTGGGTGATAAGTGGGAGAAAAAGAGAGAGACATTATGGTAATGTCGTTCTTATTTTCATTCAGATTTAGCTTTCTGTTTTGCCTCTTCTGCTCTGATTGGAGGTCTAAAAGGGGAGGAGCTCTTATGTCACAGTTATAACCCCTCCCCCTCTGCTCATTGTGTGCCGCATCCAGAGAGAGAGGGATGGGGGGAGGAAAGGGAGAAAGAGAGAGAGGGAAAGAGAAAGAGAAATGAGAGAGAGAAAATACAGAGAGAGAGAGAGCAGCAGGTGGGAATGACATAATGTGCACTGCAGCAACACTGCAGCAACATCTGAACAAAGACAGTCATACAGATACACACATAAACAACCTACATGCTTTCCCACCAATTCTCTCTTAGACACACGCACATCAATTGTTCTTTGTTGTCAAGAGGCCACTCAGAAATATAAATCCTAATCTTTTGTAATGATACACATCTTACAGGAATTTACAGTGATAATCAACCCATACTTATCAATCAGGAAGCTCTGCACAGTCCCGCTCACGTTGTTTGTCCCTTCTGTCTCCCTGTAGATACCCAGTTCAGAATGTCCATTCTGGAGCGTTTGGAGCAGATGGAACAGAGGATGGCGGAGATAACCAATCACAATCAGAGTTCTGAAACCACGGCAACCAAAGCTGGGGGCGTGGAGGTCACAGATCACCAGTCTCAGGTAGGGTCCAGTTACAGCATGTCCATGACTCCTACACAGAACTTGGCAGTCTGTTTTTTTGCTAGTCCTGTCTAGTGTAGTGCTGACCTTCTACCCCCTATCTCTCCCCAGCTCTCCCCTGAACAGGGTTCCTTCGAGGGCCGTGTGGTGGTGGTGTGTGAGAAGATGATGTCCCGCCCTTGTTGGGTTTCGTCCAACCAGCTGGTTCACAGCAAGAGCTCCAGGGGAATGACCTTGCTACATCTGGCAGCTGCCCAGGGATACGCAGGGTTAATACAGACCCTCATCCGCTGGCGGTAAGAAAACACACACACACATGCACGCACACGCACACTCTCTAACAGGTGATCAGACTCTAAATCATATCTGCACTTTCCAGCACCAAGCATGCAGACAGCTTAGACCTGGAGCTGGAGGTTGACCCTCTGAATGTTGATCATTTCTCCTGCACACCACTGGTAAGACATTTGTCCTGTGTGTGTGTTTGTGTGTGTGTGTGTTTGTACAGTTTGTGTAGGTTACTAAAGTGTGCTTCCCCTCTCTTCTTAAGATGTGGGCGTGTGCGTTGGGTCACACTGAGGCAGCATTGGTGTTATATCAGTGGGACCCCAGAGCTTTGGCCATTCCTGATTCGCTGGGTCGGCTGCCACTCAACATCGCTCGTTCGCGTGGACACACCCGATTGGCTGAGCTCTTAGAGCAGCTGCAACAGGCTCCTGCCACTCAAGGCCCTACCACCAACACTTGGATGGACAGGTGGAGCAGTGAATCCCACTCCAGAGGAGCAGGGGACAATGCCAGCCCCAACCTTAACGCAGGTGAGCCTCTCCGTGTGTCTGCAGTGAGCACGTGTGTTCATGTGTTCCTTTCACTGCATTTGATGTTGTTTCAAATCGAGTGAACCACAAATGCTTCTCCGCTCTTAAATGTGTCTTCTCTGGCTGTGTCATTATAGATCTAAGGAGATCCAGGACAGAGACCCAGCCTGGCACCCAGAGCCAGAGCCAGGACCAGGGCTGGAGCCAGCAGGGACGCAGAGGGTCTCAGGACCACCAGGGAGACCCTCCTCCAGCCAAGAGACTCAAACCCAACCCAGAGAGCCAACAGCAGACAACTAACATTACCCACAGTCCTGCTAACGGCCCACACTCACACCCTCCCAACACCACACACACTCAACCCCCCAATTCAGGCTTCATGCACCCTCCCTGCCACAGACCCAGCCCCAGATCCAGACCCAGCCCCAGCCCCCCTCGTCTCCCCAGCCCCCAACACATGCAGCCCAGGTTTGGGGGGTCTGGGGGAGGCAGTAGGTGGAGTTTGAGGCAGGCCCTTGGACGAAGAAGTTTGGCCAGGAGAATTCTTGGAAAGGAGAGACTTGGCAGTCACCTACGTCAGAGGGTGTTGTCTGGAAGGGGGGAGGAGTCAGAGCTTCTGACCTATCAAGAGAACACTGAAGATTTACAGGTAAGAACGACGCGTTGCATGTGCGTGTGTGTATGAGTGTGTTGCAGGTGGACCTTACATAATGTATGTTTTACAGATGGACATGATAACACTAGCTGAACATATCATGGAGGCCACTCCTGACAGAATCAAACAAGAGAACTTTGTTGCTACGGAGACAGAGACAACCACAGAGAAGATGGAGGGGAGTGCTGACATCAGCTTGTTGGCTGGTTTCCTTGGTGATGTGGAGAGGTGAGTCCAGTAGTTGTCTTACATTTAGGTCCACATACAGTATTAAATCTGACTTTGCAATGTCAGACCCCTAGACTGGAGCTCTGTTGTGTTTCCTCCAGGCTTCTGCACTCCAGACCCCAGAACCCAAACCCAAGAGCAGGTCCCATCTCTGGGTGTGAGGGCCAGGAGATTCCCTTGGCTCTGCAAGGTCCCTCATTCCTGTCTGACTGGAGCTCCTTCCTGCATGCAGCCCTCAAAGAAGAAAGACTGAAAGCAGACTCCTCCCATCTGACCATGACGGAGGCGGAGCAGAGAGAGCTGTATGAGACCATGAAAAACGCCCTCCACACCCTCAGAAAGCTCAAGGTGATTGCTCAACTACACAGAGACAGACATAATCCTTACATAGCAGCTTGTTATAGTGGTAGGCTAACTCTTTGTTGCTCTGCTCCTCCTCTCTGCTTTCAGGGTCCCATCCAGGAGAAGCGGAAAGAGATTGAAGCAGTCGTCCAGCGCTGCTATAAGAAATACAAACAGGTAACAGAATGCCCTTACAGCTCCTACAGTTACAGCAATAAAATCATGTTCCACAAAACACTGTTTATTACTGTACTTCACACTATTTGTTCTCTCCTTCTCTCACTCTCTCACTCTCTCTCTCTCTCTCTCTCTCTCTCTCTCTCTCTCTCTCTCTCTCTCTCTCTCTCTCTCTCTCTCTCTGTGTCTCTCAGTATGCACTTTATAAGAGGATGACTCTGGCAGCCATCCTGATCCAGAGTCGCTTCCGGAGTTTCCATGAGCAGCGGAAGTTCCAACAGAGTCGCCGAGCAGCAGTCCTCATTCAGCAATACTACCGCTCTTACAGGCACTCTCTCAGGTGCACTAGCTGACACAGACACACACACATGCTCTCTCACACACACACACTCACGCACACACACACACACACATGCTCCCCATGCTGTAACATTCTCATGTTTTGTCTGGCAGCTGTCTCCTCACTAAGAAGCAGAACCAGGCCGCCCGCAAGATCCTGAGGTTCCTGCTCCGGTGCCGTCACAGGTGAGACACTCACTGTGACACACTCACAAACACACTAGTACTGTGATACACACTTACACACACACTCACTGTGACACACATACACAAACATACATGCACACACACACACACACACACACACACACGCACACACAGCCTTCCTACTTCCCCGTGTCCAGTCCCTACCCACTAATAGCTGGTTGTTTTACTGTTCTTGTGAAGCCCCTTGATGGACCATAGGCCTCTTAAACGGGTGAGTCCTCTCCCTCTCTCTTCTCTTCCCCTTTCTTCTCTCCTTCTCCCACTCCTCTCCCTTTGGCTGATGCCCGTTTGCATGTCAGCTGTCTGAGAGGGAGAGAGGAAGCCCTGGATTCGTTTTATTCCTATGCTCAACCTTCTCACTTTCTCTCTATCTCTCCCATCTCTCTCTCTCCCTCTCTCTCTCTCTCTCTCTCTCTCTCTCTCTCTCTCTTATCTCTATGTCTTTACTCCTCCCTTCCTGTCTTCTCTGAGAAATTGCTCGATGAGGCTGTTACTTCTGCATGAATTGCTCAGACAGGAGGGGGCTCCTGTTGATGATGTACTCCCCCGGGGCATGTCTTGAATCACTTCCTCTGTGGGAGGGCATCTCTCTCATGCTTGGCCTGCCAGCAGCCTGCTCTTGTTTGGCTCAGTGGGTGGGGAGGGAGAGGAGGGCTGGAGCATTGGAGGGGTGTGTTACTGTAACACTAAGCATCTCCACTGAGGTGTCTGAACTGAATCCAGTGCCTCTGTGAATGTTCAGTATGCACATGTCTGCTGTAGTACTCCCCCACTCACAGAAACACACACAAGCAAACCCACAGATTATTAGTGTATTTGACCGATGTGGTATTTCTCCTGCAGGGCCAAAGAGCAGAGAAAGGCCAGGGATCCTGAGAGTCCACCGCCAAACCCAACATACAGCCCCCTCAGCCTCTAAGGAACCACTCCACGCCTTCATCTCTCTCCCTTGACCCTCCTCCCCTCCTTCACTCCACACTCCTCCCTTTGTCGACACATTTCCCCTCAACATCCACCAATCTCCTCTGCCATCTCAGCCCTTACCCTTCTGCTACATTCCTCCCCCCTCACCTCCCTATCTCGAAAAGAGAGGCCCACGCTCCCCAACCAGCCCACTGATGGGGGGAGGAGGGGAGGGGAGGGGGAGGAGGGGGGAGGAGGGGAAGCACACACCGTGGCAGCTCGACAGCTCAGACTGCAGGGGAGGAGCCATGGGGAGGAGCCGGGGGAAGAGCCGTGGGGAGGAGCCGTGGGGAGACTGGGTTCCAGACACCGCATCACTTTACTTTGATCCTCCTTAAGATAACCGGGAGATTATGACATTACCCTCATGGCATCTTTGCACTCTTCATGGTTTGATTTTTCAAGAGCAAGCGGGCAAGCAAACGAAAAGATGATGGGGTTCAACCTTTTATGGAGAATGGATGTGGAGAAGAGGATGATTGGTTAAAAGATAGACATTTGCATCGACATGCAGAATCTATACAAGACTCACTTGTCTTTTATATGTGTAAGAGGATTTATGTAAGAATAGGAAAACATAAACCAAAAACAGTATCACTTCCATGTCGCATATGCATGCAATGTTTTGCTCCTCCTCTCGTCCATGGCTTTTATGGCAGTCTGCAAATCATTTTCTAACTGATAATGACATCACTACAATCCACACTGGTCAGTCACCCAATCAAAATGGGAGGGACTACACTTGAATGTAAGAGGGAAATTAATTGGAATGGGTTGGGTTTGAAATAACTGTCTTAATTTGTTACTTGGACTTTCTATGAAGTCGTTTCTGGGCCAGCATTTTGCTAGCCTGCCGTGGTGTGTCCGTGTTTGTTAAAACCAATGCATGTGATTGAGCTGAGAGCTCTTGCATGCTTGCCAAACTGCTTTATTGTTGTTTATTTTGTATTAATATGTGTGGTTGTGTCTCAATTATGTCCTCATCAACCTAGCCCTACCTTGTATTTATAATGTAATGTTATGTGTAAGAAAAGTAACTTGTTTTTTTATGTTTTGTGATTTATTTTTTAATTCTTTAAATATGTATTTATTTATTTGTTTGTTTATTTATTAATTTATTTAAAAGTCAGCTCAAGGTTGTTTTAGCTTGAGTCTATTTTTCCCCATTCTTGTGTGGTAATATGTGACATGTTATGTTCAAATGGTTAACTGTCTGCTAGTTTGTTTTTGCGTGAATCTCAAAGACCTATGGTTTTTGAGGAGAGTGTCACATACCATTGCCTTGACTTCTTATAGACTCTGAGAGGTCCCCATGCTTGCCCTGTACAGGACATGGGTACCACTTGCCCCTCGACAGGGCATTGGTCCCTATGTTAGCCCATATATAGGGCAGTCAAATCCATATTTTGGACTATTACATATTCCTGTATATAAAGAGACGAGGTAAGGGGATATGAAGATCCTTAATCTTTTTCATAAGAGGACTGTATTTAAATGATAAATTATTTTACTCCCATAATAATAACTTATGACAGAGACCCGGGTACACAGGACAGATGCATTGCTTGTAAATAATGTAGATATTGAAAACCGTCATGTGCATGAGAATTAAGACAAAGAAACAGCAAAAAGAACATACAAATGTTTAGTGGCTATGGACTGTGAAAGGCTTTCAACTACTTCACTTTAAGAGTGTCTCATATAAGTGTTACTGAAAAAGAAAATTTTGTTGAAGCATGCCATTGAAAAATCTAATGTTAGAAATATAAAGTGGGAAAGCAAATTTAACAATTATCTTTCAAAACATTTACACTTTGTGCTTTTGTTTCTGGGCTAGCAAAAATTAAATATTTTGCCAGTGGTGCCAATTTTATGAATGCTACTTTGCCTACAAGACGTTTAAAGGATGGAAGAATTCATTATAACTCAAAACAAAATGATATCCATAAAATCAACTTTAGCAGCAACATAATGGGGAAGGAATGAGATGTGCATATAGGCCTGAGCAGTAACTGACCAGATGGCATTGGTCCAAGTCAGGTTGACTAACTGGTATGAATGATGATGGTGGTGTGAATGCAGTGACAGATCCATGCAGAATGAGTGGACTACATTCAGGAGGGTTGTGCCTCAGCGACATTCAGATTACCACAGACGGCCACACATGTAGAGCCTCATGTCTGACCTCCGTCCAAAACGTTTGATTCTTCAAAGAATGTCTTCTTCATACCTTACCGTTCTCCCTTCTCCTCACGGTACTGCCATTTCACAACCTGTGCAAAATTCCAGATCTTTTTTTGTTTAGAAAGTGCCTGTTCACACTAAGAAAGTGCAAGTTTAGGAGCTATGTTTACCCTTGTAAGGGTTAGCAGATTATTTAATTTCCTAAATTGTGTGTTAACAACAATGCTCAAGGCAAGACTTTAATGTTGTATCTTGATGAACTTTCCAAACTCTAGTTTGTCAGTCAGTTATGTTTCTCTGAAAGATCAACTTTCTTTATCCCTGTTCAATTTAATTGATCCCAATATAAATGAGTTTGATCTTGCCATGTATTTCCCTATGGCAAAGTGAAGGAGACACGTTTTCTTTCCACACAAGCATAGGTCTATTAGTGTAGGATTAGGCAGTGCATGTTCACACATGTACATTGGATCAGTTATGCCAGAATGTTGAGCAACAAAATGCTGTCTTGCATAAAAAATCCCAATTTATGAATCTCAACTGCAGCGTAAGATGTCCACTGTCACTAAGGCCTACTCACATTTAGCAATCCAGTGTTGATAAGGTGTGTATTTTTGCATGTACATGTGAGTCAGTCTCAGTAATGTTCTTCCAACATTTTACATTAAAGTGTATTCTGCGTACCGTAACAAACACATTCTACACATAAGTACATCACCTCAGTCTTTCTGAATTGTACACACAAACACACACACACACACACATACACAAACACATACAGTGTTGCTCTTCCTCTCTCTATTCTTATGTCTTAGGGACGAGTTAAAACTCTCTAGACTTTTACTCAGGGTTCTAGAATAGGGAGGGGGTGAGTGGAATGGGGGGGGGGGGGGCAGGTAGCAATCATCTACCGTTAGAAAAGTAAAGTGTATGTGTTTGTGTCTGTGTGTGTATGACTGATAACACAAGGGGGTTCCCTGATGATGACCACTCAAGGAGGTTGCAGAGGGCTTGATATTGAGGGTCCCCTGAGCGACTCATCTAAAACATGACCTAGGAACACATTCATTTGAATGAGGTTCCACAAATCAGTAGGCAACCCTTGAATGCACTACATCACTTTATCCTGGTATAGTCTCTGCTCTTCCTCTTTCATTCCCACTTAAGCCACAGGGATACATAGGAGTGTAGGTATTTTAGTGGGGGAAATGTACACTGGATTTAACTTTCCAACTAACACACACACACACAGACTCCAATGACATACACAAAGCAATAAACATGTTCATTTTCTCAGAGATGATAGTGACTGTAGAAATCAGTTTGTAGAAAAGTCACAAATGACTTCAACATCCTCTTTGGGGAAAGCTGATAGATGTACTCAGAGATGACCTCAGAACCAAGAGTTGGAGGTCACAAGATGAATGATTAAAAACAAGGAGGCCTCCTTTTTAAAATGGCAATTGCCTGACATCACTTTGCATGTTACAGTAGTTTTAGACCCATGTAATTAAATTATATGGCTGGACCTCTCCTCTCTTGCCCTATCATCTCCTGCTTTGTTTCCATCTCTACCTTAGTGTCGAACCAGTGTCAAACCTCTATCTCTCTCCTTCATCCGCTTTTAGTAGGTTCATTTGATTTACAATTGTGCATGCACAAGCATCACTAAATTGTTAAAAATATTTATAAATAAAAAATATTATGTTGCTGAGGCCATGCAAAGTGTTTTGAATTGCCCTATGTGTGGAAAATGTCTTCTGAATGCTTTACATAATTTCTGCTGTAAAATGAAATCAGAATAAAAAGAAAATTTGCACTTTACTGTCAAAGTCTGTGTTTTTAATTCTATTGAAACTGAGAAAAGGTAAAGCCTGTTGTCAATTTCACTTATTTGGCCACCAGGTCATATGTTCATCCCGTGGTTTCCATTCTGCCTTCTAAAATACATTAATATCATTCTGTTGATTGCCTAATACTCTTGTAATAATTCACGACTTCATTTTATTCAAGGAAGCATAGTATATTGTCACAGTTTTGTTTTTCATCAATACAATGTCTTATGTGACTTCCATATAGGCTAGATGAATCTGTGATGTGAACCACATCCAGTATTACACATGTTGAAACAGCTTGAGTGTAATCTTATTGTGTAAAAATCTTTCTCTGTATATAATTGTATAGTTCATAGTAGATGTGTGTATGAAGAAAATAAAAAACGAACGAGGCAGTGCAAAAGTGAACCTCACTTGAACTGCGAGAACTATTAGCTAGCTAGCCAGTACTACTGGCTGTAGTACTAGTTAACACCATCATCACATTGTATCGCTGAGTGAAGAGTAGCCAGCACCTACAGTACTGATCCCGGAGTTTGGATATCCTTTTGATAGCTCATCATGTAAGTATTCATGAAACACACATCACCATCAAATAACGTGAAGTTATCGACATTTTTACCAACTAATATTGACTATATTTAATAACAGTTATCTTTATTTTGTTTTCAAAGTCAACAACGCCCAAACTTATGCTAATGCTAAATTAGCTTCGCTTGTCGTACAGATAGCCATTGCATTCAACAAGTGCTAGAATAGCTAGCCAACGACGACGGGCAAGCTTGCGCTACTGGGCCCTTGCAATGTAGCCTACACTAGCCAAACTCAATGGCCGAGTGAACTGATAAACCGTAGTATAATGATAGATAATGGGATATACATGACGTTAGTCAAAAGTAGACTTAACGCTAACTAGCTAGTTAGCTGTTTCCGAATAATTTCTAGTTTGAGGCGCACTAATCATTATCGGACAGTTTTAAGCTTTCCGCCGTACTTAATTCGACGTTACTCGTAGGCTGCTAACTGTGCGGGGCTTCTTAACTTTTTGCTGACAGCTAGCCTAGCTAGCCAGTGCAAACTTTAAAAAATGTTTACTTCTGAGTGTAACTGTTATGACTGCAGCATACAGTGATTAACATATTTATGGAGAGTATATTAAACGTTTTGCTCATTTTCATTTGAAGATGTGTCACTTTACCATCTGATTTTCAGGCTAGTAGCATAGGCACTAGGCGGCTATAGAGCTAACTAGCTAAGGCACCCATTTTTTCAGCCAGGTTTTGCCTCTGTGTAGTTGTGCATGGTCGGAGAAGGTTTAATTGCTGTAAACATTGTATGTCTGATACTGTGACTGTTGATTCAGTGTTAGACGCTCAGTATGTCAGAGTATTTGGAAAGTGGGCAGGCCTTAGAACAAGAGCGGAACACTGGAAGAATAGTAGGAAGCCGTCTGTGCCCTTCCCAGCAATATACATCATCAGCACCTATTCCTCAAGTGGCACGCTCAGAATCAGATACATGCACACTAACTTGGTCTTCTCAACAATATACATTTTAGTGTATGTATTTTCAATACCCACATAAACAAACATTGTTAAAAAAAAAGTATAGTTGGAGGAACTACGTTAAATAGTAAGACGTAAAACAGTTTACTAAAACAGAATAAAGTGTGTCGGATACATGTAAATATGTCTGTAATGTTGTTACAGGGCCATAGCTTGACTAGGTTTGCAGTCTAAGTGCCAAATAAATGCAGCCTAGAGCTGTGCCTCTTAGCAATAGAATGTCAAGAAGCTGCCAGCCAATCCTGCATCACACAGCACAGTGTACTCTCAATCTCCCATTCTAATGCAGCCTGTGCTTCATACAAACTCTCTCATACACACACACCAGGCTGACCTCATTTCCTGATGTCAATAGGTTTTTGGGAAGCGGGTGTGGAATTCATGATTTAGTGGATGGAGGAAGTATACCAACACTAATTGTAATGTATTTGTTGTGAGTCAATCACATCAAATATTCATAGCAAACACTAATCATATACTTATTTAAATACTAGCCTACCTCTCACCGTGGTGCCAACAAATCAAAGATTTAGCCTTGCATTGTCTCCAGCAGATGGCAGCAGTGAGCCAATGTTGTATGAAAGACCTCACTAGCTGGGTGTGTGTTGAAAAAGTCCAAATGTGTTTCTCCTTCCCCAGGTCTGCCCCAGCCCCAGAAGGTAACCGCCGCCTGCAACAGACTCAGGCCCAGGTGGACGAGGTATGCAACCAACCTTTTAGGGGAAAGTTCACTGTACACACCCCCCGAAAAAGTATGTTTGTGTAGATTTATTTACCTAGGGTAAACGTGTCTGCTAAATGACTATAGTTTCATACATTGCTTTCTTTTTCAGAAAGATCTTTCTTTTTCTTTCTCTCTTTGTCCCCTTTCTAACCCTGTGTACAGTCCCCACTGAGCTGTCCTTATTTAAGTCCAGGCAGATAGTGAGGAAGTGTTCTATGAGTGTGTATCAGGACTACAGCCTTGAGAACACTCCTAAAGTCAGCATCTACATAGCCAATCATATTAGACAACACACACATTGACCTCAACACTTTTGTAAATGTCTTCCTGTGTCAGCCCCCTATTATGTTGGCAGTTTTATATTATTCAGATGTGTTCCTCATCAGTTATGCAAACGAGTAGAAAATGACCATCTTCATAGATTGTCATGTCTCTGCAGTCCTCTGCCTTCACTGTGTCTTTATCTCAGTAGTGTCGTGCACACCATTCTGCCCCCCTCTGCCCCCCCATCTGTCTTAACCACTTTCTGTGTGAAGCCATTGGCTTGCCTGCCTTCCTCCAGTATTGACTTATGTAATCGCTGGCAGGGACTAAAAGGGCCACATTTTTATAATCGGTAAGATGTTTCCAGCTCTATCAGGTGCAGTGGTTGTGATAGCTCTGAACTAACCCTTTTTACATGCCTGTTTTATCTGGGCATGAAAATAATAACCTGCTTACAAAAGACAGAAGATCATTTAGGATGAGCAGAAATTAAGGTTAATAACATTGCTGTTTTTCTGTCCTATTTCTCAATCTCTTTTTTTGTTTATGTCTCACTTTTGTGTGTGTGGGGGAGCCTGTGTCACTGTAGGTTAATCCTTCCAATCAGAACCTAAACTTTTGTATACCAGAAAGCATCTGATAGGCTGGCGTTCCTATTATATAATCATCGTCTCCATGGTTATGTAAGAGCTGCATGGACACACATGCCCTGCCTCCCCTTCCCCCAGCCTGTCTGAAGGGTGGGGCAGTGACAGGGTTTGTGGATCAGTGGAACATATGGGTTATCTGTCTGGACAAAGCCTGGTGTGGTACTGTTTGTTGTCACTAGGTGTTTGTGCGGGACTGTTTTCATGTGCACACACTGTTAATGCAAGCTTATCTATATGTGATTGTCCATGTGTTAAGTTTGTGTTCATGCGCAGCGCTAGGTGTAGGGTACCTTCTCCATGGGCTTAGTTATGTAACAGAGAGAATGTCATTTCACATCTCAGCTGTCTAGCCCTCTCCACATGCCGCGCCTCTCATTGAGAAAGAGTCAGACATGCGTGTCGACTTCCCTTCAACTACAATGTTGTGGCGTGGATTCAGATATGTCATAAATGTGAGTGTTTCTGATGGAAAGCGTGTGTCTGAATGTGTGTCCAGGTGGTGGATATCATGCGTGTGAACGTTGACAAGGTGCTGGAGCGAGACCAGAAGCTGTCGGAGCTGGATGACAGAGCAGACGCGCTGCAGGCCGGAGCCTCCCAGTTTGAGACCAGCGCTGCCAAGCTCAAGAGGAAGTACTGGTGGAAGAACTGCAAGGTGCAGTACACAGCTGCATGGTTACAGAAACACTGACCCCCCCGGCATCCCAGGCCCCAGTATTCTGTATTTTAGAGATGAGTAATGTGGTGTCTGTGCTCTGTTCAGATGTGGGCCATCCTGATAGCTGTGATAGTCATCATCCTGATCATCATTATCGGTAAGTAGCAGCACTGACATGGGTGGTGGGTTGTGTGGGGTTTGGGGGAGCTGCAGTCTCTTCTACATTTGTTTTTCTATAGATGTTTTTTGACTATTGGGTCTCTTCTCCCCACCAGTCTGGAGCACACAGTCGTAAAGAATCAGGGTGAAGAGGAGGAGTTGCGAGAATGATGAAGGAGAGGAACAAGTGAAAAGCTGAATGTTTCTGAGGAGGGAGTCACATGGTTTAGCCTACTGAACTCCACAGCCTATTTTCTACAGCAAAGGTCCCTGTCCCTGGTCCAGAGAGCTGTGTATGTGTGTGTCTGTGCCTGAGTGTGTGTGTGTCTGTGCCTGAGTGTGTGTGTGTCTGTGCCTGAGTGTGTGTGTGTCTGTGCCTGAGTGTGTGTGTGTGTGTGCTTTGGTTTCAAGGCCATCAATCCTGTCATCAAGAGGATGATTGTTGTGAGGATTGTTGTGAGTATTGTGTGAGAGCACAGTGGCTTTACTGGACCAGGTGTTGGTAAGAATACTGCTTCAAACTCCTCATACACAATATTATTTTCTTCTTTTTTATTATTAATTGCCAATATTTGATTGTGTAATAGCGTGAGGCAGAGAGAGACAAGTGCCTTTTGAGAGCTGCTCTGTCTGTTTCGCTGTTAGTCTACTGTAATGCTAATCTAATGTGCCAAGGGGCCGCTTGACCTGCACGTGCACACAAATAAACTTGTTTTTCATAACAGATCAATACATGGTAGTCTGAACAGAAGCCAAATGTGCCTGAGAAGTGTTCTTATCTCCAGAGTCAAACCTGAAACGGTTGAGATTCAATTAAAACGTTACTTGTCATCTTATTCCTCCCTACAGAAGAGTAGCCACGGTTGTAGTCACATTGGAAAAATTACAAATTACACCAAGCTTGTGTCCTAAGTGACCAAGTAAGTACACAAAGCCTTGATAGTCCTATATCCTACTGCCACTGGATGGGGATGAAATGGCCATGTGTCTTGTTGCCTGAAGTTGTGATCAGGGTCAAAGCACAAAGTAATAGCTACAGTATGTGGTAGAAAAAAAGGTAAATCTAACAAAACACAGCCGTGGTTTACATACTGAACCTACTTACCAGCCAACCCTCGAGCAGTGCCTTGAAATACTCACAAACAAAAACACAAACCTTTCCAAGTGTGTGCCTGTCTGAGTGCTTATCCTTCACAGTACACCAGTCTCCTCCAACTCACTCAAGAATCAGCCACACCTCTAAATCCAGTTCCTTATTTTATGAATTTGATTTAATCAAATGTATTTAGTATGTATACATTTGATGCTTATTTTGAGGTGTGTAGGAATTTTCAGTAATAGTATAGTGCCTTTCTTGTAGTATAGTGCTTTTTTTTTGCTAACTGATGGATTTAATATTTGGTTGCTGCTGTAAAACGCATCTTGGCAGATGAAGTTTGGATGGAAAATGTCACATAGGTGTGCCAATACCATAAGTCACATCTGCTCTATCCTCTCTCCCCGGTGCCTATGGCTCGTACAGATCTGGTATGAAAATACAATATATAAATATATTATGTTGCACAGCAAAAGGCGAGGTTGTTTATTGCTTTACAACAGTTCTATTTTCTCCAGAGGATCTCAGTTTCAGGACGTGGTGTCTAGGATGACTTCAACAAATATTGTGGCTCCTGAAGCTGATTATTTAAATGTAAGGTTTAGACTAGTATAAAAACAGCCTTGTTCCATATACAATACATTCTGTTTCAGAAAGTGTTTAATGTATACACCCAGATTGCAAAATATATTGCTTTTGTCTAGCTTTTCTGTGTGAACATTAATGAACCAAGTGCAATTCTACTCTTTGGCCTTGAATGCTTTGTGTATTTGCTTGAATAAAAACAAATGTAACATTGATCACCAAACCTGGTCTCTGTGTATGGTGTGATGGACTGTGGTTTTAGGTATGCCTCTATCAGCTTTGCAAAGCTTAATTTGTGCTTCTCTTTGTTTTTCCATATTATCTTGGCTCCATAATCATGTGGCCCCTTCTCTGGTTCAGCGTGTTCATTTGCAGGTTCTGCAACCTTTGCTGTTTTTCCACACACAGACAACTACCTCGCTGCCACAACTACCTCAAGCTATATATGGCGGGTAGAAAATAAGACATGTTGGTTGGGAATAGGAATTTGGTTGGGTATAGGAATTTCACGCCAACATTTTGATAAAACTCGAGAGCCCTGTACTGTATGTTTCATAGCGTTTACTTGAGTGGTCTTGAAAACATTTTACCTACTTTCATGGTGTAGACCGGCTTGGTGAAGGGCCTAGCGCATAAGCCTAGTGAGTTAAGACCGCAACGGACGTCATATGCATTTGAACCTGTTGAACCTCAGAGCAACCGTTCTTTATCCAATCCAGTTGGATAGTGTGCTCAACACGCCAGTATATTTTTGTAAGTTACAAATCTTTTTTGCAAGAACACAAATCTTTTTTGCAAGTTACAAATCTTTATTCCTCTCCTGGCACTAATTTCACGCCATAAACCAGCGGTCCCGTTGACCACAGACAAATCAGCAGCTTGTTTCCCCCCTTGTTGTGTAACGTTGGTCTCCACGTGAGGATCTAGTCAGTAGCTGATAGACAAAGCCAAGACACGCCCAGTACCCTGCATCTGTCCAATCATACATGATGTTTAAAAAACTTCAGTCAAATCGGTGACCAGTGGGCGTGGCTTACGAGCTACGGATTCACGTTGCAGAAATGTGTCAACCGCTTGGTCATGTTAAGAACTATTGTCAAACTAAGCCATTGCAAAATCTAAATATCACTTGAAAAGGTTTTCACAATTGTATTACATGGATGAATAGACTGTATGCTTTGTGAAGTTACCATGTGGACAAACGGACAAAATGATTCGTTAAGAAGACGGAAGACATAAAGTGGACGGTCGCGCTGATTACGGTCAGTTGTTTTCCCGGGTAACGCTACTACTGTAGTTGTACACACTACACACACTCGTAGTAGGAAGCCAGAATTTGACATAACTAGCTATTACTAGTAAGTAGCTAGATTGTTATATTACAGCTACACACTTGCCAAGGGTGGAAAGTTGCCTACATTTAAAGCTATTTTACCAAGCAAAGGAGTGAATAGCGTGCAAGTTGTTGAAAGCCCCGCTACTAGCTAGGTGACCCTATTCTGGTCTTACTGGAACAGCAGACTGTCGAAAAATATCACTGCAGCCAGCGCTCTGAGAGGAGTCTACTGAAACAGAGGCCAATAGTCAGTGATTTATCAGTTGCTTTTAGGTAGGCTATGTGAACAACTTAGTCCTTCTTTACAAGCAATAACACAACGCCATTGATTTCCATGCATCATGCCACGGTAAATATTCCGTGCTAAACTGAAATTGCAACTTTCCACTCCGAAGTTGTCAAAGACTTCTCGATAGCCTGTATGAGTTCACCTATAATATAGGTCCTATATAGACACAACAACTGGCGATAGCTAACTAAATGGCTGCCTCCAAACTAGCAGCTAATGTGCTGATCCGTATCTGTTTCTCCCTACAATACCGCTTCCTCTGAAACAACTATATATATATATACAGTACATACCTCCTAGCTAACATTTTACAACGTAATGATGGCCCCGCCGAAAATGGTGCAGATCTCTCGTGTGTGTGTGTGTGTGTGTGACAAAATTGTTTTGGCAGTACCTGACGGGGCATTGGGTGCATGAAGTGTCTTAATAAGTGAGTGGTTGGTATCAGATGAGTTATAGGTTTATATACTTTTTAAATAAGATGTCACATACTGTACTGTGCAAAAGTCTTAGGCACAATTAAAGACAAACACTCTTTAAGAAATAATAAAATTAGTAAACAAAACAAAAACTTTGCAAAATTCCACTTTCATACTGCTGCACAAATACAGAAGACAAAACCTAAAAAAAGAACCCTAACACATTAGACAATATTCATGTAAAAAAAAATAATCTTAGGTGCCTTAAACTTCTGCACAGTAGGCCCACTGTCACGACAGCTGTGCAGACCCAGGAGAAACATAAAATAAATAAAGCTGTCAACAATAATGTTGACAATAATGAACATAGTTTTGGTATGTTTGTCCAGAGTAGTGAACCACCTTTATATCCAGCCATTATCATTAGCCATCTATAAGAACATAAAGAGGCTAACAGTTACAGTGCTAGATCATACACATATTGACACAAGCAGAACATATTCAGTTAACATGATAAGGTTATATCAATGCCATCAACATAACTTGCTGCTCTGCGTTAGAATCCTGATGACTCTGTCCCTGTTGTGACTGTCAACTGAAAAGTCAGAGTGGCTGTGCCATTTTTAAACAGGTACTCCCTTCAGCAGAGCAGCGTTCTGGCCTACGAAGGCAAAAGATTGTAACTCGTCGAAGTGTAGAACTGAGAAAAATGACTTCAACTGCACTTTCAAAGTAGTTGTCCTGCCAAATGTATTTTAGGTAGGACAGTGGAAATCTAGCAGGTTGATGTTTTAGTGATTACACATTATCTAAATGAGACATTTTTGATCTTAAACTGCACTTTTGACCCCTATTTTGAAGTTGAGGTAGTATACTGTAGTATATAGTAAAGCCAAATTTATACTTAAGTCACAGACACTTTTGAAAAGGTCGTCGACATAAATGGCTCACGGGCGACACTTGAAAGTATCGCCTACCAGGAGAAATTTCTACTGGCGCTGATGTCGTCACATAGTGTCGCGCAAGTGTGATTGGCGAGATAGACGGCGCGCGTCGTTGACTGCATTGTTTTGAATTTTCCGTGACGCCCAACAGCTGTTTATGAGGATGTAGCCTAACCTGTGTGAGTGCATAGTACCAGCAGCACATGGACTGGTATGACTCACTGTAAGAGCTGAGGAGTGCTGTGTGAGTGCATAGTACCAGCAGCACATGGACTGGTATGACTCACTGTAAGAGCAGCAGCACATGGACTGGTATGACTCACTGTAAGAGCGGAGGAGTGCTGTGTTTAGACTCTCTTAATAGAGAAAGCCTGTTATGTAATCCTGCAGTGACGACTGGCTACACTGAGAGGATGATACTGGAAGATGTGTGTGGTGCAGAGTGTGTGTTTGTGTATTACAGTGTGTGTATTGTGATGTGTTGGCCACAGGCAGTGTATGTGTCACTGATCATATGAGGACAGCAGAAGGCTGGTTTTGGTCTCCAGGCATTTCAAGGGCAACTGTTTGTTTTGTATTTTTAACTCAACCATCACTCAATATAAGTCAATATAATCGCTGTGCCCAGGGCTCGCAACTAACTTTTTCTTCACTGTCCCAGTACCTTCCCGAAGTGCAAAATGAACCATCCCAAACTAAACATGACCTGTCCAAAAAATGTTAATTCTTGTGTTTTTGCATTTTGACATTCTGACATGGGTCTAGGTTATTTGTAACACTATTTAAGTAATCCATACAGCTGTGGGGCTCAAATCAATGTCTGAATTTCAATGTGTGTTTCAAATTTCTTGCTTGTTTCATGGTGGGGTTAACAAGATTTATTGGTGTGGCTGTAGTAAAAACATTTCTAAAGCTCTTTTTTTTTTTTTTGAAAAATACGTTTCTAAAGGTTTGAAAACAGCCACTGTCTGACGAAGCGTGACCGTGTGCCGCGGAGCAGCAGAACACATGCCTGAGCTTGTCCAAGGCTGGACAGCCCACAGGTTCCTGTCTCGTATGATGATACACTAATGAGATACAGAGTGCGCAACGCAGGAAATATGACTGATAGCAAGGGGACAGCATTATGTGTTTTTGTCAATCGTTAGTGCTGTCTAGAGCAGTGATCTTGATGTCTGTAGTTTAAGTGATGTTAGGGAGGGGGCGCTGTTGCGTTTGAGCAATGTAGGCGATTTTTTGGGCAAGCTCTGAGAGGCAACTTTTCTCTTTTCGAATATAAACACATTATATCGACTTTTTACCTCAGACATCGATAGATTTCATCATCTAAAGTACTTGGGTGTTTGCTGACCGATTGTAAATGTAAAATTATGAAGCCACGACTCCTAAATCGTCGTTCAACAAAGCAGGGGCTCGTGGTGCTACTGTTAGCTTGCCGAAGGAATCAACTGACGTCAGTGATAGTGATAGGCTAACGGCTGGCATGCTACACAAAGCGCTGGACTCCCTGAAAGTTGACATTTGCTCCAAAATAGATCTGGCAGTTGGCGGAGTACAGGCTGACATTGCTGCTGTCAGAGAGGAATTGACCTCCTATGTAACCAATGCAGAAAACGGGTTAAGTGGTGTTAAAACCCAACAGCGCTTGTGTACTAACTACACAGGTCTTTCTTTGGTATGAACAGAGAGATGACAGTAATGACCAGTGTCCTAGATTTATTATTTAAAGCTTTTGGAATCTGGCTAACAGGTTGGGTCTCAGAGCATATCCTGCCGTACAGAAGAGTGCCATTTTGGAGTGGTCCATGGCTCAATCGCTTAGTGCAGCTCATGTTTGTATTTATGTCTCATCTAAACAACTTCATACTTACTAACACAAACCTACTTACTAACACAAACCTACTTACTAACACAAACCTACTTACTAACACAAACCTACTTACTAACACAAACCTACTTACTAACACAAACTTACTTACTAACACAAACCTACTTAACAACAAACCTGGCTCTTGGTCTGAAAGTGGTGTGGTATGAAACTGCCACCAAATCTAACTGCAAACCCAAGTAGAACAAATACTGAATCTTTTTTACCTCTCCCTCTCTCTCTCTCTGTCCCTCCATACCCCAATCCTGCTCTCTCTACCCTGTCTACAGAGTTCTGAAAGGCAGGTTCCAATGACCAACGCGACAAGCTGATTTGAGGAACATTTAAACGCCGTCATCCACCCATGGGCCTCTGCCCTGCCTCTACTTATGAATAATCTCATTGGCTGCTCCAGCAGGCCAAAATTCCATTGATAGGTTACCTGAGTAGGAGATGCCAGTAGAAGGCGACAGCGCCCAGGAGGGAGACGGGCCTTCGTTACCACCGGTGACCGGAGAGGAAGAGGGGAGGGAGGATGTGTTGTCAGGCCAACAGAGTGGTGATGGGAGAGAGGGAACAGGGTGCTCCAGGAGAGAAGTAAGCGGAGGAGAACCGTCTAGTGGGGAGACGGGACACGGAGACGAGGATATGACCAGCGCGTCACATGACCTGTCCTCTGCAAATCACAGTCCTCGCAGCACCATTGGCTCCACCTCCACCAAAAGGTACTGGGTCATGACCTCCAGTTTCCTCAGCAGGAGGTGTGGACAGCACTGCAAGGCCCCCAGGCAGGGCCAGGCTGCCTGCCTCTCCCTGCCTCTCCCTGCCTCTCCCTGCCTCTCCCTGCCTCTCCCTGCCTCTCCCTGCCTCTCCCTGCCTCTCCCTGCCTCTCCCTGCCTCTCCCTGCCTCTCCCTGCCTCTCCCTGCTCTGTGGAACCAGGTCTCTGGGTCATACAGCTGGCTTGGGCCACACTGAGCAGTCATGAGTCCTTTCACTAACTGGATCTCTCCACCCCTCCCCTCCAGTTCAAAGCTGCGTGCAGCCTCGTCCTCCTGCAGTCTCCACAGCTCTCAGTCGGGCCAGGGTGAACATCACACGGAGGGCAGCGGCAGGTGTGTGTGTAGGCCTATCTCAAGGTGCAGGATAGTGAGACTGTATCTAACCCTGTGAGAGTGTGTGCGTGCGTGAGTGTGTGTGTGTGTGTGTGTGTATAGGCCTATCTTAAGGTGCAGGATAGTGAGACTGTATCTAACCCAGTGAAAGTGTGTGTGTAGGCCTATCTTACATTTACATTACATTTACATTTATTCATTTAGCAGACGCTTTTATCCAAAGCGACTTCCATGAGAGAGCTTTACAAAGTGCATAGGTCACTGATAATAACAAAAAGATAGCCCCAAAACATTGCGGGTAGCCAAAACAAGAAGCACACATTGTGAACAACACAAAAATAAGTGACAATGGGAAGAACCATAGGAGCATGTAGTTAAGCAAGTTACAATTAAACAATATGAATCGCTAAGTGCAAGTGTACCTGTAGAAAAGCAAGCAACAGTAAAAATTAAAATAAGATGAAATAAAATAGAATATTTCGCAGGGAATATAACAGTTCAAGTCAGTTACCCACTAACCAACAAGAGCAACAAGTCTCTTAAGGCGCAGGATAGTGAGCCTGTATCTAACCCAGTGTGTGTGTGACACAGTGAGCAGCCGGAGCGGGGCAGAGGCCAGGCCCACAGAGACATGAAGACCACGCTGGCTGAGATGAAGAAGAGGCTCCCCTCGGACAAACGCCGCCGCAGCAGAGCCAGCACCGTGGACGCCCTGCACTACGCACTGGGCTGTGTCAAACAAGTCCAAGGTAGCACCCAAACTCTGCACAACTGCAATGTGACATTCTGTCGGAGGTTGTCATAACTACAGTGCCTCCCACCACAGTCTCGTTTGGCCGAACATCAGATCAGGGTTTGTTCTGTTGGATGTCAGTGTCGGGCCGTGAGCTTTCTGTGGTATTCTGTCAACGTGTGGTCTGTGTCTCTGGCTCCCCCTGCAGCCACCAGTGAGTACTACAAGCTGCTGATGAGCACAGGGCAGGACGAGAGAGCAGCCACAGTGTGCTCCCTGGACGAGCTGGAGAGAGTCACGTCTGAACACACCCTGAAAAACACGGTAGTACAAGGAACAGCAGATAGACTTGACACGAGGCAGAGCCTCCCTCAGCCCTCATGTGACACAGTAGATGGAGGTCTGGGGGTAGGTTTTGATATGGCTCCTTCTCACAACTGTTTCTCGTTTGGGGCGAGACCCCTTCTTGCTGTGAACTGTGTGAAATCACTTGATGGAGATGCAAAGCCTTGGTCAGGGCAAACACACTTGCTTGTGTGTGTGTGTGTGTGTGCGTGCACCTGTATGTTTGTATTGTTTGCTACTTATTGCTGATTGTATTTCTGGCCGTCTGTGTGTGTGTGTGTTTATTACGGGTGTGCTTGTGTGTGTGTGTGTCTTTACATGTGCACATGTGTGTGTGTGTCTTTCTGTGTGTGTGTGTGTGTCTTTGTGTGTGTGTGTATGTGTCTTTGTGTGTGTGTGTGTGTGTGTGTGTGTGTGTGTAGGACTCGTTGGTGGTGGGCTTCTCCCTGGCAGACGGCCGCGTGCTCTACGCCTCGGAGCAGGCTCCCAGCATCCTCTGCTGCAGGAGGAAGTTCCTGGAGTCGGCCAAGTTTGTGGAGCTGCTCTTCCATCAGGACGTCAACGTGTTCTACTCCCACACCGCCCAGCCCCACCTCCCACCCTGGAGCCACGCCCACACCGGTGTGTTTGCGTGCGTGCGTGCGTGCGTGTGTGTGGACATGCGCTCAAATTGTAGATCTCTAACCTCCATTCTCTCTTTCTTCAGCAGCTGCTGTTCTGTTTGAATGTGCCCAGGTCAAGTCCTTCTTCTGCAGGATCAGGTGTGTACATAGGCATGTGTGTGTGTGTGGATCACCTAGCTCTCTGTGTTGGCCTTTTCTGTGTTTGTTTACAGGGACTCTAAACCCTTGCCCCCTGTGTGTGTGTGTGTGTGTGTGTGTGTGTGTGTGTGTGTGTGTGTGTGTGTGTGTGTGTAGGGGTGGTAAAGACCGTGAGGGGGAGATGCGCTACAACCCCTTCAGGGTCACTCCCTACCTGCTGAAGGTGCAGGGGGCAGGGGGGAGGGCGGGGGCGGAGCCCTGCTGTTTGGTGCTCGCTGAGCGCATCATCTCAGGATATGAGGGTGAGACCACAAACACACTCTGGCCGTAACCACAGCTTCCAAAACACACACACACCCCCACTAGCTCAGCACAAACACTGGCTCTGACACCACACTGGCTGGTTCCTTCTGCAGCTCCTCGTATCCCCACGGACAAGCGCATCTTCACCACCACTCACTCACCTGCGTGTGTGCTCCTGGAGGTGGACGACAGGTTAGCCCACGCACACACACTTCCCTGACACACACACACACCGTACTCTTACAATTTCTAATGACACACCTGTGTGTGCAGGGCTGTGCCGTTGCTTGGATACCTGCCTCAGGATCTGATTGGCACGTCCTTGCTCACCTGTGTTCACCCAGAGGACCGCCCCCTGATGCTCTCCATGCACCGCAAAGGTGAGACGTCCAATCAGAGCAGCCCAACACCGCAGCACCCAGGCATTAGGATAGTCAGGCTGATATCTGCTTCTGTCCTCTATACCGTCCTATGATCACTGTCTGTCTGTCTGTCTGTGTGTCTGCCTGTCTGTCTGTCTGTCTGTCTGTCTGTCTGGTTAGTGTTGAAGTATGCAGGCCAGCCCCCGTTTGAACACTCCCCGGTGCGCCTGCGCTGTCGGCATGGAGACTACGTCACCGTGGATACCAGCTGGTCCAGCTTCATCAACCCCTGGAGCCGCAAGGTGGCCTTCATCATCGGACGGCACAAAGTCAGAACGTACGTGACACACGCTCACAGATGCACACGCTCACACACACGCTCACACACACGCTCACACACACGCTCACACACACGCTCACAGATGCACACGCTCACACACACGCTCACACACACGCTCACACACACGCTCACACACACGCTCACACACGCTCACACACGCTCACACACATGCTCACACACACGCTCACAGACACACGCTCACAGATGCACACACACGCTCACACACACGCTCACAGATGCACACACTTACATAGACGGGAGGATACTTTGGATCATTGGTTTCATATTATTGAATAAAATCGATTTGTTATGCTCACTCCTCTGTGTGTGTGTGTGTGTCTGTGTACGTGTGTGTGTGTGTGTGTGTATTGTGCGTGTACCTGTGTGTGTGTGTGTGTGTGTGTGTGTGTATTGTGTCTCTCATTTTTCACAGGAGTCCCCTGAATGAGGACGTGTTTGCTGCACGGAGTAACGATGACCAGCCAGTTACCTTTGAGGAAATCAAAGACCTGCAGGCCAAAATCCACAAACTCTTCTTGCAGGTAACATAAGAAACACACATACACACACCTGCTTGAGATGAATCCTTCCGATATGTTGTGTGATGAGTGGATGTGATGGTGTACTGTGTGTGTGTGTTCTGTAGCCGGTCCATAATCAGGGTTCCAGTGGTTACGGCAGTCTGGGCAGCCACGCCTCTCACGAGCACTACATCAGCCTGGCTTCTTCCAGCGACAGCAACGGTAACCTGTGGGAGGACTCGCACCGTGAACCAGTAAGACTGCCCAGCACTTCCTGCCTCAAAACACATCCTACTGTACTGTAAGACACGCCTATAACGTGTGTGTGTGTGTGTGTGTGTGTGTGTGTATAGGTAACTCTGCGGCAGATCTGTGCTGATGTGAACCGAGTAAAGAGCTGGGGCCAGCAGGCATATCTGGACTCCAGGAACAAGCTCACCTCTCTGGGCGAACCTGCCACAGGTACCTCCATCCCCCCAACACACACACACACACACACACACTACCTAGTTTATACTAGTACTGAGCTACTTTTGCTCACCTAAATAGTTCAGATACAATCAAACGTTAACCTCATATGAAAGATATAGTGTCAAATCAACATATAACATACAATAATGTCAACTGCACAATTAGCAGCTGCTCCATATCCGTGTGTGTGTCCCCAGCCCGCCCCCCCCATGTCACATCCAGTGAGGTGAGGGGTCATGAGGAGAGCAGGAAGCGGACACACACTCCCTCCTACCAGCAGATCAACTGTGTGGACAGCATCATCAGGTGGCTGGACGCTGGCTTCGCCATCTTCAACACTGCTCCACGTGTTCACAAACGCCCAGCGCCTGACGGGTTAGTCATGGCTCGTGTCTGTGTGTGTGTTACAGGTATCTGGAGAGCTACACAGCTCCAGCACTCAAGCGTAAGAGTGAGTGTCGCTCCCTCCGCACTTCTTCATCCTCCTCCTCTACCTCAGACGAGGACAAGCCAGCTGCAGACACACACACAGACACAGCCCAGGCCAGCTCAGATGGTGAGACACATACACACACACACACATATATAAACAGCTTTCAATAAATGTTATTAAGCCTCTCGGTTCTCCTGTGTGTGTGTGTGTGTGTGTGTGTGTGTGTGTGTGTGTGTGTGTGTGTGTGTGTGTGTGTGTGTGTGTGTGTGTGTGTGTGTGTGTGTGTGTGTGTGTGTGTGTGTAGTGGTGGTGCTGGACAGCCAGGTGTCTGTGGGCTCCACAGCAGCAGCGGTGGTTGGTGCTCCCCTGACTGACATCACTCTGTCTACTAAAGCCATGAGTGTGGTCTCTGTCACCAGCCAGTGTTCCTACAGCAGCACCATAGTGCACGTGCCCCAGCCAGAGTCAGGTACACACACACACACACTCATCTATACACACACCATACAAATTGGAAATGGTATGAAAATGTGTCTTTTCGATACGTACTCTCTCTAAACTCGGGTCACTTAAACACGCCCCCAGAGGTGACAGCTCTGGAGGACGCACCAATGGGGAGCGAGCCGGCCGACCCTGCACCTGCCCCCGCTCGCCCCGCTCCGAGCCCCGCCCCCAGCTTGGCCCCGGAGGAGCTGCGATTGGTGGGTCTGACAAAGGAGATGCTCTCGGCTCACACCCAGAAGGAGGAGCAGGAGTACGTGGATCGCCTCCGCCATCGCATCCTCCAGAGCCCCTACAGCTCCTACCTGCAGCAGGACAACAGCTCCATGGCCCCTTCCCACCACCCAGGTACCCTGGCCCTGGCTCCACCAGGCTGCCTCACCCCCTCCTGTAGGGACACAACATTCAATAATATACACACAAGATGATTGTCTTTTACTTCATTGAATAGCTCAAATCCATCTGTAAGATGATATGTTCTGCATTTAACCCAGCCCCCCTGTCTGCTCCTCTGTGTCACACCCTCACCCCACGCCCAGGCCACCATGTCATGAGGCCAGTGAGCGCGTGCGGTGGAGGTTTGAACCGCTCTCGGACGGGGAAGCCCAGACACAAGAGGCCCAAACCCCAGAGCTCCTCCGACAGCTACGCTTCCCCCTCCGGACCTCCTCGCCGCCCCCCTCTGGCCCCCAACTCCTCCTGGCCCTCCTCTGAATCCTCCCAGCCCCAGCTGGGGGTGCCCTACCCCCCCGTGCCCACCGCCCAGGCCCCATACCTCCCCATGATGGGGGCACGTCCGGGAGAGCCCCAGCAGCAGGCAGGAGGGGGGGGCATGCTGCTGCAGGTAGACCCCGGTCAGCACAGCTACCAGCACAACGTCCACATGGTGCAGCCCGTCCACAACCTGCACGCTCAGGATGTCAACATGAACCTGCAGGCTGTCCACATGCAGTCCATCCAGCCCAGCACTCAGAACTTGCAGTCCGTCCCGATCCAGAACCTCCACAACATGCCCAGCTTCCCCAGCCTGCAGCCCATGGCCCCTCCCCATGCCCTTAACCCCTACATGACCCCAATGGTGGCTGTCATCCTGCCCACCTACCCCTCCCTCCCTCCCGGCTACCCCCCGCTCTACCCCCCCCCTGTGCCTCCTCTGCTGCCCCAGGCTCCCTTCACCCTGCCAGGCTTTGCCCCCGCCTCCGCTCCCTTCTCTCAGCCCCAGTTCCAGGCCCAGCCTGCTCCCCAGCCCCGGCCCCTCCCAGGCCCTCTGATGTGCTCCCCCAGGCCAGGCTCTCCGCTGGTGGAGGAAGAGGAGGTGGCTGCCGGGCCGTCTGGCTGGGCCCCCATGGTCTCCAGCTCCCGCTCCAGCTCTCCCCTGCAGCTCAACCTGCTGCAGGAGGAGCTGCCCAAGCCCAGCGAGGGAGCGAGCAGCACGGGCCACGCCCCCGGCCTAGCAGACAGCCTGCATGAGCAGCACGCCAAGGGGGTGAGCCTCTTCCCCCCCCCCCCCCACACACGCACTCACACACACACCCTCAAAATGTTCTGACTCAGAACTGCTGTGATATGTGACGAGTCTTCTCCATCAGCATCACAAAACAGAGGAAAACCCTCCTAACGCTGAACCTCCCTGTCTTCCCTGGCTCCACCCCCCACCCACCCCCCAGGATGCAGCCCCAGGTGAGGCCGGGGACCAGGAGGCTCAGTCCACCTCCAGTGAGATGCTGGACATGCTGCTGCAGGAGGATGCCCGGTCTGGGACCGGCTCCAACGCCTCCGGCTCAGGCTCGGGGTCAGGAGAGTCCGGCAGGTCTCTGGGCTCCGGGTCAGGCTCCAACAGAACCACCTCACACACAGGTAGGAAGGGGGCAGGCCGAGGACTTTTGCATACACGCTTGTGGGACTGTACACTGAAACACATCGTACAAACACTTGTTTCACTTATGAGATCTCCCATAGTTGATCATGTTTGACCTCCTGTACTGCTAACACACACTCATCCATACCACATGCTCCTGTGACTCTCAGGAAGCAGCAACAGCAGTAAGCACTTCACCAGCAACGATTCGTCGGACACCTCGCCCAAAGCCCACAAGAGCCAGGAGCCGGCGGCTGAACACAAACAGCCGTTGGATGCGCGGGCGGAGAACCCCCTGTGGAGCATGATCCAGCACACGCCAGCAGCTGTCATGATGACCTACCAGATCCAGCCCAGGTACCCCAGCCCCACCCACCCACCCACCCACCCCACCCCCCACCACCAGGCTCTAGTGCCCCACTCGAGAACCAGCCTGGCTGACCTGACTGGAGGAGAGAAGAGTTGTGTTGTGCTGAGACATGATCCCTCCCCCTGTAGGGCCCAGGCCGAGGTGCTGGCGGAGGACAGGGAGAAGCTGCGTCACATGCAGCCTCTGCAGCCCTGCTTCAGTCAGGAGCAGAGGCAGGAGCTGGCTGAGGTCCACCCCTGGATACAGAAGCACTCTATCCCCCAGGAGATAGACACACAGGTGGGGAGCACACCTGGACACGCACACCTGGACACACACACACCTGGGGACACACACCTGGGGACACACACCTGGGGACACACACCTGGGGACACACACCTGGGGACACACACCCGGACACACACACACCTGGGGACACACACCTGGGGACACACACCCGGACACACACACACTATGTTAGCGTCTGCGTTTGTAACCACCTCTCTGGTTCTTTCTCCTATAGGGCTGTGTAAGTTGTACCTCAGGGGCGGGGGTTCCCTCTTCCGCCCGCCCACCTGCTCCAGATAGCTCCTCCCCTTCCCAGTGCCCTCTGTCAGACTCCTGACCAACACTTGATACCTGATGTGTGACCATTCCAGGAAACACACAATCCTTACAGCCAATCAGCCTCACTAGAACCCCTCTATTCCTTCCCACCAACCATCTCTCCTGACCAATGAAAGGGGTCAGAGGGGCTCTAGATGGGCTGGATCTCAGATCTCTATAAGGATCCAACAAACACTATCTGAGCGGCTGGACCGGACAGAGAGCTGTGAAGGAGACCTCCAAAGGCAGTACTGGAGGACAGAGCTGAGATTGGCAGGTTTCTCTGTCACTCTGCTTCATTTGACTGGATCACTGGACCCTCACAGGATCTCATGATCCCGCCCTCCCGGTGTTCTGTGTGTGTAGCCTGCAGCAGTGAACCTGCTTGTGTACCTGCTTGTGTACCTGCTGGTGAATGTATGTGTGATTGCGTATGTGCCTGTGTGTTTACACCCTTGTCCACTTTCTCAACATGATGATTGTTTTGTCTCTGTTGAAGGAGTGTGTGTGTGTGTGTGTGTGTGTGTGTGTGTGTGTGTGTGTGTGTGTGTGTGTGTGTGTGTGTGTGTGTGTGTGTGTGTGTGTGTGTGTGTGTGTGTGTGTGTGTGTGTGTGTGTGTGTGTGTGTGCACGAGGCTGGTCGACAGTGCCGCTATGAGGACAGTTTTCATTGATGCAGTTTTCAGGAACCGCCTGGTTTTGTACCATTTTTAGATAGGAATAAAAGTATGTTTCCTTGTATTGTCCAACTATACAAAACAATCTTGTTACATGTATGAAAAAGCCATTTGTCATGAATTCAGGGACTTAATGTGACATAAAATAATCAAACTGAATAAAAACAATATTCCTAAAGAAGACATGACTGATGAAGGTTGTTCGGGCCCAGATGAAATGAGCCCTCTGGGTTGCCATTTGAAGGTCCCACTCAATGCAGAAACACAATAAACCACACATACCAGACGATAGCACAAACCAGAGGAGTATTGTCCATTTCAAAACAACAGACTTTATTAATGTACATGTGCATCAATCCTTCTTAAGTTCTTTCCAGCCTGATTATGTCGCTGAGCATACAGTGTAGACCTGCCCTTGGCCTGGGTCCACAGAAACACACAGGACAGGAAACAGGAGATAGTGAACGAGAGGACAGGTGTGTCAGACACAGTACTTCCAAAAGCACTCGGTAGTGGTTCTCTTCCTGTAGTCGGTCCGGCCTCCCAGGAAGCGAGCCAGCGGGGTGAGGACTGGCGTGTCCACCAGGGCCTGCCAGGATGACATCATTAGAGCCCTCAGCTGAATGCTGCGTTCCATTTGGCTAAAGCAAATGAATGAAGCACTATCATGCAGCGTCAGATTTCGCCTTCGTTAGTGTCTGTGCCTACCTCTCTCACTGCCTGGTTTCGGTCGAGCACCAATCTCAGCCCTGTGACATGAAAAGGACAGTAGGAGCTCTGCACACACTCACACAGAACAGTAGGCTCTATGTATTGTGCATAACCCTCTACACAGTGAAGAGGAGGGGTCAGAGTAAAGACAGTTGGACTTACCATTTCTCTCTGTCAAGGAGGGGAGCCCAAAGCCTGCAGCATTGTGGGAAGTGTAGGCTTGATCCGAGAGGGCCCCAGGACTCACCACCTGGTCTTCCCCAACTGAAGCTATGGATGCACAACATCACAGCACATCATCCTAAACAGCAATGAAACAACATGTGTGTGTGTGTGTTGGTTTGTGTCCCTGCAGAGAGTAAGTTAGTGTGCGTGCGCGGCTCACTTACCTTGTCCGTTGTAAGACGTCTCACTGGAGCGTGGGACGGGGTGTGAGGAGAGAGGTCCAGCCGCCACGAACATCACCATGCAGGAGAGGAGACACTTACACCACATGTCTGTCTGTCTCTGTCTGTCTCTGTCTGTCTCTGTCTGGTTGTCTTTCTGCTCTGTCTGGCGTTCTCAGTCAGTTGTGCCCCTCACTGGCATCACATCCAGCCTTTTATACCTGGCCATCTCCTGGTCATCCCTACTTCACTTTCTCTTGCTCTCTCCTTTCTCACTTCATCAGGTTGTAAATCTGGGCCCAGACTCTTACTAAAGCTGACAATGAGCCTTCATAAACCACTCTCTGCATCCCTCCTTCATATCTCCCTTCCTCACCTATCTCTCTCTTTCACAAGTCCCTCCCTCCTCTCTCTCCCTCCTTCATATCCCTCCCTCCTCTCTCTCCCTCCTTCATATCCCTCCCTCCTCTCTCTCCCTCCTTCATATCCCTCCCTCCTCTCTCTCCCTCCTTCATATCCCTCCCTCCTCTCTCTCCCTCCTTCATATCCCTCCCTCCTCTCTCTCCCTCCTTCATATCCCTCCCTCTCTCTCTCCCTCCTTCATATCCCTCCCTCCTCTCTCTCCCTCCTTCATATCCCTCCCTCCTCTCTCTCCCTCCTTCATATCCCTCCCTCCTCTCTCTCCCTCCTTCATATCCCTCCCTCCTCTCTCTCCCTCCTTCATATCCCTCCCTCCTCTTTCTCCTTCACAACTCCCTCCCTCCACTTGTTCCTCTTTCTCTCCTTTACCTCTCCTTCCTTGTTCTCTTCCTCCTTCTGCACTCTTCATCATTTCTCTCTCCTCTCCCTCTCTCTCTCCTCTCCCTCTCTCCTCTCCCTCCTCTCTCCCTCTCTCTTTCCTCTCTCCTCTCCCTTTCTCCTCTCTCTCCTCTTCCTCTCTCCTCTCCCTCTCTCTCTCCCTCTCCTCTCTCTCTCTCCCTCTCTCGCGGTGGTTTGCGTCAATGGGATGTTTTACCACCTCATTCTACTGAGTCAGTAAATCTTCAATCCCAGGAGTAGGAGAGGTGTATGACAGCCCAGCGTGTGTTTGTGTGTGTGTGCTCTCCAGGTTTATAGTGAAGGTTCTCTATCCAGGGGGTTTATGGGTAACGTAGTTAACAGGGTTTGCATAAATATGCCTGGTTGTTTTACTGGCTGCAGGAGATTGACCTCACTGTAACACACGTGGCTCCATGAATACTAATAGACTGAAGGGGAAAGCCAACCTAAACATGAGAACACACCAGCGTGGACGTTCATCAGTCTGGTTGAGTTAGAGGCCTTGCCTTTCCCATGGCAAATTATAAACTCTCACTCTCTATCTCTCTCTTTCGTATTCTAATGATAAACAAAATGTAGATAAATTAAGTGTATCAATACATTCATTCATCCTCCCAGCCCTCGCTCTCTTCTGACTCTCACCTGTGGGGGTTTATGGAGTCAGTGCCGTCATCCCTGTAAATCAAGGAGGATATGATTCACTGCAACCCTTTCAGTTGAGTGTGTGTGCGTGTGTGTGTGACCAACAAAATAAGTCCATGTACTGTATTTGTCTGTGTGACAAACTGTGTGTGTGTGATCAAAAGAAAGCCAGACTCGTATGGTTAATAGGTGTGGATGTAAATGCAGGACACCTCCTCCTGTTAGACAGATTCACTCCTCACAGGGCGGGCTGGCCGGCAGGCAGGGAGTGCGTCATGACACTGTGCAGCTGACTCAGGGATTCATTCATAAAACCACACAGCCACTCTGAATTGATCTTACAGACAATAAAAAAGATAAAGATAAACATGGTGGTATCACAATTGCATGAAATTAGTATCTACCAATATTTACTTATTCAGTGTTTGAGTGTGTGTGTGTGTGTGTGTGTGTGTGTGTGTGTGTTATCTGTCATTGCCATTTACCCACTACATAGTTTTAGCAGAAGATAGAAAAGGTTTTTTCAAGGTATCAGGCAACTTAGTTTAATATTGTAGGAAGTGTATTCGATACAAATCATACGTGGCTAATACACATATACAAAAATGAAGCACAAAGGCACGTTACGGTAAATGTGAGATGTCTCAAAGACCAAGAACAGACTATGAGGTTTCAGTCAATTTAACCAAAAATAACAATTATAATGTCAGAATACATTGGTACAAAACTTTAAAACGTATCGAAGTAGAATGATGATTGGATCCAGACCCCAATGTGCTTTGGTCGACCATTTATTTTTGTTTTTAACCAATTCTACCAACAGTTCAGCCCTCGTCATGGCTATGCTTTCAGTAGCCACTAGAGGGAGGACTGTACGCTGTGTCAATGAGATTTTGGTGGACTATTCATCATCTTGTAAATAAATAGTTGTACCTAAAGGTTGAATCGAAAAAGTACTTTTCATTACAGAAATATGAACAATTGATGAAATGCTGATGTTTAACTGTATGATATTAACAATATAAAGTACATTTAGATTGACAGTTTCAAACCAACTGTCAGTTGTCTAAGAGTCCTGTGTGGGTATGAACTGGTTTGTTTTGTTATAAAACCGTGGAAAAAAATACTGGACGTCCTGAGTGGACTGCATTCAGAGTTAAACTAATACACAGCAGAGAGAAGGGAGGGGGGACGTCATGTTTTAAACTGTCAACTCTCTCTCTTTCATTCTCTCTCTCCCACAGTCAAGCCTCCTGTTCCCTCTATAAGTCTGAACACATCCATCAATCCTTCCCTCAATCCTCCTCCTTTGCATCCCCTGTCTGGCTTTGTCTCCTGCAGGTCAGGTGGGAGGTATTGTTGCCCCTGGACCAGCCAGTGGCTCACCCTCTCTCACTTCCACATCACCTTGTCCATCTCTGAGAGACAGGAAGCAGAGAGACAGGAAGCAGAGAGACAGGAAGCAGAGAGACAGGAAGCAGAGAGACAGGATGAGAAGAGGGACAGAGCTGTTATGAAACAACATGATATCTCAACCCAAACCATTTAAAGTAACCAAAACCACTTAAACAAACCCCGAAAAAGTGTGTGTGTGTTACTACCTTTGTCCAGGTCAATGACTTTAGGCAGAGTGAGAGTGGATATCTGGGCCTTCTCTTTCAGAAGATTGTTCTTGTACTCTAAGACACAGAGAAAAAGGTCAGACACGCCCAGACAGAACGACAGACCAACAGACAGACTAGAGAAAGCGGACACTCACTAACCCAGGATAGTGTCCTCCTGGTTGGTTGTCTTCACCTCAGACACCTCCATCTCAAACTCGTTGGAGGTTTTGGGACTTCTGTTGGACCTTCAACAGAGGGGAGAATATATGAGGAAGTTTGTGGGGTCATTAATGCATGTATCCATGTCAGTATATAGTTGTTTGTGTGTCAGTGTGTGTCAGTGTGTGTCAGTGTGTGTCAGTGTGTGTCAGTGTGTGTGTCGGTGTGTGTCAGTGTGTGTCAGTGTGTGTCGGTGTGTGTCGGTGTGTGTCGGTGTGTGTGTGTTTGTGTGTGTCAGTGTGTGTGTGTGTGTGTCAGTGTGTGTCAGTGTGTGTGTGTGTGTGTGTGTGTCAGTGTGTGTGTGTGTTGTACCTTTCTGATGTCTGTGGATAAAACTCCATGTCTGAAAGGCAGTATTACAGGTCAGCATCCATTCATCCATTCAGTCGTGCATGCATTGTCAATTCATAGTCTGAGTCATAGTCTGAGTCATGGTCAGAGTCATGGTCTGAGTCATGGTCAGAGTCATGGTCTGAGTCATGGTCAGAGTCATGGTCTGAGTCATGGTCAGAGTCATGGTCTGAGTCATGGTCAGAGTCATGGTCAGAGTCATGGTCTGAGTCATGGTCAGAGTCATGGTCAGAGTCATGGTCAGAGTCATGGTCTGAGTCATGGTCAGAGTCATGGTCAGAGTCATGGTCAGAGTCATGGTCTGAGTCATGGTCAGAGTCATGGTCAGAGTCATGGTCTGAGTCATGGTCAGAGTCATGGTCAGAGTCATGGTCAGAGTCATGGTCTGAGTCATGGTCTGAGTCATGGTCAGAGTCATAGCCATACAAAGCCAAGCTCAGACCTCTGCTTGTGTGCCGGCGGGTGATGAGGATGATGATGAGGATGACGAAGGCCAGGAGAAGGAGAGTAGTCAGGACGTAGCCCAGCGGCAGCAGGAAGTGATGTCGCTGGTCAGGAAGGATGACATTGATGACTCTGTTGGGGTCTAAGAAGGAGAAACATATTACCATTTAGGGTTATTCATCCATCATCCCATCCTTCCTTCCTTCCTTCCTTCCTTTCCTCCTGACCAGTGTAAAGCTGTATGTGTAAGAGGTAAGTGCGTGTGTGTGTGTTTGAGGCAGATAAAGAAATCAAAGATGTCATCTGATGTCAACTGGTCTCTATGTAGTCTGTAGAAGTTATCTTTCTTGAAAAAATCAATGCTCTTTGTCATCGTGCTCTCTCATGTGATCATGTTGTGTTGTCATCGTTCTCTGTGTATGAGTATGTGTATGTACAGTGTGTGTTTGAGTTATTAGGTCAAGTTCCTTCTAGATGTTTTGCCTTGCTGTCATACCACAACATTTTTCCACACAAAGATGTTGAGTTTTTCACAACTCCGCACAACAATCAGGAAACTACCAGTAGCCGTGATCTGTTATGCTGACAGGTGAGAAGTGGAGCCATTGGGCGGTTTGTTTCCTTCTGACTCATTATAAATGAGCAAGGCTAGAGGCAGCTGTGCAGCTTTGAGCCAGCGTGTTAGAGCCAAGATGAGTTCCAGACCTGAAGTCATGCTGTGATTTACTTTTCCTGGCAGTAAAACAGAGAGAGTGGGCTGGAGGGAGGGGGAGAGAGAAGAGGGGAATAAAGGAAGGACAGTGATACGAGTGGAGGGAGAGCAGCTGAAGGAGAGGGGAGCTTTATGCTTTTTATTCTGTAGGCAGACTTACACAATGTAACACACAAAGCAAGCATGAATACCATTAAGATAATACAACCTAAAAATGTTCTGCACAGAACTTCATGGCAGCTTGTGCTTGTCTTTATTCTGCAATGTGTGTGTCTAAAGTTGGATTGCTTCCACAGCAACACTATGCAAAGGACCTAAAGGGTGGGAGGAGTGAACTACATCTTTCACTCTCCGTGTTTCAGCCAACTCCTCCCTCCCTCCCTCTCCCCCTCTCCCCCTCTCCCCCTCTCCCCCTCTCTCTCTCTCTCTCTCTCTCTCTCTCTCTCTCTCTCTCTCTCTCTCTCTCTCTCTCTCTCTCCAGCTGCTGTACAGATGAAGCATGAAGCAAACTTCCTGTGCCTGTCCATTAACAACTGGATTATTTTTTTAGTTTAGAAAACGAGAGAATGAGATGACAAAAATTATACAAAAAATGACGTTGGGGGAGAGCTTTGGGGATAACAGAGAGAAGAAAGAAAGAACCTAAGAAAGCGTTTGGTAGGATCTGAACAAAACTGAGATCTTCAAAGACGAAGAGGAGAAAACCAGAAATGGAGAAAGAGACAGAAACAGAAAGGGGGGAGGGCGAAAAAATGCTGTAAGTCCTTCAGAATGTCCTGTCTGGGCCAAAAGCAACAGCCGAGCAGACAGAGCTAGATCAGAGGGCAGCGAGCTACCAGGGCACTACAGCAGACAGAAACACTACAGCAGACTGAAACACTACAGCAGACAGAAACACTACAGCAGACTGAAACACTACAGCAGACAGAAACACTACAGCAGACTGAAACACTACAGCAGACAGAAACACTACAGCAGACAGAAACACTACAGCAGACAGAAACACTACAGCAGACTGAAACACTACAGTAGACAGAAACACTACAGCAGACTGAAACACTACAGCAGACAGAAACACTACAGCAGACCGAAACACTACAGCAGACTGAAACACTACAGTAGACAGAAACACTACAGCAGACAGAAACACTACAGCAGACAGAAACACTACAGCAGACAGAAACACTACAGCAGGCAGAAACACTACAGCGATAGAAACACTACAGCAGATAGAAACACTACAGCAGGCAGAAACACTACAGCAGTCAGAAACACTACAGCAGGCAGAAACACTAGAGCACTACTACTTCACACACAAACACTAACAGAGACTTGCCCCCCAATCTAAGCTCATGCTCCTGATGTATGCTCATACATCCTAAATGATTTGATGATGACCAACTACTCTTTCTATCTTTTTTTTCTTTCTTTCTTTCTTTCTTTCTTTCTTTCTTTCTTTCTTTCTTTCTCAAATACATTGTGTGTGTGTTTTTCATTCTCGAAGATGCTTGCCTTGGCCTGGCAGACTGTACTACAAGCCTAATGCCTACCCATCTCTCCGAATGTGTGTTTTTCACACATTCTCCTCTCCTCTACACAGACAGGACGAGAGTAACAGATGATGAAAGGAAGTTAACTCGGAATGGGAGTTAAAGGGAGTGAGAGTGGATAGGAGAGAAAGAGAGACATACAGGAGGCGAGGGAGGTCTGTGGAGAACAGTCAGTGAAGACAAAACCAGATCCTCAGAGTGGCCTTAGACAGTTCAACAACATCCGGAACACGCACACAAACATATGCATGTACACATACACTAACACATTCCTCCACCCTCTCCATTTTCCCATCTGTAGGATTTCATGGGATTCTACTGGATGGTAAAGAAGGGGGGGCTGAGGAGGTTTAGTGTTGGTTGTGAGAAGGGTGGTGCTTGGTTGAGGTTTGGAGGGGTGGGGGGGGGGGGTGGAGAGTGGTTTAGGGGTCTGGCGCCGGACATGCTGACAAGGCAGTAAGAACTGCTCATAAAACACACATAATCCTCTAACAAGAACTTGCAGCTCTCCCACCTCTTGCCTCCCCCCCTCCACTCCCTCAACTCCCTCACTTCCCCTCTGCAGGGAGAAAGTGGTGTTCGTCCTTCATGTTTGAGGACGGGGGGTTGAGGAGGAATGAGGGAGACAGAAAGCAATAGAGCAGCTGGAGGTCTCTGCTGCAGCACAACAACAAGGACAACAAGGACACAACGTCATTTGACACGGCGGGGAATCGATCTGGCAACCTTCTGATTACTAGCCCGACTCACTCACTGCTCAGCCATCTGACTCCCTGGCAACACAACACACACTCTGTCATCCCAACACTATGGTTTGCAGTGTGAATGTGTTGGGAACTGAGGTCTATACGTTTTTGTTAGTTTATTAGTGTTTCTTTGTATATGTGTGTGTGTCTGTTTCAGACCTCACCTTTATCTTCGTTGGGCAGTGCTCTGGGTGGTCGGGTGGGCTGGGGCTGAGGTTGGGGCTGGGGCTGAGGCTGGGGCTGAGGCTGAGGCTGGGGCTGAGGCTGGGGCTGGGCTGGTCCGACAGTCAGCTGAAACTCTCGTCTCTCGTGAAGACCACAGTAGTGGTGGTGGAGGTGGCAGGAATACACCCCCTGGTCTGACGGCTGGACAACACACACACACACACACACACATACACACACACACACACACGCACACAGTCGAACACAATATTCAATACCCCAGCTGTGGTAATTTGAGCAGTATGAATGACAAAATATCCTCAGCGTACAGTATTAAACTATTGAAACTGCCTTTCAAAGGGACCCACACAGACAGACCTGTAGATCAGATATAGCCAGAGAGAAGTCTCCCTGTGAGAAGGCCAAGGAGCTGATGTTCATCTTCCTCTGGAGGAAGAGGGGCCCGTAGCTGCGCTGCTCCCCCGAGGCGTACAGGTCCACCAGGCGGTCAGCGCGGTCGTGACGCACCCCCGGGGGCTGCCGGTCCCAATGGACCACCTGACCCAGCAGGAAGACAAAGGAGGGGGGGGGGGGGGGACACCAGTCACACTCACAGAGGGATGGGGTCACCTAGCTCTAGTGTTTATAGAGCTTTCAGTTTCTTAAATGAAGAGAAACGTGTGTGCAGTGCTGTATAGACACATAGTAACAGACACATATAGTAACAGACACATATAGTAACAGACACACATAGTAACAGACACACATAGTAACAGACACACCTACTAACAGACACACCTACTAACAGACACACATAGTAACAGACACACATAGTAACAGACACAGCTAGTAACAGACACACCTACTAACAGACACACATAGTAACAGACACACCTAGTAACAGACACACATAGTAATAGAAACATATAGTAACAGACACACATAGTAACAGACACATATAGTAACAGACACACATAGTAACAGAGGCCTATAGTAACAGACACACATAGTAACAGACACACATAGCAACAGACACACATAGTAACAGACACAGTAACAGACACACACACCTGCTGCTCCTCCTCACTGCCTCCCTCCGTCCAGACGCTCTTCCTGTTGACACAGGGCAGCATCACTGTACTGCCTAGCAGGACTACATAGACCGCCTTGTGACCATCCCAGAACCTCTGCTCCTTACGACCTGGAACACAGTGAGAGAGGGGGGTTAGGACCACATGACCACACAGCCAACGTGACCACAGGTTAGGACCACATAACCACACAGCCACCGTGACCACAGGTTAAGACCACATAACCACATAGTCACCACGACCACAGGTTAGGACCACATAACCACATAACCACCATGACCACAGGTTAGGACCGCATAACCACAATCACCATGATCACAGGTTAGGACCACATAATCACAATGACCACAGGTTAGGACCACATAACCACATAGTCACCATGATCACAGGTTAGAAGCACAGCAACATTTTCACGACCATCCCTTTGACCACAGACAGAGAGAGAGCTGGTGCAGAGTTCAGAGGGACAGAGGTGACCAGGAGTGTATGTGGTGGAGGTACTCACGAGACTTGGTAACGTTGAGTTGTATCCTGACTGTGTCATACAGGTGACAGTAGTGATGATGCAGATTACAGGAGTACAGGCCCCTGTCAGTCATCGCCACATCTACACACACAAACACACACAGTAAGCACAAGCTTATCCAACACTGTACATTGTATAGCATAACATAGGGGTCACAGCCCATGAGTGTGACAGTTACCCTCTCACCTCTGATGACCAAGGAAAAGTTGCCATTGCTGAAAGCTGATTGGCTGAGGCTGACCCTGCCCTGGTTGTAGGAGTTGTAGATGCGCTGGTCTCCAGCTGAGAACATGTCCGCCACCCTCTCCATGGCGTAGTCTGGCCCAGCTCGGTACAGGTCCCAGTGCACCACCCTCTGCCTGTCCCTCAGCCTGTCCCTGGTCCACACCATCCTCCCACTCACACACTGCAGTACCACCCTGGAACCAGCAGGGGCGCTCACGTTGTAGCCTGCCACCACCACACTGCTGCTGCCGTCTGACTGGGCAGGGACTGAGAGAGAGACAGAGAGGAAGACAGAGAGAGAGAGAGAGAGAGAGAGAGAGAGAGAGAGAGAGAGAGAGAGAGAGAGAGAGAGAGAGAGAGAGAGAGAGAGAGAGAGAGAGAGAGAGAGAGAGAGAGAGAGAGAGAGAGAGAGAGAGAGAGGAGGGAATATAGATTGGCAGACAGAAAGAAAAGTTGGATTTGGGAGTCATGTACTGAGTATTTGCACACCACTTATTGTTAGGTCAGACACAAATGACAATGCATGTATGCACACAACACACAGCTGTAGAATTGGGAGAATTCTCACCAGCTGGGATGAAAAAGGCAGCTGGTACTGTAAAAGAAACATGAAACACAATAGTTTACCCAGACACGAACATACACACACAGGGATGCAACACTGAAGTTTCAGACACATCAATAGATCCAAACAGGTCTCCTCATGTCATAGTGACCCCCCTGACTCCACAGGACTCTTGACTAATGAAACACACCAGCACGATGCTGCTGTTTTACTGCTCCTACAAGCTCCACCATCTGGAACACTGTGGGGCATCATCACCACACGGAGGCCCCTCACAGGCATCCCAGGAGGTCTATTTCTTCTCGCTGCGTTGATTCTGTAGATCTGAGGAGTGGAGTAACCAGTCTCCTAGTTCCTAGTCTGGCCTCGGATCAGAGATATGACAAACCTCTACCCTGATCAGGACTGGGACTCTATGCGGAACTTAGCTCTAATTGGACAACATCCATGAACCAAAACTAATGTTAGACAGGATGTTCCAGTTGACTGACGACATCACTTCCTAATCTCTGTCCAAATGGTCCATCCGCCCTGAGACCAGCCAGCCCAGTCTGGACTGCTGACTTTGCTCCCCCTCATACCATCCTGACACTCCTGTAACACCTGCAGCAGGCCATCTCTCTGGGGCTGTCTGGCCTGGACAGGTCTGGGTGAAACGGGAAGGAAAGAAAGAGAAAAAAACTAGGAGAAAGAGAGAGAGAGAGCGAGGGAGGGAGAGAGAGAAAAAAAGTGTGTGTGTGAGAGAGAAAGAGAGAGAGAGAGAGGTAGACAAAGAGTGAGAGAGCGAGTGTGAGAGAGAGATGAGCTAGAAGATACAATGTTTAGGATAAACCTTGTCCCCTTGTATGCGTGCTTCCAAAATAGGTTGCATTTAGAAAAGTATTCCACATAATAAGTAGCTATAAGTAACATGGTGTAACGTTTCGCATTTTAAACATGCCGTTTTGCGACTAACAACAGCCCCATAAAAAGCCCACAAATGGCCTATAGCCAATGTACTCACACAAAACACGTTGTTTTCGGAACCAAAGGCCAAAACAACAATTAATCAGTATTAGGAAAAGTCACTCACTTTGAACCCAGAGAAGGCAATGGGCAATCAGCTCCGACAGAGTCTTCATATCGAAGCGCGGTGCAGTTTCACCGGAGAGCGAAAAGTAAAATACGGTCGCTCATCAATTGTCTTTTCGTCAGCCAGCGACAACAGCGGGAGACACTATTGTTTGTTGTTTGATGAACCACATTAAATGCAACTAAACCGATTTGCAACGGAAAATGAACAAACGTTGTCTACCGTCTACTTGTCCCGAAGTCTACCCCTGGTAGGCTACTATAGGCCTACCCCAACTCCAGCCCATTTCCCCCCTAACTCCCCTTCTCCCCCTCCTGCTTGTGATCCGGTGAATTAGACCGATTTACACGTTTTCTCTCTGAAAAATGTAATTCACTTAATCTGATTGTCATAAGGTTCGATGCCTTTGTCCACATGTTTTTTTTCTCCATCATTTTTATTAAATATTGGGTGTTTTGTAGCCTACTCCTGTCCTTATAAATGAATGTGAAAACCACACGTGGGGTCTAACATTTAGTTCAAGCACGTCATCACATGGAAATATTTTGTCTCCCAAACCCAGATTAGTTATAGTCTAAATATTCCATTAATTATAGCCCTATTTATGTAAATGTGTTACTCAAAAACGAATTGTAGCTCAGGTTAATGAGGCCTACATGCCATACTGTAGCCTACATAGAAAAATATGTACCCATAGCCTTCTGTTTACAATAACTTCTAAGGTATTTTCTTTCACAAATGTAGATACAGAAACACACATTATCTTGCTCTCTTGTCTCCTTTTTTACTTTATCTCTCACTGTAGTTTACTAATGACAATTTTCTCCTATATACAGTATTATAGTCATGCAATCCCAATACTTTCCCATTACTGAAACTCAGGGCAATAGTGCCCTCTACAGGGTTTGACCCAAACCTGCGATTACAACAGATATGCAGGCCACATTGTGAATAGACCTAGTTTTATGCGCTGGTCTGTATCCTATGAAACCAACATCTGTCTGTTTCCATAGGTTATGACAGTCTCCATATGTATAACTACCCAGTTGTTACTGTTTGCCTGTATTCTCAGGTCAACTGGTTCAGGATTAGGTCAAATGATCTAATCCTGAACCAGTGTTTCCACTGACACTGCCATTACACTGCCAGAAAATAAGGCATTTCATGGGGGTCAACGTACAGACCTGTTTGTATATTTGTAGATATTATTTACATATTAGTATTACTTTATTAGTCTGATTTACTTTTATATCAAGAGTAGGCTAAATAAGAACGTCTGGATAAGAGCGTCTGCTAAAAATGACTAAATGTAAATGTAAATAAGGGTAGCGAAAACATGCTTTCTATTTTATGAAACATTAATAATTAGGTATGATTTACCTATAATGCAAAAAATATAATAATGAGTGTGTGTGTGTGTGTGTTAGTGTTTAAGGTGAGCAGAGCAGTGTCATCTCAGAGTTGTAATGACCCTGTAGGCTCAGTAGAGGGTGCTATACATCCTTCTGCTTCCATCCTGTGCCCCAGCCACAGCGCTCTTCTCTTTTCTTGTGCGATCAGAACCACACTACCTAACAACAAATGACAGAAAAAGGAAAAACTCCACATAAAAAATCCCATTGGTTGGGGGAATACAGAAGTGAAATTAAAGTCTTGGTACTTTCCCGGCCACATGGAGGAAATACTGAATGGAAAACAATAATAAAAAAATATATATTTTCAATAACAGTAAAGGGCATTCCCATCCCATCCGTCATTTCACATACCAAGCCTTATTTCAATCCAGGTCTCTTTTGAGATTATAAAAAAAAAAAACTATTTTCATACTACTGGGTAGTTTATGCAGAGTGGAAACACCACCATAATACAACAAAGAGACAGACTTTGATGATGTGATCTCTGAAGTAGATAATGAGTGAGGGTATAGTTAGGTTATACCTATACACAAAACACTCAGGCACACATTCACACACCTACAGAACATACACACAAAAACGTATATGCCTCCTCTTTCCCTCTCTTTCTATTTGTAATGCAACATCTATCCAGTTCTACACACAATATTGATCAGAGTCTAGCAGGTAGCAGCTCCACTACTTTCTCTTTGATGCTAGCCTCATCAGTTCATCTTGCTTGTCATGCCTTCATGGTATTGGACTGAGGGTTAAACAGTCCCAACAATGTTTCACTTCCACTTCTTTGCATGCAGTAGTATCATGTCTTCAATTATTATTGGGTGGTGGGTTTTTTACTGAGTTGGCAAGCAGTCCCCCCTGTTGTGAACATCATTTTCAGTTGACTGTCAGTGATGCTGGGGGATCATTTGACCCTGAGTCATGTGTACTCCTTTGAAGGGCTTGACATGGCTTCTGTAGGGTTCATGTACGCTATACTTAACACAAACTGATACAATGTGTAGCGACCATGCATAGTCATCTTCTTATGACTGTTAATGCTTAATAGCAGATGCTACATAGCTATTGTACTGCTCAGACCCTAAGACACTGCCATGGTAAACCCTTACACCTCTCATCTTGCAATGTTAGAATCATAGCTTAGCTAGCAACAGAACAAATCCTCTCATTGGCTGTGTGGTTAGGCTACTGAAGTGAAAGTGGTGTGGGACTTTCCAGAGCTCATGTAGCAGAGGTGGTTTGAGGTAAACACCCTGCTCTCCCTAGCCAGTCTGACTGGCCCTGAGATGAGGGCAGGAATGAGGAACAGGACAGACCACAGAGCAGCACAGGGAACAGAAACATGCTGCCTAGACTGACTGCCATCATACTGTACCTGCATGGATTAAAATGGAGAATGGCTTAGGATGGGCTGGAATACATAATGATACTGTATTTTACTTAATGAACTGCACATTGTCACTGGGAGACATTTGAACCTATTAGTTAAGATAAAACATTTGTAAATGTTTGTTTGTATTCTAAAATCATTTAACATTTTAGGAATTTGTCAAGCTACTTGTGTGAAACAAATCACTATATGCTATGATACATAGGATGAGTGATGATCCCTTAATAATAAAGAAAGTTATTGTAAGTCAGTCCATATGCTTGTTCAAAGTAATGCTGGTGGAGGGGGATTTTTCTAGATATTATTTTTCTAGGAGGTTCAGTGCACTATACTGTACCTGCACCATCATTGTGTGGATTATTGTTACTTATGCATATGACAGTATTCAGCTGGTGGTGGTGGCTAACTAAATTAGTTGGAAGCAGGCCCATAACTGCACATGGAGACACAAAGTCTGATCATGTAGCTCTCTGACCTGACCAGAGGATGAGGTATGTACTATTAAGGATGTGAATCTGAGTCTACCAGTCAGCTCCTTGCTCTGTATGGTGTTCTCATCTCTCAGGGTAATGATCTTCCTTGAGTCGTGGTTGTGCCCACCAGGATTCAGCCCCTGTGTGTGTGTGTCATTTCCAGATGTACCAAGTGGTCACCCCTCTGCTGCCTCCCAGCAGCTGATTCCAGGTCAGATGCAGCTACAGCAGCTGATTCCAGGTCAGCTGCAGCTACAGCAGCTTCTCTCTCTGCGCTCCTCTGGTCATCCTGCTTGTCATGCCTTGGCTTCATGGTGTTGTGGTTTGTTACAGAATCAAACAACATCCTTAATGTATGTTTTTTTAACCATGTTGTTACTTACTTTATAAAGGTCTATGGGAAGGATGACTAGTTTAATGGCCTATGTTGTGAAAATTATCTTTTATTGACAGTATCAATAATGATATTGTAGTACTTTATGCTTGATACTGTATGTGTAGGATTACCTTTGATGGCCTGACATGACCTCTGTGCATCCATGTTCCAAGTTATGGTACTTTCCCAGCCATGCTGAATGTAAAAATAATAATTAAAAAACTGTGATTTCTTTAACAGTAAAGACCGTTTCCATCCAGTTATTTCATATTCTGAGCCTTAATTCAATCCAGGTCTCTTTTGAGATAAATGCAAAAAAACTACAGACTACAACTATGTTCACCCTACTGGGTAGTTTATGCAGAGCGGAACCATGACCATAATACAACATAGAGACAGACCTTGATGATGTGATCTCTGAGGTAGATAAGGAGAGAGGGTATAGTTAGGTTATACCCATACACAAAACACACAGGCACACATTCACACTCAAACACCTACAGAATATACACACAAAAACATATATACCTCCTCTTTCCCTCTGTAATGAAACATGTATCCAGTACACAATATTGATTAGAGTCTAGCAGGTAGCAGCTCCACTACTTTCTCTTTGATGCTAGCCTCATCAGTTCATCTTGTTTGTCATGCCTTCATGGTGTTGGACTGAGGTTTAAACAGTCCCAACAATGTTTCACTTCCACTTCTTTGCATGCAGTAGTATCATGTCTTCAATTATTGGGTGGCGGGTTTTTACTGAGTTGGCAAGCAGTCCCCCCTGTTGTGAACATAATTTTCAGTTGACTGTCAGTGATGCTGGGGGATCATTTGACCCTGAGTCATGTGTACTCCTTTGAAGGGCTTGACATGGCTTCTGTAGGGTTCATGTACACTATACTTAACACACACTGATACAATGTGTAGCGCCCATGCCTAGTCATCTTCTTGAAATGACTGTTAATGCTAAATAGTAGATGCTACATAGCTATTGTACTGCTCAGACCCTAAGACACTGCCATGGTAAACCCTTACACCTCTCATCTTGCAATGTTAGAATCATAGCTTACCTAGCAACAGAAACAAATCCTCTCATTGGCCGTGTGGTTAGGCTACTGAAGTGAAAGTGGTGTGGGACTTTCCAGAGCTCATGTAGCAGAGGTGGTTTGAGGTAAACACCCTGCTCTCCCTAGCCAGTCTGACTGGCCCTGAGATGAGGGCAGGAATGAGGAACAGGACAGACCACAGAGCAGCACAGGGAACAGAAACATGCTGCCTAGACTGAGTGCCATCATACTGTACCTGCATGGTTTAAAATGGAGAATGGGTTGGTTGGAATACACAATGCTTTGTTTTACTTAATGAACTGCACATTGTCAATGGGAGGGTTTTAATCTAGGAGTTAAGATGTGATGTTTGTAAAGTTTGTATTCTAAAATCATTCAAGATTTTAGGAATTTGTCAGGCTACTTGTGTGAAATAAATTACTATTTTCTATGATGCTTGTACGTAGGATGAAGGATGATGCCATAAATGGAGTTAGGCCTGAAAGGGTTAACTAAAGTTTGGGAAGAAGGTGGCACACCAAGACTCTGGTCTTGACCCTGAGATTGGCCAATCAAACTAATACGCATCAGCCCAGTAAAGCACGGAAGAATGCGACCAAACTCCCCTTGGTCAATTAAGAGTTCTGTATAAAGTATCCTCCATTCCTCTGGTCCCTATGCTAGCATGTTGTTGTCACTTCGACCTTCCGTGCATCTTGTTGTTGCTACCCTCCCTCCCTCCCTCCCTCCCTCCCTCCCTCCCTCCCTCCCTCCCTCCCTCCCTCCCTCCCTCCCTCCCTCCCTCCCTCCCTCCCTCCCTCCCTCCCTCCCTCCCTCCCTCCCTCCCTCCCTCCCTCCCTCCCTCCCTCCCTCCCTCCCTCCCTCCCTCCTTCCCTCCCTCCCTCCCTCCCTCCCTCCCTCCCTGCTTGTGGTTGCTGCTTTGCGTCTGCGTCTGCCTCTCCACTGCTGTTATGCTCGCCCCGGCTCCCGCTGTTTGCCGTCTGGCCTCGTCTTCTGCGGTGGGGGCTGGACGTCCTGGACCTCCACCTCTCCGACCACGAGTTCCCCTCCCGGCTGGTGAGACGGTCCCGCCTACAGTGTTCTGGCTGCGTCCTCGGGACCCCCAGCGTGCTCCCCGAGTGGTGCTGCTCCGGGCTCCTCTGTTTCCCTGGGTCATACGGTTCTACCTCCTGGTCCCGGGCCTCGACCTGGCCGTCCCCCGTGGTCTCCGCCCACCGGGCCTTCTACCTGGGATCACTCCGGGTGTCGCTCCCGGGCCGGTCAGCTGCCCGTGCTGGCCCCGGATTCTCCTCCTCGCCTCCCGGCACTGCCTTCGGTTTACGACCGTCGCTGGCCTGCAGCGCGTCCTCCGGACTCGGAGGATCCGTTCCGCCGGTCTGTCTGACAGCCTGGCTGTTCGCCCCCTCTGGTCCGGGGAGTTTTGCGCACCTACCCGCTCCCTGCTCCGCCCCTCTCCTGCTGCCGGGCGCTGGGCCGCGCCCCGTGGGTTCCCGCCCTCTGCCTCGCCTGCCTCCCCCTGCCCCGGCTTTGGCTCTCGCCCTCGCTTTCCTCTCTGCCCCATTCACCGTGTTCCTCGCCTTCTTGGTGCCCCCCTGCCCCGCACCTACCTCTGCGTGCTCTGTCCCGGCCCTGCCTGCTCCGGGCCACGCCCCCCCTGACCGTGTCCTGTGCTTTTCTCCCTGCAGGTGGCTCCGCCCCCCCCCCCGTCTCCTGCTCCACTGAGCCTCCAGGCGCTGCCTTTGGGTTGGACCGTTGCTGGCCTGCAGTGCCTTCTCTGGGCTCGGGATCTCTGGGTTTCGGGCCAGGCTCTTCTCCCTCTGCTTCGGGGAGTCCGGGGGGCGGCGTACCTCCCCGATCCCCCCCCACACTGCCCCTCTACTGCTGCCCCACGGGTTCCTGCACCCTGCTCGCCCGTCTCTCCCTGCCCCGGCTTCAGGTCCCGCCCTCGCTGACCTTCCTGCCCTGTTTCCGGCCCACGCGTCCGTGTCCTGTGCTTTTTTCTTTGCAGGTGGCTCCCCCCTGATGCCCCCCCGCCCTGGCTGCTGCCCTTATCCTTGTGTCTCCCTCCGTCTGGGCTGCTATCCTCATGGGCGGCTTCCTGCCTCTTGCCTAGCCCTGTTCCCCTGGTTTGGCTCTTGCCCTCGTTGACCTTCCTGCCCTGTTCGTCGCCTCCACGGGCTCCTCGCCGCCCCTTTGCCCTGTGTCTGGCCTTGCCCCGCCCTGCCGCCTGGCCTTGCTTGCTCTGGACTGGCCCTGCCTCCTCGGGGCTGCGCTCCTCTGCCCTTGCCCTGTGCCTTCGCTCCTGCAGGTGGCTCCGTTCCGGCCATCCTGCCCGCCCCGGCTGCTGCCTCTCCTGTCGGGGCCCTGTCCCCCCTGCTTTCGCGCTGCCAGCGGCGCCTCCCGCTATCCGCTCCGTGGCCCCCTCTGCCTCCAGGCCTCCCCCCCCCCGTGTCTGCCTCCCCCCGGGCGGCCGTCCCCCAGGGTGATTACGTGGTCCTGGCCGTCCTTCTCCTCCCGTCCTGGGTTGCTGCCCCCTGCACCGTTGCTGTGGCCCTGTCCTCCTCGGGTTTGGCTGTCCGTCCTGCCCCTGCTCTCCTTCCCGTGCGGGCCTGGGGTGTCCGGTCCTGGCCCCCACACCTGGCCCCTGGCCCCCGCACCTGGCCCCTGGCCCCCACACCTGGCCCCTTTCACCTCCTCTGGCCCTCCTTCCCCTGCCCCTCCCTGCTGCCCCTCCTGTCCGGCCCCGCAGGCTCCGATCCTGGTGGTCCGTCGCAATTTCGATGGCTGCTGCTTGTCTGCCTGCCGGAGCCTCCGTGCATGCTCTATCTGCGGCGGGATCATCTCTCGCTCCTCCGGCTCCCTCGACCCAGCCGGCCTGCGGGCCTTGGGCCCGCGTTCGAGGCCCTCCCGTCCGCCAGCCTTTCTGGGTTTCTTTGGGGTTCACTGGCAGCACTCAAACTGCTTGCCGTCCGCCTGGCATTGGATGCAAAAGCAGGCTGTACATCTTTGTGTTTCTTGAAGCACTCCGCTGGAACCCCTCCTCAACGAGTCCAGAGGTCCCCTCCATCTCCTAGACGACTTCCTCACTATCGGCCCCCCTTCTCCACTGGCGCAAGGCCCCAAGGCCCCAAGGCCCCAAGGCCCCAAGGCCCCTAGGCCCCTAGGCCCCAAGGCCCCAAGGCCCCAAGGCCCCTAGGCCCCTAGGCCCCAAGGCCCCAAGGCCCCTAGGCCCCGGTGTGTGTGTATCATTTCCAGAAGTAGCAAGTGGTCGTCCCTCTGCTGCCTCCCAGCAGCTGATTCCAGGTCAGCTGCAGCTCCAGCAGCTGATTCCAGGTCAATTAGGTTGTGGTTTTTAACCATGTTGTCACTTACTTTATAAAAGTCTCTGGGAAGGATGTGTAGTTTAATGGCCTATGGTGTGAAAAATATATTTTATTGACAATATCAATAATGATGTGGTAGTATGTTATGCTTACAGTAATACTGTATGTGTAGGATTACCTTTGATGGCCTCTGTGCATCCACGTTCAGGTAGTTTCACCATACACATAAAGGAAATACATTAAGACAATACATAAAACACAAAGCATGTTTAAACAGGCAGTTAGAGTTGATGTTGCTTTAACTGTTTCTCTTCATGGTGACCAGAGGGTGTTTGTAATAGTCTGAAGCTTTGATTTGGCTCACCAGTGTTTCATAATTTAGGTACTTATCCTGGCTGGTAAGACTGGACAGGTTGGTTCTCTCAAGTAAGTTTAATGTTGTAGGGGACTTCCAAACACTCTGCTTGACATTGGCTACAGTAACACCCAACAGGTCCTTTAAGATAAGGGTTTGGTGCTAATCCATTGTGTTTTGTTATAAATTGCTTTGAAATGCTGTATGAATATAATGTACATAAAAAGAAAATGACTTAAATATTAGCATTAATCATTTATTACAATTGTAAAATACATTTAAAATGCATAAAATGCAAAACAGCTAAATGCTTTTGCTATAACTTTTAAAAGTAACTGCCTCCCACACACTATAATGTGCTTCATGTGAGATACACATAAAGTCCACATTAATCTAACAATCAGTTGGTCAGAAAGAATCTTCTGTCACCCCTTTTCTGCGTATTTAGGTGGACTACAAACATTCTCTACAGTATTCTATTCTAGCCTATAATGAGAGTTCATCATCATCTACCGTCTATGTACAGTACAAGCCTGAACAGCCGTGTGGGGAGCACTCTACCTAGAAACCGATGACAACTAAACAGACCAATGACAGACCAGAGAATGTTCAGAATAAACAAAGTGTCAGACTGTTCTATAACTGAAGTGTGCTCAGTCCTCCTCTCTGTGAAGTCACAACATGAAGGGATTTGGAACTGTCCTCGTGCTCTCCTGTCTACTCCGTGTAGAAGCACTAAGTAAGTAGATCATGTTTATGTTAACTGGCTACTTTAATACATCTGGTAAACTGTCTAAAGTAGTTTTTCTAGGACATATTATTTGTCCTGCCATGGTTACCTGCTGTAGAAAGACAAAACTTGTATGGAAATTAAAATATCATTCAGATTCCCTTCTAGATGCTATGTTATTGATACTTTACCACATAGAGAATTGTGTCCTGAATAATGAAGTATGCAGTGATGTGTACAAGTCTTACCAGCGCGTTCTCTTCTTGTCCCTTTTCTCCAGTTATGCATGAGGATATCAATATCGTCGGGTGCTCTGATACAGATGCAGAATTTATGTATGGACTAGATGGTGAAGTGATGGCGTACGCAGACTTCACCAAGCAGAAGGCTGTGTACCCACAGCCTCCGTTTGCTGACCCTAATACTTACCCTGAACTTTATGCATCTGCTCTGGCAAATAAAGCTGGATGCAGAGCAAACTTAGCCACATCCATAAAAGCTTATAAAAACCCTCCAACTACATTAGGTAAGAGACTATTTGATCGACAGAACTTATTTGTGCATTGAAAACCACAGAGAAATGGATGTACTGAATGATGACAGGTGTGTTTCTGTACAGACACCCCCCACAGCATCATCTACACCAGGGACGATGTGGAGCTGGGGGTGGAGAACACTCTCATCTGTCACGTGACTGGGTTCTTCCCTGCCCCTGTGACAGTCTGGTGGACCAGGAACGGTGAGAACGTGACAGACGGAGTCAGTATCAGCTCTCCCTACCCCAACAAAGACTTCACCTTTAACCAGGTCTCCAGGCTGACCTTCACCCCTGGGGAGGGAGACATCTACAGCTGCAGTGTGCAGCACATGTCCCTCCCTGAGCCTCTCACACGGATCTGGGGTGAGGCACGCTAGATGAGTGAAAATCACTCTAAAAACTAAAATATGGATCACTCATTCTTATATCTAGAAATGTTTTTATGTAAAGATTAGAGATAGGTATGTCCAGACTTAAAAGCAGCAGTATGTGTGTTTTCCTAATTCCATCTCTAATAAAATGTTTGTGTGTGTGTTCCTCTCCAGATGTGGAGGTGAGTGTGCCCAGTGTGGGTCCTGCTGTGTTCTGTGGCGTGGGCCTGACTGTGGGACTGCTGGGAGTGGCTGCTGGAACATTCTTCCTCATCAAAGGAAATGAGTGTAACTGAGACCGCGTGACAATATGATAAGAGTGGATATAATCAGTTCTTTCACCTCGAGACGTGTGTGTGTGTGTGTGTGTGTGTGGGGTAGGGGGGGGGGGGGGCATTACATACGTTTTTGGGTAATCTTAATTACTTAGACATGAATAATACAAAACGTAAATGGTCTCATTGTTAGGCACTAACTGTATTTGTTCTGGATTCTAATGGGCTGCAGTTTGTCATTAATAATTGCTTCTAAATCAATGTATTTTCCTATTCTTTACTATTATGTGCTTTACTATAACAGTGCTTATCTTAAGATTGTTTCAGTATCTAGTACACAAACAATATATTCTTCAATAGCAGCTTAATTGTGTTAAATATAACAAATGCCTCGTAGTTGTACCTCATTGTAATTAGAGCATCTTAACTTAAATATTAAAGTTGACAAATAATTTAGTTGAATATCAATACAATAATAACTTCTACTCTGAATAGACATCTGATGAGTAATTCTTTGATTTCTCTGATCTCTCATTTAATTTACAAAATAGTCCACACACCAATTTCTAGCAAAAATAATAGTTATTTATGCAAAAATGTTTTCATTTCATTGACAGATGTGAACAATAAATTACAAATTAATAATATTTGTTGTATGTGTTTGTATGCCATCCTTAGCCAAACAGTTTTAGAGCATTTAGCTTACTTCTGCAGTTGCAATGTGTTGCAAGTTTTCAATGTCGGATAAATAATTTGAACCACAATTTGCACGTTGTAAAAACTTCAAAATGATCACAACCTATTTACGCACCCCAATACCAGCACCTGTCACACATGACCTGATGAATCATGTATGATACATAAGTAAACAAAAGGTAAACTAAGCATAAAGTTACACATTTGTCAACCTCTTGAGACGTGTGTGTGTGTGTGGGGGGGGGGGGGATAAGTGTTTGGGTAACAAACATTTTAAGTAAAATACACAACTGAGCTTTCTTATTTGTTTATAGGTTAATTAACTATCTAGAATTACATTACTATTCATGAGGTCCTTAGAAAGATCATTAAAAACCCCAGGTTGTCTACTCCTTTGGGCAAAAATAAATAAAGGCAACGGCTATTAGGGTTGCAAAGTTCCTAACTCAAAACAAGCGTCCTCTACAGAGGACATATATGAGTTGCTGCGTCTCAGGGGCAAACAGGAAGATATGATAGACTAATGTTGAAAATACTATGAATAATGTCTGCCTAGTAACATATGACAGACAGCAGATGATTGGTTTCTTCAGTTTCATACTCAGTATGAGGATAATGTTGTGCTCTCTTTCCTCTATTATCAGTGTTGGCACTTTCACAGTGAAGCAACATGTCCTGGTCAACTATATTTTTCATTTGCATGGCTCTGATGCTCTCTACACAAACAGCAGGTAAGCTTCATTATGAACTGCACAGTAATCTACTGTTAGTGAATATACTACAAGAATATTGTCTGTGGTATTGCAAGGTATTTATTTTCTCAATCCATTATTTTAATTGACATGAATCACAAGATTGTATTAGACGAAATGAATACATTTATTGTTGACCTGTGGTATCATTATTTAATTTTCAGATGGATATAAGTACTATCGGTCAGGACGCTGTGTGTTCTCCTCAAAGGACCTGCATGGTGCAGAGTACATAGACTCTTATGTTTTCAACAAAGTTGAGCACATCAGATTCAACAGCACTGTGGGTCGCTACGTTGGATTAACGGAACATGGTATCTACAATGCAGACCTATGGAATAAAGGACCACAACTGGCTCAGGAGAAAACCCAGCTGGAGGGTTACTGCAAGCATAACGCTGCAATTGATTACAGCGCTATACTGGATAAACATGGTGAGCTGCTCCTGCTCACCACCACTACACCACATCACCACCTCACCTGATCACATCATTACTCTGTCATCTGTTCAACACTAAACTATGTATTTCAGCACATGGAGCTCTTGATTACCAAAGTAGAGATTGTGATTATATTGTTTTTAGCTTTAATTTTAGATAATAACTAGTAATTATTGATAACTTTGGATTTAATTACTGCCTGTATTATTGGTTGCATCCAGGAAAGATTGAAACAAACTAAATCTATCAAATAGCTTACACAAATGAGGGTGCAATAATCACAGTTGAATGTTTCTAGACAAGTTTTATAATGACATTTTCAGTGGTGTGCTCAATAACCTTGTCAATGTGAAAGAGAGATGGAGAGTACTATATGAATGACCAATCTGTGCTGTCTTTATTTACAGTGACGCCCTCTGTCAGACTTAGCTCAGGGTCGCCCTTTAGTGGCAGACATCATGCCACGCTCATGTGCAGTGCCTATGACTACTACCCCAAACAAATCAAAGTGACCTGGATGAGGGACGGACAGGAAGTGACCTCAGACGTGATCTCCACAGAGGAGCTGGTTGATGGAGACTGGTACTACCAGATCCACTCCCAGCTGGAATACACACCCAAGTCTGGAGAGAAGATCTCCTGCATGGTGGAGCATGCCAGCTTGGACAAGCCCATTGTGGAGCACTGGGGTGAGCTCAGTATACTACTGGTGTTAAGCTGTTATCATGGTGTCACTTTATTACTTGCTAGACAGAGTAATATTATATTACTGATCTTAGAAGAATCATAGATACTGTAGAGGACCACCAAGTCTTAATACAGTACAGCTATCGATGCATGCTAACAGATGTAATATCTTCCGACAGACCCGTCCCTGCCTGAGTCTGAGAAGAGTAAGATTGCCATCGGAGCGTCTGGGCTGGTGCTGGGTCTGGTCCTAACCCTGGCTGGACTCATCTACTACCAGAGGAAGAAATCCAACGGTGAGTCATCAGCCATGTGATGAAGACATGCAAGAGCATTATTTTTAATGTTTTAACTAGGTAATAAGGGTTAACATTGTGTTTATTAGTAGGCTTGTCCAAATATCAGATACTTATTTTGTCTTTCTTCAACTCTTTCTACTCTCTCAGGGCGGACACTTGTGCCAAGTGGCTAGGGTAAGAGGGCAGGTGAAAGGTCATCGAAGGTCATCAAATTATTTCTGTCAGTGATTTTATCTCATGATTATGAATTGTAACTTTTTGCAGCTCTGTATTCATATCAACTACTAAACATGGACCTAAAAGTACGACTTACTTCTAAATATCAATGTCAATTCTGTCTCAGTCAGGCCAATTCTGTGAGTTAAATTCAAAATATGCACTGATAATATTCTTTAGATTCACACACAAAATGTGAGTATAATAAATCAGTTAAACAGTATATATATCAATAAAAATAATAGCTACAGAAAATGGGCTGGGGTCCATTTAACTTAAAGTGTTGTTGTGTGCAAACTGAATAACATAAACAGATCAACTGACAGGAATAAATTATGAGTCTGACACGCAACGTCTACTAAGACACTCTGTGATACTGTCTGTTAGAGACCAAATGAGGGTTGGTTTAGTTTCCAGGTCAAACTGTTCTTTTTGAGAAGATTATTAGACCCTGATGTATCACACTATACTGATCCCCTGCTTACAGAAGATACCTATAATAATATACTGTTATGTTGTGCAGAGCTTGAGTAGATTTGGATAAGAGTACCCTGTGCTTGGAAGCTTGAGTGTGTTATTCAAGTCTCAGTTATATTCAGTGTATTGGTCAGGTCAGGACGACTCTCTTTCACGAATTATTAACATTAATTTAAAAGGTGTTTTATTGATAATGATGGCTTTGCGGGAGAATAACCTACTGTTTAGAAATAGTCAATCACAAATCTAATCAATACGTTTTTCTTTCTTTGTGAAATACAGTTTTGTGCATTGAGCTTGGTAAGAAATGTGGTGGTTTCAGATTCTGTGTTGTAGGCTTAATCATTTCCACTGTCTGATTGCATCTTTTGAATACATGTATTAAACATTTTGATCATATGTGTTTGTACCTGAATCACATTGAGGTAAATAGCAGCACAGTAAAACATGACAGGAAATGTATCATCTGTGTTCATGAAATGACTATATGACACCAAGATCAGAAGCATCTGCAGTGACTGCTCCTCTCACTGCTGAATTAGACAGGTAACATGGCTGTAAATGACCAGAGAGCACAAAGCATCATGCAGCCTTCCTGCAAGGGAGGGGTGATGCCATAGTCTTCATACACATGTGCATTAATACACACACTCACTTACACATACTGCATATACCATTTACAGTGCTGTATATTGATTGTCAAATTCTTCAGTCATTGCACATGAAGACAAGACATTTGTGAAATAGCCTCACATGCAGAATTCTCTGACACAATAAATCATTTACTTTGATCAAGTTGTTGGAAAAATAAATGTGATATAGTTGTTACAATCTTCAGATGAGTAAACTCAGATGCCCACATAATTTTTTTCCATGCATTTAGTCATTTAGCAGACGCTCTTTTCCAGACCGACTTACAGTAAGTACAGGGACATTCCCCCCGAGGCAAGTAGGGTGAAGTGCCTCGCCCAAGGACACAACGTCATTTGGTGTGGCCAGGAATCGAACTGGCGACCTTCAGATTACTAGCCCAATTCCCTCACCGCACAGACACCTGACTCCCATGCAAAATATTGTTTTATACCCAGAACCCAGTTGTTATACGTATTAGTATGTATCCTGAAGGTTATATTATTTATAATTTTCAGTTTCCCAATTTCATATGGTAAGCCCAATGTTTTTGCCATACAGTATTATTTAGCACCAGTATGTAATACATCAAATGTCTGATGTGCCTAGTGGATGTCTCCCAGCTCCCTCCCAGCAGGGCTGTTCCAGGTGAGCTGCAGCTACAACACTTACACCTCTTTCTCTTTGCTGCTGGACTCCTGTGGTCATCCTGTCGGTCATGCCATGCCTTCATGGTGTTCGGGTTGGGTAACGAGTCCAGCTAAATGATCGATCGTATTCTGTAGTTATTCAAAGTTCTCTTTGAGCATGTTAATAATATAATATGTATTATCATTAGAGACTGTTCATACCATCTATATACTCTATGTATTGATGGTTTTGTAGTAAAGTTATTTAAACTGATTAAAGTGAATACATTTGTCGTTTAGACATATTTTGACAAATTCCGTTTTATAGCTATGCTTAATCTCGCCAGTAGAGAGCAATGTGGTTCTGTAACAGAACTGCCTCAAAAAGCATTTTGTGGACAGATTTTTTTGTTGTTGCTTTGGCTGATAATTAGTTAAAGTGTAACTAGTTACCATTATACATGTATCCATTGCAAACTCATTTCCTCCCTTTCTTCCTAACTTTCTTCCAAAATACTTACTTCCTTTCCGCCCACATCTTATTTACTGGGTATTGATCTGTGATTAATGTTGTATGTTTTATATTTGAAATACAGTTTTAGGCAATTACAATAGTACAACAGAGAAAATCAAGTCACAATGTCAAGGAGGAGCAGGGTGGGGATGATGGTGTTGAAGGTAGAGCTGAAGTCCACAAACAGGATCCTGGCGTAGGATGCTGGGGAGTCCAGGTGCTGTAGGGTGAAGTGGAGGGCCATGTTGACTGGGTCGTCTATAGACCCGTTGGGTCTGTAGGCAAACTGCAGGGGGTCCAGGAGAGGGTCCGTGATGACAGAGCTGGTATAGATTGCTTAGTTTTAGCTGTCTGGCTAGCTAATGACAAATCAGTGTGAGGGTTTACCTGTCTTATTCCGATCTTTTCAAAAACATCTTCTGTACAGGAACACAGACAGGGTACTCACGTAATAAGGGTGATGACAAGACAAAGACTGGACACAAAACAGGAACTTACATGTAAATACACAAAACCAAACAAGACACTTGAAGGTCAATAGGGCACGGAAAAAACAAAAACAACAGGGGGGCACGGCTGTGGCTGTGACAGTAGCCCCTTCTCAAGGGACGTCACCGGACGTCCAACAAGGCAGGGGGTCTGGGGGGCGACCCGGAGGCAGGGCAGCGGGTCTGGGCAGGTCCGGGGAACCACCCGGGGGCAGGACGGGCACAGGAGAAGGCGGGGAGGCCGCACACAACCCAGGAGGCAGCAGACTGGACTCTTCTGGACTCTTCTGGGCCTGTGAGCGCAGACACGGGGGCGCGGACACACAGGGGCACAGACACGGAGGCACCTGGGAGCGCCTACGGCCAGAACTCATCGGGCGGAGGAGGCGGTGGCCAGACCTCGGTTGACCTGGCACTGGGCGGCACAACCTTGGTGTGAGGCAGGGGCACAGGGCAGGACCGGGGCTGGGGCTGGAGCCAGGGTAGGAGCCAGGTCTTGGGGTGTCCCTTCCGCTGCACACCGCGGGGTCTACCAAAAGCCAGACGGGTGCCTATGAAAAGGGTTGGGGGTGCTCTCCGCTTGGTCCATTATGGGTTTTGCCATTCTGTCACGGCAAGAGGTGGGGTAGGACCCAAATGCAGGAGAGTCGGCAGGCATTGTCGAACAAAGGGGTTTATTACTCGAAACAGGAACACAGACATGGTAGTCAGGTAACAAGGGTAATGACAAGACAAAGACTGGACACAAAACAGGAACCTAAATACACAGAACCAAACAAGACACAGGTGGACACACTGAATCTAACGAGACAACCACTGAACGAGACAGATGAAGACAATAGGGCAGGGAAAAAACAAAACAACAGGGGGGCACGGCTGTTGCTGTGGCCACGGCAGGGCATTGACAACTGCCAATGCCCTGCTCTATACTGCTGGCTTTTCTATTACTAGCGAGAGATCAACAGCCTTATTAGAGTCAAACTAAGAGTCAAACGAATAATTCATGACTCAGCTGTTCTATACTCTACTGTATCAGTGTGCTGACCACTGAAGACCCGTTAAGGAAGCAATTCTGTGCATTCTATATCTGTACTGTCCAACTCATGTATTTAAGCATGGCTGAGAGACAGAGTTTCACTCATGCCATCAGTTTGTCTTGAACTGATTGTTTGATCCGGGTACTTGACTAATAAATTAAAGCCAAATTACTTTTCCGTTGTCGTGACTCCTTCCGGCCTGCCTTCTTCAGATAACCTTCCTATCAGATAGACAATAGTAACAAATCATTTTACAGCTATCTTCAACCTGAAAGAAAAGATTAATATTGGATGATACGCAATAACTAAAAATTAAGACTACTACTGCCAGTCCCCTGCTCTATACTGTTGGCTGTTAAATCCCGCTCAACAGTCTCACTGCCAGTGCCCTGCTCTATACTGTCGGCTTTTCAAACCTGATCCACAGCCTTGCTTCACAACTTATGTAAATCTGACCTCATGATTTAAATAATCGTCTAAAAGAGGACATTCATAAATCCCCTTCTCTTTGTCCTCACCCTCGTACTCCACAACAAGTAAACTACCTGTGTTACAGCCCACTACTGTACCTGGATACCAGCACTCCAACCCGCTGTCATCACTACATATGTACATGTGATTTATTTTCCTGCCTATCATGTCTGCAGCACTGACAGACAACAACTCCACATACCTCTCCTGAAAATCTGACCATAAATCAAACCACCACAGTCTCTTCTCCACATCATATCTTACATGGGAAATGGTCTTATCATTGACCTCCTTTTCCCCTATAACTGTGGCTCTGTACCAGACTTAAGTCCCATCCTCATCAAATCCATGTCTGATGATTTTACCAAGGAGCTGGTCTGCCGACTGCACATCAGATACTATGATCTTTGAGAGCCCCCCCCTCTTCCTACCTGAATCCCAAACACGTGCCTGCTGCCTATCAGCAAGGCATTTCAATTCAGCCTTTGCCTCTGCAAAAACATGTGCTGATGCACACCCATACTGCCTATCCTCAGTGTCCTCCAACTCCTAAGATTAATCTTCCCCTAAGGGAATCTTCTCCTGTCCTTACTTAAATTGAAGACGCCATTCTCATTGTTCATCCCTAGTACCACCCGTCTAAACCTCAACAGTGCTGATACAGCTAACAGTCTGGATCTCTCACCTAAACTCTCTAGTTGCTCATCTGTTTCATCTAAAGTTGTCCACAAGCCCCCATACTTACTGGTCTCCAATGTCAGCTTTTGCTTTGTGGCAACATCCCTAACTTCCCTCTCTCTCTCTCTTTGACCCTAGACACCTGCAAAATCCTAAGTCTCTCATCCCTGATGGCTTGAGCACCTCACAGCTCTCTGTTCTTTCACTGATGCTCCAGCTACAGCCAACACCTGTGCTTTCCTGTCTAATCTAATCCTGACAGTCATTCCCAAGACCGATGCTCCTTGAAAAGCATCATGCCCTCGAGGGTATTTACCTTTGCCCTTGCCTTCTCTTGAAGAAGATGCCTATCAAAAAAAACAAAGTTGTCTGGTGGAATTTCTATCATTAAAAGTCTGAGGTCAGAAGTATTTGTCTTTATCTGGATATTCTAGCAGCAAGGAGGAGCAGTTCTAAAACAGTATCATAAATGATGTCTGGAGTAGAAGTGCCCACTGAAAATGTCATGATCTGAGCATTATTTTAAACAGTAGTTCCAGACTGGTACATCATTGGTTCAATAGTTCATGTCTATCAAAAGTGGAACTCTCCAATACACAAAAAAATGAAACAGGGAAACAGGTTGCAGAACTTAATACAAACACTCAATATTAAAAACATAGCTTGAGACAAGAAAGAAGAACTTGTGATGAAGAATCCCTGGAGTCCCTAGGGTGTGGGTAAAACAACCAGGGTAAAACAGTCACATTTGTTGGACGTTTGTCAACAAGCGGAAACTTAAGCAATACTGTCTTAGGCCAAAAAGTTATTCTAGCTTTACAGAAGTTAAAATCTAAGCAATAATTGTTCTAGGCCAAAGAATATTGTAGACATCTTAAAGAATAGTCATGTTCTATTACAGTCGCGCTCACAGCTGACATTGGTTTTAGGTGCTGAGGCAAGTTGGTCAACCAGTTCCTCAGACACATCTGCATAGCGTCCATGCTCTAAGTGGTCCGCTAGCATGCTGCTACACACCTTCACCAGGCTGGCTAAAACTATCTCAACAGCCTGCACTGTCAAACCATCTAAATCTATGTCAGACTTTGTCGTCAAATACTTCAAAACAGGACTATCATGGACAGCTATGTCCTCAAAGAGAGTCACTTCCCCTGTAAGAAGTGAAGCTCCATTCATCTGCCACTCTCTAAGCTTTCTGACAAGTTCCTGATACCTGCCATTATAACCAGCACATTGTCCTTCCTAGAAAGTGCCTCCCACACAGGATCAACAACTAACTTCCCTACAAGCCCCAAGGCCAGACAACCTGCAAGGAAATGAGGAACATTAAGATCCTCATGCACAGCCTCTACTAACCTATTGTCCTTTCTGTTGGCACAAGAAAAATAAAAAATATCCCTACTCAAAAAATACAAACCTGCTGAGTTGTAAAAGGTGACATTTGCCTTGTTTCCCTTAAAAGGAGCAAGGGGAACAAAATCTGTTCCGTTCCTGTCCACCAAAAATGTTTGAAATTGAACCGGCTTGCCACTCTTTTCACAGCCACGCTCTTGAATGAGCTTACTCACTATTCTCAAAAGGTGTACAGCTCCGCTTTCATCACAACTCCTCTGGAAATGGGATGCCTAGAGCTTCCAATCTCTGCACTGCCAAAAATCATGTCTTCCCAGGTAGACAAGGCATGATATGCAATGAAATGCAAACCACAGAACCTACACTGCTAACAACATCATAAATCATCTCCCGCACAGTATCAAACATGCACTGGGCAGAACCGGATGCCTGTTCTCTCACACCTAAATGCAGTCTTGTACCATCCTTTAAATAGATGCCTGCAGTGCCGTATTTGGGTCCGAACTTGTTGTATCAGTGCAAAGGGTCAAGTTATTCTCTGACAACAGAGTACTTATGAGATGCTGTAACAACACCTGTTTTGCTTCCAACACCATATATTTACAAAAAGAATGGCTAGGAAGCCTTCCTATCTTGGACCTGCCAAGCTTCTGTAACACAATTTTAACAACTTCAGATGCTTTGGTGAACTCACCCCCATGATGGTGATCAAATCCATGTACACTTCCCTAACAACATCTGAATACCTACCGTACTCAAATGTGGGTACCTGCCCTTGTATAAACCTGTCTAATTTCTCCTTTGCTACAGCATGTTCCCCTTTCCAAAACTGCACTTTCTCATTTAAACTCTGAACCTGCTCTACAAAATTACACGCTCTACCACTTACCTGATCGCTCTTTCTTTTTAAATAATTAGAACGCAAAGTCTCCCTCCTTTTCTCAATTATCATTTGTGCTACTCCCTGACTCAGACCGACTAACCTTTCTTATAACTCTTCCTTGGCCACTTCTAACACACTGTTCTGAAGCCTACAGTAACCAGGGGTCTGGAGCTATAGTTCTATGAGAACCTCTGACTACACTTATCTAGCCTACACTGCAAGCTGCTTTTAATTAATCAATTTCCTAACTGCATTGATCACTTTAGGGTCATTATTTGGTCAATTAGAGCGTTGTCTAGTTTAAATGCAAACTTTGCTTAATCTCACCGTACAAGTTCAAGATCAAGTTCAAGTCTTTTATTTGTCAGGTATACAGAACAATACAAGGTCAGACTGGGCACTGAAATTCTTAGGACAAGACAACGCAAAGCAACCTGGCATAACATGTAAGTACACAGAATAAAGAATACATCTATGATAAGCTGAAATATAGTAAACCTCCTAAATATACAGATAATATACAATATTAAATACAATATACTAAACCTCTAATACACATAATAACATATACTAACCTTATAAACCTATGCAAGCCTAAGACAAGTGAAGTACAATAGTGCAATATTGCTAATAGTGCAACCAGTGGTGTGTAAAGTGACTAGTGAGAAGTGTGTCAATGTCCATATCAATGTCCATTCAGAAGCCTGATGGCCCTTGGAAAGAAACTGCATCTACATTTAAAACAAAGTTGTAACACAACATATCAACTACACTTTGAATCACTGGACCTACATCCATCAAAGATACAAACCTGGGAATCTCAAACAAGACCCTATTATAGGTCAACAACTTAACTCTCCAAACATCTTTCGTCCGGTAAATTTGACCCCAGCTGTTTTAACCCCCAGAATCAAATTTTTACCCAGGTTTTTTGTGTCAGGTACTTTATGTTTATTTGTTGACACACCAAAATAGCCCTTGCAGTAAATTAAAAAATAACCCCCACCCACTCACCTTTATACATTAAAATTACCTTTTGCCTGACTATGGAAAATATGCAAATCACCATAAAATCCACCCCAATGTCCTGATATTTTTCAGGTGCTTCCCTTGTGGATTTACATATTCCAGGCATAGCTTGACTGTGCATCACAAGCTTCCCATATTTCTGGTTTGCTCGGTATGTATTGTCTGAAGGGACAGCACCTACAAATCTACAGTGACGTGAGGGCCTGGATTATAATGAAAAGGTAATCACTGGACCCACTTGTCTCATACAACCCATATTGCTGTAAGTTTGTCACGCTCTCGTTGACCCTGCCTTGTTTATCTGTCATCAAACAAGACATGTAATGTCTTTGGGCATGGTGTCTTTAGGGCATGGTGTCTTTAGGGCATTGTGTCTTTAGGGCATGGTGTCTTTAGGGCAGGGTGTCTTTAGGGCATGGTGTCTTTAGGGCATGGTGTCTTTAGGGCAGGGTGTCTTAAGGGCATGGTGTCTTTAGGGCAGGGTGTCTTTAGGGCATGGTGTCTTGGGGGCACGGTGTCTTTAGGGCAGGGTGTCTTTAGGGCATGGTGTCTTTAGGGCATGGTGTCTTTAGGGCATGGTGTCTTTAGGGCATATTGTCTTTAGGGCATGGTGTCTTTAGGCCATGGTGTCTTTAGGGCAGGGTGTCTTTAGGGCATGGTGTCTTTAGGGCATGGTGTCTTTAGGGCAGGGTGTCTTTAGGGCATGGTGTCTTTAGGGCACGGTGTCTTTAGGGCAGGGTGTCTTTAGGGCATGGTGTCTTTAGAGCATGGTGTCTTTAGGGCATGGTGTCTTTAGGGCAGGGTGTCTTTAGGGCATGGTGTCTTTAGGGCAGGGTGTCTTTAGGGCATGGTGTCTTTAGGGCATGGTGTCTTTAGGGCAGGGTGTCTTTAGGGCATGGTGTCTTTAGAGCATGGTGTCTTTAGGGCATGGTGTCTTTAGGGCAGGGTGTCTTTAGGGCATGGTGTCTTTAGGGCATGGTGTCTTTAGGGCATGGTGTCTTTAGGGCAGGGTGTCTTTAGGGAAGGGTGACTTTAGGGCATGGTGTCTTTAGGGCAGGGTGTCTTTAGGGCATGGTGTCTTTAGGGCAGGGTGTCTTTAGGGCATGGTGTCTTTAGGGCATGGTGTCTTTAGGGCAGGGTGTCTTTAGGGCAAGGTGTCTTTAGGGCATGGTGTCTTTAGGGCATGGTGTCTTCAGGGCATGTTGTCTTCAGGGCATGGTGTCTTTAGGGCAGGGTGTCTTTAGGGCAGGGTGTCTTTAGGGCATGGTGTCTTTAGGGCATGGTGTCTTCAGGGCATGTTGTCTTTAGGGCATGGTGTCTTTAGGGCAGGGTGTCTTTAGGGCAGGGTTTCTTTAGGGCAGGGTGTCTTTAGGGCAGGGTGTCTTTAGGACATGGTGTCTTTAGGGCATGGGGTCTTTAGGGCATGGTGTCTTTAGGGCATGGTGTCTTTAGGGCAGGGTTCTCCATTCCTGGTCCTCAACGGCCACTGTCCTAATGTTTAGATGTTTCCCTGCTCCAGCACACCTGTTTCAAATGAATGGGTTGTTATCAAACTCTGTGGAATAAGGGTAATGACCATTCATTTGAATCAGGTGTGCTGACATGCCATCAGGGAAGTGGGGCCCAGTTGCTCTACAATATATTTAACAGCATCTCTAGTATAGTTACTACTCATTTTAAATGAGCAATCTTGCCCCTCCTGACACTGGATAGTTACTGATCAATCTACCACTTGCCTCTTTTGTGGAGATTGCTAGGTAGTCGCCTGGTCATGGGAAATCTCCTTCTCATACCCTAGTAATGGAATGAGTGCTATTATGATTGTCAATAGCAGTAGGCAACATACGGTAATACCGATACCACAGTATTGCGGACGAGGAAATGGATGCCACATTCTGCTTCTACCTCTCCCTGTTTGTTGTCTCCTGTCTTTTAGCTTATTTTAGTCTACACCATGAGTTTCTCTCTTGGCTGTTGGTTTCTTCACTGATGTTGAGACGAGCCTCTCACTATCAGAAAGACCCCCCTTTGTAATCAGACTTGTGCCTCAAGAGATGGTGGTGAGCAACTAATCTGGCCCTGTGGTTATTTCCCTTACTTTCTTACAGTGTGACAGATGTATCCAAGACGTCCTCGCTATTTTGACTGCAGTGGGTGTGGTGAGTAGTACCTGATTTGGTCCCTCCCACCTGGGGCTTGGCCAGTTCTTTCTCTTGATGACCTTGGTCAGCACCCAGTCGCCGGGTTGGACTACCTCCATCAGTGGGTGTACTGCTTCACCTGTTTCTCCATTGTTGGAAGAAACCTCTTTGTTCTTTTGCACGTTCTTCATATATTCTGCCAGTGTTTGGTCTGCCTCCTCATCATGTCTTATAAATGGTGTGAATTGTGGGATAATGTATGATCTTCCATAAATATTTTTTTACTGATGGTAAACAATAAATCCAATAATTTTCTGTCTCCTCCATGGCTTTCCGTAATTTACTCTTTAAAATACCATAATGTCTTTCCACTAGACCTGCTGATTGTGGGTGATAAGCACAGGGATTTTTTAGGTTTATCCTTAGATGTTGTGCTATCATTGTAATTGTGGTTCACAAAGTGGCTCCCGTTATAAATCTTTTCTGGTATACCTGTGGAAAGAAATTGTGATTTCATGTGTGCTTACATTATTCACCAATCAATAGAACTAGTCATTGGATACTAGCTAGGAAGTACATCCTCTGTTGTGCTTTCTTGTTGAGGAAGTTGATATTCAGTTCCCACCTGAGGTCCTGAGAAAGGACGCAGCCCTGAGGAGATCCGGTGCTGATGGACCGGGAGTGAGAGACGTGTGTTCCCAGCTTAACGCACTGCTTCCTGTCAGACAGGAAGTCTGTGATCCACCTGCAGGTGGAGTGGAGCACATTCAGCAGGTAGAGCTTGTCCTGAAGCAGAGCGAGGATGATGGTGTGATGATGGATGAAGGCAGAGCTGAAGTCCACAAACAGGATCCTGGCGTAGGATGCTGGGGAGTCCAGGTGCTCTAGGGTGAAGTGGAGGGCCATGTTGACTGGGTCGTCTATAGACCTGTTGGCTCTGTAGGCAAACAGCAGGGGGTCCAGGAGAGGGTCTGTGATGGCCATTCCAATGTGTGTGGTTGCCCCGTTCTTTATCCATTTCTTTTTCTCTGATTTTGGGGACACATCCGGCATATCTCTTAAAACTGTCTCATCAAAAAAGTTTCTGATAAGGTTAGTATTTCCTGTATGGCTGCTTCCGCAACATCTGCTTTGGCATTACCTATTGAAACTGGGTCTGTTTTTCCAGTGTGCATATTTGCATATACCTACATACAGTGGGAACTGGATGGCTTTCAAGAGCGCAAGTATTAGATCTTTGTGGTTTATGTATTTTCCTGTTGACGTGATCATACCTCTATTCTTCCAATGTTGGGCGAACACATTTACAGTGGAAAATGCATACTGGCTGTCGGTATAAATACTTGCTATTTTTCCTTTGGCTAATTTGCATGCCTCTGTCAGGGCCACCAGCTCTGCAGCTTGTGCAGAGTAGTTCCTGGGTAGTAGTTTGGCCAACAGTACTTTGGTTTGCGTTACTACAGCATGTCCCGTATGGTTTTTTCCTGCTTGACCCATCTACATACATGGTTTCATCACTGTTCTCATAAGTGTATCTTTTAAATCTGTTCTTGGCAATACCTTTTCTGAGATATTATCCAGGCAGTCATGTGAGTCTCCATCTGTGGCTATAGGCATCATGGTGGAGGGATTGAGCATAGTACATCGTTCAATTGTCAGGTGTGGTTTGGATAACCACACCGTCATACAGGATAAGTATGGTGAGAGGTAAGAGATTTTATTCTTATGCTGAAACAGCATAAGGCACTCTCAGAATGAGTGGGTGGAACAAAAATATGGCTGTGCTGCTTTGGACTACCACAGAGGCCACTATGCTTGTACACACGGGGTCAGTGCTCTGACTACAGAGTCAAGTTTAATGAAATAGTAGGCCAGTGGCAACAGTACAAGCCTGAACAGCCAGGTGTGAATCAGTCTACCTAGAAACAGCTGAGTAAGCATGTAACCATACCAATGACAGACCAGAGACTGTTCAGAATAAACAAAGTGTCAGACTGTTCTATAACTGAAGTGTGCTCAGTCCTCCTCTCTGTGAAGTCACAACATGAAGGGATTTGGAACTGTCCTCGTGCTCTCCTGTCTACTCCGTGTAGAAGCACTAAGTAAGTAGATCATGTTTATGTTAACTGGCTACTTTAATACATCTGGTAAACTGTTAAGTAGCTTTTCTGGGGACAAGATGTATTCGTTGTACTGCCATGGTTACCTGCTGTAGAAAAACAAGACTGATAAGAAAATAAAACATCATTCAGATTCCTTTCTAGATGCTATGTTTTTGATACTTTGTCACAAAGAGAATTGTGTCCTGAATAATAAAGTATGCATTGATGTGTACAAGTCTTTACCAGAGCGTTCTCTTGTCCCTTTTCTCCAGTTATGCATGATGATATCTATACCAGCGGGTGCTCTGATACAGATGCAGAGGATTTGTATGGAGTAGATGGTGAAGTGATGTATTACATAGACTTCACCAAGGAGAAGGTTGTGAACGCACTTCCTCCGTTTGCTGGCCCCATCACTTACACTGGACTTTATCAAGCTGCTCTGGTAGATCAAGACATCTGCAGAAGAAACCTAGCCGGATGCATTAAAGGTTATAAAAACCCTCCAACTATATTAGGTAAGAGACAATTTGATAGACAGAAAACCACAGAGGTACTGAATGATAGCATTGAAAACCACAGAGGTACTGAATGATGACAGGTGTGTTTCTCTACAGATGCCCCCCACAACACCATCTACACCAGGGACGAGGTGGAGCTGGGGATGGAGAATACTCTCATCTGTCATGTGACTGGGTTCTACCCTGCCCCTGTGACAATCTGGTGGACCAGGAACGGGGAGAATGTGACAGAGGGAGTCAGAATCATCCCTCCCTACCCCAACAAAGACTTCACTTTTAACCAGGTCTCCAGGCTGACCTTCACCCCTGGGGAAGGAGACATCTACAGCTGCAGTGTGCAGCACAGGTCCCTCCCTGAGCCTCTCACACGGATCTGGGGTGAGGCACACTAGATGAGTGAAAATCACTCTAAAAGCTAAAATATGGATCACTTATTCTTATATGTAGAAATGTTTTTATGTAAAGATTAGAGATAGGTATGTCCAGACTTAAAAGCAGCAGTATGTGTGTTTTCCTAATTCCATCTCTAATAAAATGTGTGTGTGTGTGTTCCTCTCCAGATGTGGAGGTGAGTGTGCCCAGTGTGGGTCCTGCTGTGTTCTGTGGCGTGGGCCTGACAGTGGGACTAATGGGAGTGGCTGCTGGAACATTCTTCCTCATCAAAGGAAACGAGTGCAACTAAGCCCACAGGACAATATGATGGGAGTGGAGATAATCAGTTCTTTCACCTCGAGACACGTGTGTGTGTGTGTGTGTGTGTGTGTGTGTGTGTGTGGGGGGGGGGGGGCAGGGGCATTACATACGTTTTGGGGTAATCATAATCACTTAGACAAACGTAAATGGTCTCATTGTTAGGCACTAACTGTATTTGTTCTGGATTCTAATGGGCTGTAGTTTGTCAATAATAATAGTGAATAATTTTTTTTTCGTAATAGTACTTCATTGTTATTATTGAGAATTTATTTGAATATTCGTGTAATAATAACCTCTACTCTGAATAGACATCTGAATAGTTATGATCTGATTTCTCTGATCTCTCATTTAATTTACAAAATAGTTCACACACCAATTTCTATTTTCATGTGCAACTTTATGCAGACTTGTGCTTGTTGACAGATGTGAACAATAAAGGACAGATTAATAATATTTGTTGTATGTGTTTGTATGGCTTCCTTAGCCAAACTGTTTTAGAGCATTTAGCTTTTAATTACAATCTGCACTTTGTAAAAACTTGTACAACAGCCTGATGAATCATGTATGAAACAAAAGTAAACAAAAGGCCCACTAAGCATAAACAAAGTTACACTTTGTGTGTGTGTGGGGGGGATAACATAAGTGACAAACATTTTAAGTATATACACAACTGATCTTTCGTATTTGTTTATTTGTTAATTAACTATCTAGAATTCATGAGGTCCTTAGAAAGATCACTAGAAAAACCCCAGGATGTCTGCTCCTTTGGGCAAAATTAAATAAAGGCAACGGCTATTAGGGTTGCAAAGTTTCTAACTCAAAACCAGCGTCCTCGACAGAGGACATAAGTTGAGTTGCTGAGTCTCAGGGGCAAACAAGAAGATATGATACACTTATGTTGAAAATACTGTTTGTCTGCCTAGTAACATATGACAGACAGCAGATGATTGGTTTCTTCAGTTTCATACTCAGTATGAGGATAAAGTTGTGCCCTCTTTCCTCTATTATCAGTGTTGGCACTTTCACAGTGAAGCAACATGTCCTGGTCAACTATATTTTTCATTTGCATGGCTCTGATGCTCTCTACACAAAATGCAGGTAAGCTACATTATAAACTGCACAGTAATCTACAGTTTGTAAATATACTACAAGAATATTGTCCTGTAAAGTCTGTGGCATTGCAAGGTATTTATTTTCTCAGCCCATAAATTTAATTGACATGAATCACAAGATGTTATTTGATGAAAACATGAATACATTGATATACTCAGATGTGTGGTATCATTATTGAATTTTCAGATGGATATAAGTATTTTAGGACAGGACACTGTGTGTTCTCCTCAAAGGACCTGCATGACACAGAATGGATAGACTCTTATGTTTTCAACAAAGTTGAGTACACCAGATTCAACAGCACTGTGGGTCACTTCGTTGGATTCACAGAATATGGTGTTTCTGAAGCAAAATGTTGGAATGACAAATATCTGGCTTCGGAGCAATCCATGCTAGAGAGATACTGCAAGCCTAACGCTGTTATTCATTACAGCTATCTACTGGATAAACATGGTGAGCTGCTCCTGCTCAGCACCACAACACCACCTCACCTGATCACATCACTACCTCACCTGATCACATCACCACCTCACCTGATCACATCACCACCTCACCTGATCACATCACTACCTCACTTGATCACATCACTACCTCACCTGATCACATCACTACCTCACCTGATCACATCACCACCTCACCTGATCACATCACCACCTCACCTGATCACATCACCACCTCACCTGATCACATCACTACCTCACCTGATCACATCACCACCTCACCTGATCACATCACCACCTCACCTGATCACATCACTACCTCACCTGATCACATCACCACCTCACCTTATCACATCACTACCTCACCTGATCACATCACTACCTCACCTGATCACATCACCACCTCACCTGATCACATCACTACCTCACCTGATCACATCACCACATCACCTGATCACATCACCACATCACCTGATCACATCACCACCTCACCTGATCACATCACCACCTCACCTGATCGCATCACTACCTCACCTGATCACATCACCACATCACCTGATCACATCACTACCTCACCTGATCACATCACTACCTCACCTGATCACATCACTACCTCACCTGATCACATCACCACCTCACCTGATCACATCACCACCTCACCTGATCACATCACTACCTCACCTGATCACATCACCACCTCACCTGATCACATCACTACCTCACCTGATCACATCACTACCTCACCTGATCACATCACCACCTCACCTGATCACATCACCACCTCACCTGATCACATCATTACCTCACCTGATCACATCACCACCTCACCTGATCACATCACCACCTCACCTGATCACATCACCACCTCACCTGATCACATCACTACCTCACCTGATCACATCACCACCTCACCTGATCACATCACCACCTCACCTGATCACATCACTACCTCACCTGATCACATCACCACCTCACCTGATCACATCACCACCTCACCTGATCACATCACTACCTCACCTGATCACATCACCACCTCACCCGATCACATCACCACCTCACCCGATCACATCACCACCTCACCCGATCACATCACTACCTCACCTGATCACATCACCACATCACCTGATCACATCACCACCTCACCTGATCACATCACCACCTCACCTGATCACATCACTACCTCACCTGATCACATCACCACCTCACCTGATCACATCACCACCTCACCTGATCACATCACCACCTCACCTGATCACATCACCACCTCACCTTATCACATCACCACCTCACCTGATCACATCACCACCTCACTAAGCTATAGCATAACATTAGTCAATGAGAACGTACATAGGTACTATTGATAACTGATGATGTAAAAATTGTCAGATGTTTAATCGGTTGCCTCCAGGGGAGATTGAAACAAACTATATAAATCAATAGAATAAGCAATAATCACAGTTTACTGTATCTAGCTATGTTTACATTTTACATTCTTATTTTACATGATGTGCTCAAGAATGTTCTCAATGTAGAGAGAGAGAGTATTAAATGAGTGATTAAAGGTTGTTTTTACTTCATTTACAGTGGAGCCCTCTGTCAGGATTAGCTCAGCAACACCCTCTAGTGGCAGACATCCTGCCATGCTCGTGTGCAGTGCCTATGACTACTACCCCAAACAAATCAAAGTGACTTGGATGAGGGACGGACAGGAAGTGACCTCAGACGTGATCTCCACAGAGGAGCTGGTTGATGGAGACTGGTACTACCAGATCTACTCCCAGCTGGAGTACACGCCCAAGTCTGGAGAGAAGATCTCCTGCATGGTGGAGCATGCCAGCTTGGACAAGCCCATTGTGGAGCACTGGGGTGAGCTCAGTATACTACTGGTGTTAAGCTGTTATCATGGTGTCACTTTATTACTTGCTAGACAGAGTAATATTATATTACTGATCTTAGAAGTATGATAGATACTGTAGAGGACCACCAAGTCTTAATACAGTACAGCTATCGATGCATGCTAACTGAGATGTAATATCTTCCGACAGACCCGTCCCTGCTTGAGTCTGAGAAGAGTAAGATTGCCATCGGAGCGTCTGGGCTGGTCCTGGGTCTGGTCCTAACCCTGGCTGGACTCATCTACTACCAGAGGAAGAAATCCAACGGTGAGTCATCAGCCATGTGATGAGGACATACACGTTACAAATATAGCAGACTTAAAAGAAATGTGATGCATGTGCATTGTTTTGAAAGTTTTCTAATTAGGTAAAAAGGGTTAACATTGAGCTTATAAGTAGGCTTGTCAAAATATCAGATACTTATTTTGTCTTTCTCCAACTCTTTCTACTCTCTCAGGGCGGACACTTGTGCCAAGTGGCTAGGGTAAGAGGGCAGGTGAAAGGTCATCAAAGGGCACCAGGAATTAAGTCTGTCAATGATTTTGTCTAATGATTGTGTAAATATAATCATATTCTTTGTTAACCTAAAATGGAAATGGAGTGTAATATCTTTACTGCATATAAGAAATTATGTCTGTCAAGCCAATTCTGTGAGTTAAATACAAAATATGCACTGATAATATTCTTTATATTCACGCACAATATAATTTAGTATAATAAATCAAGTCCACATATCAATAAGAGTAAAAGCTACAGAAAATGGGTTGGGGAATTTAAATGGGGTTCCATTTAAATTCAAGTCTTCAATGTGTGCCCACTGAAAAGCATAATAAACATGTCAACTGATAGGAGTAAATTATGAGTCTGACACACAACATCTATGATCACCACATGTACATATGAGTGTGTTTAGTTTCCAGGTCAAACTGTTCTTTTTGAGAAGATTATTAGACCCTGATGTATCACACTATACTGATCCCCTGCTTACAGAAGATACCTATAATAATATACTGTTATGTTGTGCAGAGCTTGAGTAGATTTGGATAAGAGTACCCTGTGCTTGGAAGCTTGAGTGTGTTATTCAAGTCTCAGTTATATTCAGTGTATTGGTCTGGTCAGGACAACTCTCTTTCACGAATTATTAACATTAATTTAAAAGGTGTTTTAATAATAATGATGGCTTTGTGGGAGAATAACCTACGTTCTAGAAATAGTCAATCATAAATCAATTAGTTTTTCTTTCTTTGTGAAATACAGTTTTGTGCATTGAGCTTGGTAAGAAATGTGGTGGTTTCAGATTCTGTGTTGTAGGCTTAATCATTTCCACTGTCTGATTGCATCTTTTGAAATAATCTATTAAACATTTTTGATCTTATGTGTTTGTACCTGAATAACATTTAAGTATTTAGCACAGTAAAACATGACAGGAAATTGATCATCTGTGTTTATGAAATGACTATATGACACCAAGATTAGAAGCATCTGCAGTGACTGCTCCTCTCACTGCTAAATTAGACAGGTAACATGGCTGTAAATGATTAGAGAGCACAAAGCATCATGCAGCCTTCCTGCAGGGGAGGGGGTGATGCCATAGTCTTCAGAATCAGAACCAGAATTGGTGTTTATTCGCCATGAAAGTTTACACGAACAAGGAATTTACTTTGGCAGGAGAGCCTACCTAGGCAGCCATTAGCGGTCTTCATACACATGTGCATTACAGTAATGCACACACTAAGGGACACTCACTTACACATACTGCATATACCATTTACAATACTGTATATTGATTGTCAAAGTCATTGTACATGAAGACAAGACATTTGTTTCTCAACTTCATATTGTAAGCCCAATGTTCTTGCCATACGATAATATTTCTGATTCAGCACCAGTATGTAATACATCAAATGTCTGATGTGCCTAGTGGATGTCTCCCAGCTCCCTCCCAGCAGGGCTGTTCCAGGTGAGCTGCAGCTACAACACTTACACCTCTTTCTCTTTGCTGCTGGACTCCTGTGGTCATCCTGTCTGTCATGCCATGCCTTCATGGTGTTCGGTTGGGTAACGAGTCCAGCTAAATTGATTGATAGAGTTCTGTAGTTATTCAAAGTTCTCTGTGAACATGTTACTAATATAATATGTATTATATTTAGAAACTGTTCATACCATCTATATACTCTATGTATTTATGGTTTTGTAGTCAAGTAATTTAAACTGATTATAAATTTTTTGTTCAGACATATTTTTGGTACCCCAGCAGAATCTGGTCATGGCTATGCTTAACCTCGCCACTAGAGAGCAACGTGGTTCTGTAACACATCTGCCTCGGAAAGTATTTTGTGGACAGAAAAACATTGATTTGGCCGATGATTAATTAAAGTGTAAACTAGTTACCATTATTCATGTATGCAATTCAAGCTAATTTCCTCCCTTTCTTCCTAACTTTCTTATTTTCATATATATATAACACCCTCCCACTAGGTAATGATCTGTGATTAATCTGAGGAATGTTGTATGTTTTATATTTGAAATAGTTTTAGGTTATTACAATTACAACAGAGAAAATCAAGCGAGTAATGAGGCAATGTCTAATTGTGTTCCCCATTCATTTTCTTTCTTTATGAGATGTATTCTTTTTTTTCCCGTTAATTAATTTAGCTTGGTTTTGTGGTTTAAAATGTCTAGACAAATTAATAATTAACTAACATCTTAAATAACTCTCGATATGACACAGAGATTGTTAAACTACAAGGCAAGGCAGACTTTTCGAGGCATTATTTGGCTTGTGGAAATAATCCGGAACCCATATTTTCTAAACTTTACACATCCACCCGTTTCCTTTATTGTCACACAACTACACTCTTCCTTCCTCGCGAAACAAGCGAACTCATTGATCTAAAGCCGGAGGTAATTGTCAGTGATTAGTGGCATGTGTAATATTTAGATGATATTTTCTTTGTAGTTTCAGTCACAAACATTTTGTATACGCACGTCAGAAATGTTCAATGTTATATGGTATTTATATATGGTTTTTTTCCAGGCAGCAATTCCAGGCTAACTAGCTTCTGCTGCTAGTGTGTGTCACGTCTAAATCCGTCTCTAGTTCGCAAACTAGCTTCGTTTTCTTACTCTTAACTTTTTTTTTGCCCAGTATATTGTTTGTATTGGACTAGCTGTATTATCAGTGTATCTGTCTCTCATTTTTAGATCTGGTGTACAGAAGATGTTTTTGACAAGATCGGAATATGACAGGTAAACCCTAACACTGCTTCGTCATTAGCTAGCCAGATAGCTAAAACTAAGCGATACCAGCTCCAGATACTACTTACATTAGAAGTCAGCTAGCATTAGCTATATTAGCCCAAAACGAATGTAATCTTGTTTACTGTAGGGCTTCCAATTTTTCTAACCAAATGCACGTCATAAATCCACTTTTAGTCGGTTGTGCAGCACGCTAGCACGTTTTCACTTTCAGTTTGGAAGTTAAAGCGCTGCAAGTCTAACTAGCCGTACTTCTAATCAGGCTACTCAGACCCTCTTTAAATGATCCTCTTTTAGTCAGATCACTGAAGTCTAATCTCTTTTAGGGGAGTGAACACCTTTTCTCCTGAGGGAAGACTGTTCCAAGTGGAATATGCCATCGAAGCAATAAAGGTGGGTAAAGGATGATATTCTATTGTCATAACTACCAAGACCTAATACAGTGGTCACACCATATCTTAAAACATTAATGACAATGACTAATTAGCTGGGCTTTGCTTACAAATCAGAAAGTAGCATGCAATCAGGTCTTCTGGGGTTCTTTACCCAGTGAATTATGTTAAGCAGCTGTGTGAAATGGAAAGCCTCATTATTTGCACCTCATGGTTGTGTTGGACCAAAAAAGAACACGATCATGTGACGAATGCCTCATGTGTTTTCTTTGCTGTTGTCTTTCCCAGCTTGGGTCCACAGCCATTGGCATCCAGACCTCTGAGGGGGTGTGTCTGGCTGTGGAGAAGAGGATCACCTCTCCTCTCATGGAGCCCAGCAGCATTGAGAAGATTGTCGAGATTGACACTCACATTGGTAAGTAGACGCTAAAGGGGGAATACTGCAAGTGTACATGAAATAATTACATGTGCAATAAACAATTTGAACAGATTTTTTTTCTTTAACTTGTTCACATTTATTTCTGCTCCCCTCCAAGGCTGTGCTATGAGTGGCTTGATTGCCGATGCCAAGACCCTCATCGACAAAGCCAGGGTGGAAACACAGGTCTGACTCTTATTCTAAAGTGTGGAGCTAAAAAAGACACTGCTTTAAAAAAGTACACTATTGTTCTATAATTTTGGTTCTGTTTGTCCATCTCCAGAACCACTGGTTCACCTACAATGAGACAATGACTGTGGAGAGTGTAACCCAGGCTGTGTCTAACCTGGCCCTGCAGTTTGGAGAGGAGGATGCAGACCCTGGAGCCATGGTCAGTACACAGACTCCACTCTAACACCGCCTCCTCCTCTAGACGGTACTCACTGTCATCTGTAAGAGCTATACTGAGTCCTGTTTGTGTCTCCACAGAGCCGGCCCTTCGGAGTGGCTCTCCTCTTTGGGGGTCTGGATGAGAAGGGACCCCAGCTGTATGTTTACCAATGGGGGTTTTACTCGCTGTTTTGTCTTTTGTGTTGGTAAAAGCCCATCCTGTCTCCTAAAACCCAGCTATATATTTAAATATCTCCCTGCCTTGCCCGTAGGTACCACATGGACCCTTCTGGCACCTTTGTGCAGTGTGATGCCCGGGCCATTGGCTCCGCCTCTGAGGGAGCGCAGAGCTCTCTACAGGAGGTCTACCACAAGGTAGCCCCAGACTGCTCTGCTCGCCATTCCTCCCTCTTCCACCTCCAGTCCTCTTTTCTTTTCACTCGCATCTCAGTCACAGCCATTCACTTTCTGTAGCTTTTGTCTCACCTATTAGTTCGAATCCCACTACGTTGGACATATTGGTCTAACTCTTCAACTGTCTTCTCTCCTTGGGTGGACTTTAGTCCATGACGTTAAAAGATGCCATCAAGTCATCCCTCACCATCCTGAAGCAGGTGATGGAAGAGAAGCTCAATGCTACCAACATCGAGGTCAGTCTCGCAGGTCCACACTGATAATTACATTTACATTTAGTCATTTAGCAGACGCTCTTATCCAGAGCGCCTTACAGTAAGTACAGGGACATTCCCCCCGAGGCAAGTAGGGTGAAGTGCCTTGCCCAAGGACACACCGTCATTTGGCACGGCGGGGAATCGATCCGGCAACCTTCTGATTACTAGCTCGACTCCCTCACCGCTCAGCCATCTGACTCCCTTTTACTTAAATTACTTAAATTAGTTGTTAATGCTAAGCTAGAACAGACCACGTGTGCAGCCCATGGCAGGATTTAGGTTTACAGACCCCTTGACTTGTTGCATATCCAGTTCTGGGCCTCAGCTTGGTCTAATTGTTCACTTGGTGGAATATGATGTTTAAAGACTAACTTGGTTGTCCCTCGTTCCCTTTAGCTGGCCACCATAGAGCCAGGGAAGACCTTCCACATGTACTCCAAGGAGGAGCTGGAGGATGTGATCAAGGACATCTAGAGCACAGTGGGCCTCTGGGTGTAGGCTGGCCTCTAGAGAGGGATCTGACCAGGGCAGAGGACAACCACACTGCTACAACTACATTTCCCATCAGCGCCATGTCTCCTACTGCTTTCAGAGCTTCCTGGTTCAGACAGGAGGCTTCTGATTGTGATGTCTTGTTATTTTTCTTCTGTCTCTCATACTGCAGGTTTCTACAGTTCTGTACAGGTGTCAGTCAGATCAGTGCTTGGAGCTGAGTGACATTAAAGGGGGGGAGGGTAATTTTTTGTTACGGATCGATGCCACAATTAAACAATTGTATTCTGAAATAAGATGGTTTGTCTGTTTTCTTTACCCACTGCCCCTCCCACATACTCCCAACCAGACGTACTGTACTTGTTGCTTTGTTCATCAAATTACGTCAAATTACATTATAATTATAGACTTAACAAATTGAACCTTAATGTGTATGTCAGTAGATGTTCCTTTGTGGACTGCAGTAGACGATTTTGGACGAAGACAACTTAGCTGAATTGATTTGCCACTAGAGGGCAGGACAGTACTGTAGAGTGGGCTGCAACTTGTTGCAATATATAACCTTGTTTGTGAGAGACCAATCGAAATGCGTATCATCTAAGTCTTAGCCAATCATCTGTCACGGTGGACATGCCGTTTTAAAATTATGTCCAGTGCCCACTTCTATTTTGCATGTGACGATGATTAGCGGCATGTGTACAATACAAAACATCAAGTGGCTAGCTAGCTACATGATAGATTCAAAGTTTAATATTGTATATAACTTCACACTTTTAAAAATGATCCTGCTACATTGTATTATTTATGTATCCTTGTTTCCTTGTGCACTTAGTAAGAATGTACACGGACCCAACTTTGGCTACGGAATGTTTGAGAAGACTCAGAGACCGAGAGATGATCACAGTATTCGTGTGGGAGCACATTTTGATCATTTTGTGGTCAAGAAACGAAGCGTCGAACTCGACATAAAGACTTGCAAACCACTCCCGGGATTTGAGGCCACACTAAAGAATAACACACATTCCGTAAGTTTCTAAACTATGCCGTCCAGGAACTATCCTGGATATTGCCTCCTCACCCTACGGTCATACGAACCGTAGGCTGTTTCGTCATGTGTTCCACCAAGAAAGAACAAGTTTTGAATGTCTGCTCAGCATGTGGCAGCATCTACACATTCTATAGGGCATTCTGTAGGGCCTTTCTATCGGCGGTCATGCAAAGTCCAAGTGCTGTCAAAACGTTTGTTTATTATTATGTTGTAAGATAAACGTGTTGAACTTATCTGACTAACTTACTTGACGAACTGGCGAACTACATCGACTGTTGGCCTGCGATGAGGCTTGGTGTTGGAAGAACGTTGTGATGTGTATATGGACAGAGCCATCGAAGTGTCAGGTGATTCAGGTCAAATTCAGCTCAGTCAGCTGTTATCAGATGATGCTAATGTTGTTAAACATTACAAGACGTGGCTGTACACGTTTTATAGGTGCTGCTCAGTCAAAACCAGAGGCATTGTTGAATGCATTGTTATGGATGGATTGAGAGGAACCTTTCACACCAACTGGCTCAGTCATCCTATCTCCTCTCTGTGTAGTTGTCGACAAAGGAAACAAGCCGCTTTATTTTGGCCGTTATATCACCTTCTCCAGTTCTCCCTAGACTGTGCTCCCCTGTAAACATTCCCTGCATGTTTCGTCTGTACAAGTACTACTCTGAGTCTGGAGGGACTGCACACGAGCACACAGGGCAGCAGTGGATCACTAGACATCATAAGGGCTCTCTTCTGACATCAGACATTCTAGATGTGTGTTTACCTCTGAAGTCTCAGACTGGAGTAACAAACAGATGAAAACATTACAAGCAGACACGGCAATAGTAAGTCCCAACTGTACTGTTGACATGTTCGCTGTTTTATTTTGCGTTGGTCAATTAGCTTCTTGTGTTTTAATGTGCAACAACTTGAGTCAGTCTGGCTTGGCCTTCTTCCCTCCCCTCTTCCTTCTCTCCTCCCTCCTTCCCTCCCTCTGGCCAGAATGTACAGAGAAAACACGTTCTGTTCTCTGTGTGAAGCTTAGCTGGGAGGCAGCCAGCAGCAGCAGCAGCAGCAGCGAACCAAGACAAGCAGCAGAATGATGTTCCACATGGTGTTTCTGTGAACAGGGAAAATGGGAGAGACAGAGAGAAAGAAAAGTAAAGAGATAAAAGTTTTATTGTGTCAAGTCATCCAGCCCACCCAAATGATCCTGTCATATTCAAACCACAAACTTTGGTGCCTCTGTCTCAATAATGAACCCCAGCCCTAGCCCCACCCCAGTCCTAGCCCCACCCTAGCCCTAGTCCCACACTAGTCCTAGCCCCATGCCAGCCCCACCCCAGTCCTAGTCCCACACTAGTCCTAGCCCCACGCCAGCCCCACCCCAGTCCTAGCCCCATTCCAGCCCCTGACATCTATCCTAAGCCTTCTACCCAGCTTCACCTCTACCGTCCGAGCCTGTATGTTTGGCCTCCTTCTCTGAAGTTGTATTAGTGTAAATATTGACGTAGCAGTCAGTTTAATACCCAGAGACTTGTGGAAGAAGGCTGTACTGTGGTAGCCTGTAACCTCTGAACCACACTGCTCTACTGTGTGTGTGTGTGTGTGTGTGTGTGTGTGTGTGTGTGTGTGTGTGTGTGTGTGTGTGTGTGTGTGTGTGTGTGTGTGTGTGTGTGTGTGTGTGTGTGTGTCGTTTAGAAATCTGGCATTATCAGTGATGTGGTGGGTGAACAGAAGAAGCCATCCCTGATCCTCGTTAACCAGCTGATGCAACCATGTAATCTGGCCGGTGATGTCACATCCTGTCTGGCAGACACTATCTTACCTCTGTAATTGGCTGCCTGTTGCTCTTTTCCACTTCCTTCTTTCTTTACCTTTCCGCCTAATGGTAGGAGAACGCAGAATTCACTGAGTCTCCTATCCCTCCCTCCTCCTCCTCCTCTATCTTATTCTGGGCTGACTTGTCCCTCGGTGAACTACTGTTGTGTTTGGGTTCCAAACGCAGGGCAGGATATCAGCTGTACAGCAAGCAGGCCTTCCGTCAGGGGCTTAGACCAACACGGGAAAAACGCTCTAGATTGAACCCAGGTGTGCAAGCAGTCTCCTTACTCTCCAACACTTCATCATCATAGTCATCTTTCAGCACAAACGGTAGACCATAAAGTCAAGTACAGCTTGAGGGACAGGGGGATCGGATGGGGGATGGACAGAGAGGGGAAGGATGAGCAGTAGAGGGTAAGAGTGATGAAGGATGAGCAGTAGAGGGTCAGAGTGATGAAGGATTCTTGTGAAGGGGGGATGGAAACTTGTGTTCACTCTTGGAAGATACATGCTACTTTCCCCCGGTCTATTTACCAGTACTTTCCACCAAGCGTCCTGCCTCCTGTAGCTTTTATGGACCTGCACGCACACACACACACCCTCTCTGGGGCCTATACTACCTAGTAAACAACAACGTATCCTCTCTCTCTCTCTCTCTCTCTCTCTCTCTCTCTCTCTCTCTCTCTCTCTCTCTCTCTCTATCTCTCTGTCTCTCTCTCTGTCCCTTTGGGGCTAATCTCCCTCCACACACATTTTGTCTGCATCTGTGGACTAGACTAAGGGGCCCCTCACGAAGACCTTTGGTCTCAGTATTGTGTGTGTGTGCCCCCCCCCCCCCCCCCAGGACACCAGTTCCTCTCTTATTCTTGGGCCTCTCCACTTGTCAGCCAGGCAGGAATGTAGTCACACACAGACACAGCCCTGGAGACTGTAGACTGTTAATCCAGTCCGTCCACCTTCTTGGCCTGGGAGTGTGTTCTGTGTGTGTTGTCCAAAGCAGACCACACACATGGGTTGATCACATGACACAGAGGTGTAGTATTGTTTTGTGCGTACGCACGTGTTAACCATGTGGAACCTGTGATTCCACTTTAGCAGAAACATTTGATACAATACAATTAGATTTAATTCTCATTATCCTGAAGGAAATGTATGTGTTCAGGAAACCCCCCTTGCAAGGTCATGATGTTGCAGGTCTGCTAAAAGGAGTATGTTGACTTTCTGAAGCTACTGTGTATGTTATAGAAGAGAAATATCAGATGCAAGTAGTCTGCTGGCTTCAAACTGTCAACTGTACAACTAGTGTAAACCAGTGCAAATTGTTGAGATAGAAAAGCAAGTATACCATAATGAGCTGGTAAGGAGGGAACAGTCACTAGATCCGTGGCCTGGTCTGGTCTCGGTGGCTAGCGTCCATGTCGCTCCCGCTGCCTCCACAGCACAGTAGTAGAACACTGCAGCAAGATGAAGGTTTTGAGCCCCTGAAAGAAGAACAGTCCCTTCCTGTAGGGGGCGCTGGTGTTCAGGGTCGGTTAGTTGTTGAGAAGTAGACTCGGGTAATTGTACGTCTAGAAACAGTTACTACAACCGTTACACATCTCTCAGTCACAACTGTGTGTGGCTCATTTTAGCCCATGTAGTGACATCATGACCACATGAGCATGCTTGCTAACCCCTCATGTTTATCTGTCTCCATGCAGTTCACCTTCAATGTACGGAGCATGGGCTCAGTGTCTCTGGCCTGGGTTGGAGATGGCACTGGGGTGAGTCACAGAGATGGTGTGTGTGTGTGTGTGTGTGTGTGATGGACTGAGTGGGAGATGGCAGTAGCACTTGTCACCCAGGTGCACACCCACATGTCTGATGCAGCCTAACACCCCCGTCTCCTCTCAGGTGCTGCTGGCCTTGACCACGTTTCAGGTGCCCATGTTCATGCTGCGCTTCGGCCAGTCCACCCTCTACAGGAGGTAGGAGCCCAACACTCTGCCTGCTCGCTAGGCCTTCATCTCCTCCCAGGGTTCTCACTGTTTAAACATGATCCTGACCCCTGCTTGTGCCCCTGTCTGCCAGCGAGGACTATGGGAAAACCTTCAAGGATGTCACTCACCTGATCAACCACACGTTCGTCCAGACAGAGTTTGGAATCGCCATCAGCCCAGACCACTCTGGCAAGGTCAGCACCACAGAGACTACTTCTTATCAGCCAGAGTCAAATGGCAAACAAGCTGAAATCTTCATATATTAACACCAAAATAGTGTTAGCCTATTAAATCAGTGAAATATGTATCATATATGTTTTGGATATATGCATTTTTGTGTGTCTTATGTTGCAGGGTTTTGTGAACTATATAGCCCTACCTCTTCCCACTGTGATCAGTAGTGATGTCCTGTGATGTCCTCTCCATCAGGTGATTCTGACAGGTGACCTGTCGGAGAAGGGCGGCTCGCGGCTGTTCCGCTCGCAGGACTTTGGCCGGAGCTTTGTCCCGTCCGACCTCCCCTTTGAGCCCCTCATCCAGATGCTGTACAACCCTGGAGACTGCAGCGTGCTGCTGACCCTCAGCATCAAGGTAGGCTCCTCAGCATGACCCCTGAACCCTAGCCTGGCTTCCCTCTCCGCGGGCTTTGAGTGGGACCTCTTCTCACGGTGTCCTCTGCTCTCTCTAGATGGACGCGTGGCTGTCTGAGGACTTTGGTGCCACCTGGAGGAAGATACACGACAGCGTGTGTCTCGTCAGATGGTGCGGAAAAGACTGTGTGTGTGTGTGTGCGCGTCTTGTTATTGCAGCTGTGTTTCTTAGCCAGTTTTGACCACATGTTCGACGTCTCCGTTGAGCTGCAGGGTTCAGATGAGGACTAAGTGTCAGGCTGTGGTTGTGACTGCTCGCACATCACACTGCATTGTGGGATATGTGGCTTTGATTGAGGCTCAAACTCTTAAGAGCAAATCCCTTTGGGATCCTCTGGGAATGGTGAGTCAGCAGAATATTCATCAAAATGATGGAAATGTGCTGAAAACCTCAGTGTGTTTGGCAGACTGCTGGAGGAGGAAGAGTCTCTGGAGGGTCTGGGGGGTCTGGAGGGTGTGGAGGGTCTGGGGGGTCTGGAGGGTCTGGGGGGTGTGGAGGGTCTGGGGGGTCTGGAGGGTCTGGGGGGTCTGGAGGGTCTGGGGGGTCTGGAGGGTCTGGAGGGTCTGGAGGGTCTGGGGGTCTGGAGGGTCTGGAGGGTCTGGAGGGTCTGGAGGGTCTGGGGGGTCTGGGGGGTCTGGAGGCTGGCACGGCTGGGCTGGAGGAGGACATGGCAGCCTCTGTTGAGAGCGATGTTAGGAAGGAACCTCTCCGGATATGTTCCAGCCCTTTCCAGACAGAAAAGTGGTCTAGATTTGAGCTGGGTCATCATCCCAACCCGTCTGTTCAGTTGGAAACCTCAATCTCTCTTTTTCTCTTCGGACAGGGGCCCTAAGAACACCCTCTACTTCACCACAAACCCCAACGGATCCTGCAGTGAGTGATTACAGCTACAGCTGCCTCTACTGCAGCTTCTACTGCTGCCTCTACTGCAGCTTCTACTGCTGCCTCTACTGCAGCTTCTACTGCTGCCTCTACTGTAGCCTAATGCCCATAGTACCGGAACCCTCCACAATGTAGCATATTTTGTCTTTCTCTCCGTTTCTCCCCTCTGTCTCTTCCTTTCTGCCCCCCCCCCTCAATGTAGGCGATAGGGGAATGTTGGAGTTAAAGAGGACTGTGGACTATGGTAGAAGTTTCCGGACCATCGCCACCAAAGTCTACTCTTTTGTATTAGGAGGACGATTCATCTTTGCGTCCATCATGACTGGAACGGTGTGTGTGTGTTCTTTTGTGTGTGTTAGCCATGGCCTAACACACATCTTCATCCCCTGTCAGGATTGTCTTAGTGTGTTGTGTGGCGTCTGTTAGTGTATACTGTGTGTGTGTGTGTGTGTCCCAGGGCACCGAGCGTATGATCCACGTGTCGGTGAGCGGAGGAGAGGACTGGAACATGGCCCAGCTCCCCACTGTGGGTCACGAGCAGTTCTACTCCATCCTGGCTGCCAACGACGACATGGTCTTCATGCACGTGGACGACCCTGGAGGTCAGAGGTCACACGGCAAAACCCACCCTGATGAAGAGCAGCCTGACTGATGTGTGTGTACATGAGGTGTACCAGCTGTGTGCTGCTGTGTTGACAGACACTGGCGTGGGCACCATCTATGTGTCGGACGACCGAGGCGTGCTGTACTCCAGGTCTCTGACGCGCCACCTCTACACCACCACAGGGGGCGACACTGACTTCACCAACATCACCTCGCTCCGGGGGGTCTACATGAGCAGCGTGCTCACAGAAGGTGGGTCGACACCTGCACACGCACACAAACACGCACACACACACCTACACACCCACACACACACAGAGTCCCTAAAGGTTCTTTGTACCCCTCCCCCTGTAGGAGGCTCAGTAGAGACGGTGGTGACCTTTAACCAGGGAGGAGAGTGGCAGCCCCTGAATCACCCACGAAACAGCCGCTGTGACACAGACACCTCCACCAACCGGCCCAGCAGGGTGAGACACACTCACACACACACACACACATATACACTCTCACACACACACACACAGAACCACACTATGGTGTTTAACAGTAAACCTGTGTGCTCCTGTTTGTACAGTGCAGACTGCACATCCACGCGTCCTACAGCACCACCATGAAGATGAACGTCCCCATGCTGCCCCTGTCCCAGCCCAGCGCTGTAGGCATCATCCTGGCTCACGGTAACACCCACACACACACTCACTCACACACACTCACACACACACACGTTCAGCTCCCCATCCTTCTGTTTGATCCCCAACGCTCCCTGTGTGCCTGCAGGTAGCGTTGGAGACCCAGCCTCTGTGTTGGCCCCTGACGTGTACGTGTCTGACGACGGGGGCTACACCTGGCTGGAGGCCCTCAGGGGCCCCCACCACTACGCCATCCTGGACTCTGGGGGGCTGCTGGTGGCTGTGGAGCACACCCAGTCACCGCTCCATCAGATCAAGTAGGAGGGGGAGGGATGTGGACGGGCAGAAAGGAGAATATATTCTTATTAATTATTACCTCTAGATTGACTACAGCGGTTACATGTGTAAATGATGGAATGATGCTGGTGTCATGGTCCTTGTCTAACGTGACATCTTTGACTGTGTGTCCAGTCCTCTTCTACTCTCTGACCCTCTCCCTGGTCTGCTCCTCCCCTGTGCAGGTTTTCCACAGACGAGGGCCAGTGCTGGCGTGTGTACAACTTCACCAGCGAGCCCCTGCACTTCAGCGGCATGGACTCTGAGCCCGGGGCACGCTCCATGAACATCAGCCTCTGGGGCTTCAGGGACCGGCCGGGGAACTGGGTGGTCGTCACCATCGACTTCAGACAGCTCCTCAACAGAGACTGTGAGTGTGTGTGTGTGTGTTTGGTCATGTTGTTTGATGCTGTGAACAGTTAACGCTTCAGCGAGGGTGTCTCCGTTTGTCCCCATGTCGTGTGTCTCCCCCTACAGGCGGAGAGGGCGACTACGTGCAGTGGCTGGCCCACTCCTCTGACCTCAGCGACCCCAGCGACGGCTGCCTGCTGGGGTATAAGGAACACTTCCTGCGCCTGAGGAAGGACTCCATCTGCTGGAACGGGAGGGATTACATTATCGCTACCCAGGCCGCCCCGTGCTCCTGCACGCTGGATGACTACCACTGGTGCGCTCTCCTAAACCTTCCCCATTTGCTACCCTTAATCACTCCTTCATGTTTCCAAGTTACGGTTCCCCCTTCTTTCTCTGCCCTCTTCTCCACCCCCAGCCCTTGATTTGCCATTCCTCTTTCTGTGTATGAGCTACACGCAGTGTTCATCCCATAGTTCTCCCTCTCTTTTCTGCACCTGCTACAGTGATTTTGGGTACTACCGCTCAGAGAACAGCTCAGAGTGTGTGAGGCAGGCCGATCTGAAGGGCCTTGACCTGGAGTTCTGTCTGAATGGGACCACAGAACAACTGCAGACCAGCGGGTACGAGTCTCTCTGTCCACACATCCACCCCTCTCTCTCTGTTTAACTACTATTACTGCTACCTTTTCATCTAATAAACAATTTTTCCCTTCACAAACAAAAACGTATGTTTCTCTCTACAACTCACACTCCCTCCCTTTTAAAGGTACCGGAGGATTCCAGGGGACCGGTGTGAAGCCGGGATCAAGCCGGAGAGGAAGGAGATAGACCTGAGAAAAGTCTGCGTCAGCAGTGCCCTCCTTCCCAAGCCTTTGGTCAGCCTCAGTACTGCTAAATGCATCACTGTCAGACTGAAGGGGATGAACAGGGCTCTAATGCTCTGTTTCTCTCTCTCTCTCAGGCTGAAGACAACTCTTTCAATCCTGCTCCAGTAGTGGTGATTGTCATGTTGTTTCTGCTCCTGAGTGCTGCTGCAGGTGTTTTGCTAGTGAAGAAATATGTCTGTGGAGGAAGGTATGGTTATCCCTCCACCCACCTCCACACTGACCCACTCACCTCCACACTAACACACACACCCCTACACTAAAACACACACTCCTGCCTCCACACTAACACACACTCTCGTTCCAGGTTCCTGGTACATAGGTACTCTGTGCTGCGGCAGCATGTTGAGGCCAATGGGATCGAGGGAGTGGATGATCTGGACACAAACAGCATGGAGACAGGCAAAACACATTACCACGATGACTCAGATGAGGTACTTTGCGTTGACACACAATAGTTTAGTGTATGTTAGTGTTAGTCGAAATGAAACAGCTGACAAATAACTAGTTACCACTATAGCCCTATAGGATGTTTAACTCTGAAATTGTTGTTGTGTTCTGTTCTAGGATCTCTTGGCTTGAAGGTGGACTGAGCAACTTCAGACTTCCAACACTATATTTTAGAAGCCTGTCTAAGACTCCTTCTCTTGCTTTGTCTAAAACATTGCCTTTCTTTTTGTGTCTGTCAACTAATGTTACTGCTGCCTCCAGTGTCTTCACCTCTCAGCGCCCCCATGTGGCTGGAGAATCAACAACATCTTTTGATGTTCCTCTCCAATTTCAAGTGAAAATACGAACTAAATGTGAGCTGACCTGAAGAGATGTGGGTTGGTGGAAAGGACAGACTGAGAGCCATGGTGTCTCTAAAGTGCTGGACAACAAATAAGCGAGACACAAATGCAGGGACTGGGACCTGACTGGATCAGGCAGAAGATAAGAAAATAGTTGATATGTTCATATTTTATCTGAGAAAGATGCAGACTGTGGTCCATGGAATTTGTAGCGTATTGAACTCAGTGAAGATGTAAACAATCACACTAACTATACAACAGTTCTTATCAATATTGAATGGCTAGTGTTCTACTTGCTTGTGCCGTAGGAGTGGGAAACTTGAATTATGCCACCAAAGCACTTTCATTGTTCAGTATTGTAGACAGCAGGTGGAAGGGATAGTAGGTATAGTGTTCAACAGATGAAGGAATGTACTAACTAGTGAATTACAATGTACCATAACTACAGGTCTCTACTTGAACTGTCTGTAGTGCCTCATAATAATACGTCGCAAATGTCTGACTTTGATGGCCAAAACAGATGTCCAGCTGATACTAATTGTTGACTGCCAAAAACGGATATCAAGCTGATATTAATTTGTTGTCAACTTTTCATATCAATGGTAATTGTGAAATATGCAAGACCTAAATTGTGCTTTGTCTAGCAGTAGAGGCAACATTGTATAGCCTGGATACCGACTAGCACCAGGGCCCGTACCCCAGTGAATAAGCTGTTTGGTTCTTGGATGAACAATAACCAAGGAGGTATTATGACTAATGATGTTGACTGTGTCATCTTCATTAAATCCAACAAGTTATGTTGTCAGTTTTAATTCATGAGTGAACATGGTTGTTTTTTTTTTTATAGAAGAAATGTTTAAATACCAAACTGAGACAATAATCCTGCGAATACATGGTACTTCTTGATTGCACTGTTAGTTACATGGAGACATTCTCTCAGCGGAGCTTTAAGCATGCTTTTGCCCTAAATGTAGAACCATGCTCTTTTAGTGTTCATTTTACTGAACAACTGTTTAAATAAGACTGGCACTACCGCATCCAAATGCAACTTTGTGAATGCTTATCTTGAATAAAATAGGCCTACTGGTAATTGTTACATTTACCATGTTGACATATCAATATGTATGTTGCAACTAAGGGACGTGCGTAAGAAAATGGTTCCTGATACATTGTTGTACTGGGCCAGATGGACGTCAGACATTCCAGTGCTCTATTTTGCCGGAAGTTGTGTTCACTTGGACCTGTGTCGAATTTGAATCACGGAAACTGCTTCCGCTACGTTAGCTAATGCTAGTGTGTACATTCATGGCTAAATAGAAACCCTCCTTTTGCACACATTAGCTAAACAGGTGCATTTTAGGTATGAATAACGCGGACTGCAACAATGTAGCCACCTTTCCAATGATACACCACTAACGGTAACGCCGAGACATTAAGGTAAGATTTGCCGTCACGGTAGTTGCCTAGCGTTATATATTTTCTAATTGTACTAGCTCTTACTAGCTACCTGATGCGTGCCACCTGCCAGTAATTTTGGTACTTTGGCCAGCTACATGTTAACTATCATCCCCTTAAACGTTAGTGCAGACAAGCATTGAGGTGTCGACGTTTAGAATTGGAAGATAACGGCAGATTTGTCGTGGCTAAACTTGCAAACGATCTACTACTAAGCTATCTAGAGAGCTAGCTAACTAGCACAGGAGGATAGACAATTTCAGATAAGGGAACAGTGTGGTGCCAACAATGCTGTGCACATTGTCAATCAAACGTTGTTAGTGAGCAAGTGTGTAGCCAGCAACGTTTAACTTTGTTAAAACTAAGTCTGTAAATCATTAAACCGTGTTCTACTGCCAGCGTTGGTTATCACTGCTTGGACCAAATATTAGCCATTATGTCATGTTTACTGAACGGCTCGGCTATTTCCACAGGCAGCTGAAGCAACTATTAACAAGCAGCGTGAAATGATTTACCTTGTTTCTTACCTCAAGTTTCTATCATAATAATAGCAATTATTAAAAACGATTCTTTCAGATTGTGTCTGCTGACTATGAACTCGTTATCCTCACACCCGCAAGCAGCAACTAGCTCAGCATGCAGGGTACTGCCTGGAGAGGGCAGCCAGGTGAGATAGAAAATGAAACCTTGAGGAACTTCATCGAACCCCTTGCTTTTCCAGTGATTTAATGTTTGTCTGTGGGTGTTGTGTGTTCGGTAGGTGCAGCCCAAAGCTCCTCTCCTGCAGATTTTGCGTGTGGCGGGAGCTCGGGAAGAGGTTTTCACTCTCAAGGAGGTAAGTTTAAAGCTAACGAGTGTTGTGTTATCATTACGAGTAACAACGGAGTAGCTCATCACATGGAATCGTGTATTTTGTGTTGACAAGGACTCTCCATTAGCAGTGAGATGTTAGACAGTAGTACGTCACCTGATGGTTGTGACTTGCATCATACATGCAAGTACTGTGGCTCATGGTGAGTGTGTGTTTAGGTCATGCACCACCTGGGCCAGTACATCATGGGAAAGCAGCTGTATGACAAACAAAGACAGCACATAGTCCACTGTCAGGACGACCCTCTGGGAGAGCTGCTGGAGGTGGAGAGCTTCTCTGTTAAAAACCCCAGGTGAGGAAAAGCAGCAACATTGCACACGGGCAAACACTTCCCTTATCCACACAGACACACACACAGTGCTGTTTTGCACATGCACACTTTCTTAAGCAATGGAAGGATGTACATCTTTTTAAAGTTTATTTTCTTGTGTTACAGTCCAGTCTACGAGATGCTGAAGAAGTACTTAGTTGTGCTGAATTGTTCTGGTAAGTGATTTTTGGTGTTCAAAGTGTATTTATCAATTGTGACTGACTGAAAACAATTCAATAGCTTGGGGCTCTATACATTACATTGTTTTGGGGGTGCAGTCTTGTCTCTTTTCAAGAGTAGTCATTGTGCTAGCATTGTGATCATTATCAGTGTGAAATGTATTCACACTTGTTATTTTCTTTCATTTTATGTATGATGAATGATAATTTTAAAAAGTTATGATGTATTTAGAACATAGTGGGCTCTGCACATTGTCTTGTGATTGTTGACTTGAAGCTGTACATTCTTACTTAAACATCTCTCCATGTTTGTCACTTAAGTCTTAAGAATGTTTTTGTTGGAGGAGGCAAATGTGGTGTGTTTTTGTGAGAATGTGCGTGTGTGTTGCAGAGAGAGAGAGGTACAGAGACTGTTTGTGTGTGTGTGTGTTGCTGAAAGAGAGAGAGAGAGAGAGAGAGAGAGGTACAGAGTGTGTGTGTGAGGTTGAAAACAGTGTGTGTGGTGCCTCCCTAGTCCTTACCCACACGCTTCTTTTCCAAAGTCCCTCCAAAACAAGTCAGCGTGAGTGTCCCTGTTAAAGGGTGTGTGTGTATGTATGTTACTGTGTCTCATTTGAAACGCAGACGCTGCAGAGAGTCATTCTGTGGGCCGTGAGTGTGTTGAGGGCCGAGTGGAGGATCGCGGTCAGGTAAAGCTGAAGCATGGTGCTCAGGAGAAACAGAGCCTCGTTTCCCACCTACCTCACCACACACAACATGCCACACACACCCCCCAGCGCCACACAACCGCCAGCCAATGAAGTGTCCAGAAAGATATATATTGAGCCATCGGTTCAGCTGCTGCACTAAAATCCCGTTGTCCTGCATTGACACCTGTTGGCCTGGGGTTGTGGATCTGCGTGGCTTGTGTGTAGTGAGGGGAGGGCGGGGCAGCTGTCTCCGGTAGTGACATACCTGTACAGAGTGGCACCGTCTCTGTACAACCCCATCCCTGGTCTGGTCTACTGTGGTAGTGGTGTCTGGGCTGACCCCCCCAGTGCCTCTCCAGTGGATGGGGGGCAGAGTCCCTGTCTCTGTCTGTCTCAGAGGTCTCTTCTCTGCTCCGGCCTGGGGGGAACACAGCTCCTGATCAAGTCGCAGGGCCCAGCAGCGACCGCCCCCTCCCTCACCCCACCTGTCCCTTGCCCGCCTCCCCCGACAGACCTGCAGCCCTTCACCTCCAGCACCCCCACCTTGCTGGGCTATCCACACACCTCCTCTGGCCCCTCTGCTCCCACCCACTATTTCCCCTTAGAATTGTGTCAGAAATGCATGCACTGCTTCCTCTCTAATGTCTGCTTGCGTGTGTGATTCTAGAGTAGTGTCTGCAGTGGATTCTCTGTATTAATACCTGTCTGATTAGGCCTGTGTCAATCTACCTCAATCTTCTGCGCTCAAAATACATGTCAGTGTTCTTGGGTTGAATGTGTGTTTGCCTCTGGCTCTTTCTTACCCGTCTGTTTTTTGTTGCCCCTCACTGCCCCAGCCCCCCCTCCCAAGTACCTCTTCCCCTACCCCACTTCCCTTACCCAACGGCCCTTCCCCTCGCTGCCCACCCCGTGAGGGGACCCCCCCCCCCTCTCCTCCCCAAGCGAGGCTATGCTGACAGGGAGCTGTGGTTCCGCCCTTTACCTAGCTCCTTCTCTGTGGTCTGATTGGCTCTCCACTCCTCTCTTCCTACCTGTGCAGGTGTGTGGGGGTGTGGCCAAGGCAGGTGTGGGTGCGGTCAGTGACCGTCCACTCCCCCTGCAGACCCCTTCTCAGAGACGACCTCGCGAGCCCGATGAAGGTAAAGCGGGTTTCCCAAGGTCCTCCTCGGCCTGACCCCGTGGTCTGCTTCAACACAGACACAGGACACATGCTTTTGAAGTAGTATTAACTAGCTGAAGTGGCTTTAGTGTTAAAGCTGTAATACAAGATGGGTGAGGATTGGGCTCTAATCCCTGGTCCCTCTGCAGACTCTCTGGATGGCCTGCCAAGGTCAGCCTGCAAGCGGCCCAAGCTGGATGTCACCCTGGATGAGTGGGACCTCTCAGGCCTGCCCTGGTGGTTCCTGGGTAATCTCCGCAGTAACTACAGCCGCAGAAGCAACGGATCTACCGACATCCACACTAACCAAGTAAGGACAAATGAACACTTACTACTTTCAAAGTACCACACAGTATCTCTTGTCTCTAGTTGTGGTCAGAGTTGAACTGGGAGTGGGCGCTAGACTTGAGGGTGGAACAGTCACAGATACTGATCACATCAGACGTCTGAGGGCTCGCTGGGATGACATCAGACATCGTAACTGAGGGCTCACAGTGATGACATCAGACGTGCTGACTGAGGGCTCACAGTGATGACATCAGACGTGCTGACTGAGAACTCAGCTGTCTGTGACTCAGGAGGAGGACACGGCCATCGTGTCCGACACCACGGACGACCTATGGTTCCTGACGGAGGGCGAGAGTGAACAGGTGAGCGTGGAGATGAAGGAGGAGGGGAGCGCAGGAGAGGGGGAGTTCCCAGCTGACGAGGAGGAGGCTGGAGGAAAAGAGGAGAAGGCTGATAAGGAGGTAGGAAGGGCCTGAGGGCCAGGCACGGCTCACAGCCATCTAGAATGTCCTGACTGAAAGGTTGGATGTTGGGAAGCAGTGCCATGGTGCTGATCTCTCTGGTGTGTTCAGATGCACGAGGAGCTTGATGAGGATTCCCAGTGTCTGAGTGATGATACAGATACAGAGATCTCCATACAGGTATGTCCCAGATCCGTCCCATCTCCCTTCAAAATCCCTTTTTTCTTTCTTTTTCTTTTTTTTCTTTGGTGTGTATCACGTCACATGACAAGGCTCTCACAAGGCCGCAGCTGTAATGTGAGTCCTCTGTCTGTTCCTCAGGATGCGTGGCAGTGTTCAGAGTGTAAGAAGTTCAACTCTCCTCTCCAGCGCTACTGTGTACGCTGCTGGGCCCTGCGAAGGAACTGGTACAAGGATGTCCCTCGATTGGCCCATTCCCTCTCTGTCCCCGACATCCCAGCATGCAGCGCTCTCAGCCAGCATGACGAGGAGGAGGACAGCGACACGGGCGTCGACGTGCCCGACTGTGTCAGGGCCGTGTCCGACCCGGTCATCCTGCCGTCCCACTCCACGGCCGAGCGCCCTCTGCCCCCCGGGGGGGCCGGGAAAGGCAAAGGACCCCGGCCAGCAGGGGGCACCAGGGAGGAGCAGCTCTCGGAGAGTCAGGAAAGCCTGGGGATGGAGGTGGAGGCTAGGCCCGAGGCCCTGCTGGAGCCCTGTAAGCTGTGCAGAGTGCGGCCGCGGAACGGCAACATCATCCACGGGCGCACGGCTCACCTGCTCACGTGCTTCCCCTGCGCCAGGAGGCTGCACAAGTTCCAGGCCCCTTGCCCCGGCTGTGGACAGATCATACAGAAGGTCATCAAGATCTTCATCCTGTGAGACTGGCATGCACACACACACGCAGACACAAGCATGTACACATGCATACATACAGACACACACACATATCACCTTTTTATTTCGAAACATGCCAAGCAGCACTATACAAACAAAACACTGCAATGTCTGATGGTCTTCTTGCCAAATGTTTAGAAGGAAATCCTTCTAAACATGTTGACCCCAGTAAAAAAAAAAAAAAAAAAAAACCTTCTCAAATATAAAGACATTTTTTTCATATTTGCCAATATGTTTTGTTTTCTAATTTGCCTAGTCAGGCTGTCTACCGTTGGTCAGTAGTGAGAGCTTCTCCAATTGGTTAATGTTTGTACCGGTTAGCCTGATTCCATTTAATTATGTATTTATTTGTATTTATGGTTTTTATTTTGCTTATGCATGTGGTCAATACTCAATGAACAGCGATATAGTTGCCAATGTTCTGGCTGTAGAAACACTGCACTTGGGCACCAGTAAATTACAGACTTTGTTCTGGTTTACTGCCTACTAGCTTAGACCTGTTGTCAAGAGAAAAGACAAGTCACATGTTCTGATGACTTGAGATTCAAGTTGCCAGCTAGTTTTGTGTTTGCAAAAATGTGTCCCCTCTTCCTAGAGTATGGTCACTGAACTATGAAGGGGACTATTGTCAGCACATATATATGGAGGTTTGAAAGCGTTACACTGCCAAATGTAATGAATACAATGATTGTTTTTTGTTTTGCTATTGAAATGCTTTTTTAAGGTGAACTCTTGCATCCACCTAAATCCAAGGCAATTAATTTGAGTTATATGCTATTCCATAATTTGATTGGTGGCACTTAGACCTATCTAGCTAGATATCCTTTGTTTAAGAGTTAAGTTATTGAATGATGCAATGCTGTTGCTGCTTTGCTTCACCTCAGTAAAATAATTGTGTGTATGTGTGTGTGTATATATATATATATATATATACATAAACAAAGAAGTTTGTCTTCAAATGATTTCTTCAGAGCTCTATATGGCCTGTCCTCTCCTGTGTGGTACTGCTCCTCTGACATGTTCCTGTCTCTGCCACAGTGTGGTGCTGCATAGAGGCCTTCATGCCTGTGTTCTCAAGCTGTGCAGTATTAAACCGTATATACTTAATAGCATAACTCAACTGCAGGAGAGAAATGACAAACTGCCCGTAATTTCCCCAGACCCCTGCTGTGGGGTCAGAAGAAACATTCATGAACGGTCTGAAGTCTGGTGCTCCACATGTGCCAGAACGCTTCTCAAAATCTGTTGTATCTGCTTATGATGTAAAGCCTTATCCTATATGTAACTGACTTATGAATAAAGTAATTGATAACCATTCAAATATTTGTGAATATTTTTTCCCTGCATTAATGTACTAATATGGCTATTATCACTTGGATCAAGCCAGTCGACGTCCAGTATCTGCTGGTGGAGAGCAGTGTGGACACTGAAGAATAAGTCATTGTATGACAGGCCAGCTGTCCTGGGTCCTCTCTCTCTCATGACAGCACTGACTCTGTGCACCTGCCTCTCTCTCTCCTGAAGGTTCATTGATCAAACGCTTCTACTTTTTAAACTGGTGTAAATGTGTAGAACTTTGTAGTTAACAGCATCACCCTCTTTAATATATGAGATACTGTATGCTGTGTCACCAGCGGCACAGACTACTAAATCGCTAATTTTTGGAAGGCAAGCTACACTGGTTCCAGAGGAGCGTTAACTATGTCTAACGTTGGGAATGGGTTGGACTTGTATGTGGAATGCTGATTTGGTCTTGGATGGCAGTAGGCCAGGCTTGGAGGGGCTAGCTCCATGCTCCAACAGACAGGCACATCACCACAGTGACATGGCACCTATGGCAGTTCTAGAATGGCATGGAGGGAGTGGAAGGGGATCCACATGTTACCACGGCTACAGCACATTCATCCCAACATCCCAGAATAACCTTCACACATACCCCACTCATCCCCTATGCAATACTTCCGAAGGGGAAAATTGTTGGGAAGTGAGACATAGTTATACATAGTTCCAATACTTGTGAAGATTCTGGCCTTGGGAGTCGTCCGCAACAAGTTTTGTCTTGTATTGTATTCCAACTCCAAGTACAGGGACCAGTACAGTGCTAAGTCAGACCAGTACCACACACAACCAAAGTTATGTGAAATACCATCATTTGTCTCACGGAACAGATGAAATGGTCTCAAGTCTGACTTCCAGCACGTTTGGAAGGAGGATCAGAGTGACTCGTGTTCAAACTGTATGTCCTTGTCTTAGTGGTGTTCTAAACAGACTGCTACAGGGTGTTATGATGTCAGAGTATGTTACAGGAAGACTATTATCTGTCTGGTATCTGTGTCCCTCTCCCTGTCTGTTTAACCTCCTCATCGCTCCTCTGGTTTAATGTCTCTGTGGTTCTAACAGTAGATGTGTAACTGGCAGGTCTGCTCTCACTTCTACTCACACACACACACACACACACACACTTGCATTCTCTCTGTTGTCTAAGGCTACTTGGTGTCTCCAGAAACCATGGCGCTAAATCAGTCTGAGTGCTGACATGGTAGAAGGTCACTGGAGCAGGAGAGCGACACAAAGGAGGGACAGAAATGGAGATTCTGAAAGACCAGTGACATCAGGACTTCAGATATCAGGAACAGTGATAATGGCTGGATCCTCTTTGTCCTGGCAGGAAGTGAGGTGTGGAAGATCAGACCCAGGGTCATGTGACTGCCAACCATCCATTGACCCTCTACTCACTCAGCCCAAGGACACAAACACACATTGGCAATACAATACAAAAAGTCAGTTCATAAGAGCTGGTTCATGTGCAGAATGGTCCCTCCTCTCCCCAGATTCACCACTATGGTCAACAGGACGAATACAAAAATATTAAATACAACTCATAAAATATTAATTTGTAAGGTACCTTACGAAACTGAAAGGTGTTGCTTCAGATCATCTTTTGTTTATTTAACTTAAATTAGTTTTTCATTGGAGAAGGAAGGAGATTAAGAATGAAGGAATACTGATTCTGTGAAATGTAGAGTATATGAGCAAAAGTGCGTGGCTCAGGATCTGAAAAGAACACCCACCCCTGATTATTTGTTAAACGCTTATGTTTGTATGTGACTTTGTTTACAGTCTGAGGTATAGAGGTGGTATGTGGTGTTTGGTAGTACAGTTGTGTGAGTTTTAGTGTGTGTAACTGTCAGTGTGTAGGATGCCGGGCTAGGGCAGGGCAGTGGAAGACTCGAAGGCTCAGTCCATTCCTGTGATTTAACGTGACACCACTTGCACTAAATCTGTGACAGCTGCGTATGCGCATGCCGTCCATTCTGTTTGTTGTAGGGGATTACACCCCGATAAAAGCCCCAGTGAGGAGCAGCGTGGCTGGGCCCGCACAACTACTGTTTCCCCCCGACTTAGAAGGCTTTTCCTGGGCCTCCAGAGTCCTGTGAAAACACAGGTGGGGAAACTTCTTTGTATAAAGGGATGAATGGGAGTATTCTAATGACTATGACCAGGCTGTTGAGGGGCCCGGCCACTTTGGGACATCGCTCCACAAAGTGACTCTGTGGCTCATGCTGTGTGTACAGTACACCACCATGACCAGGGAGAGGCTGTCACATCTTCTTTGCTTGTTTATTCATTTTCAATGTTTCAGATGAACAAGTTGTAGAAGGTTTGCCGTTTGAGACATCAGATTAAACATAACCATACGAATGTTGAAGTGAATCGACAGTGCAGTTCACCATTATCACTGCCAGCCATTATCAGAGTGTGAGAGAAGGCTTTTGGTTTGGGAATACGAGTAGTTTCTTTGCTTCAAAACAACAGTCAATCGTGATAATGGACAAGGTGTTGATGCTGAGCAGTCTTGTCAAAGCGAAGGGACAGACAAAGACTGGCCAAAAGGGAGCGCTAGTCTCTGAAACGATGGTGACAGACATCTGTGACTGTCACCATGGTGACCCTGACCTCTCCTGAGGCAGCTCATAATGTTGTTTCTGGGAGTTGAGAGGCAGACCGCCAAAGCAGCACATTCCTCAACTAATGCAGTAACACAGGAGCATTTCTGTAAGAAAACAGACCACCACCTTATCCCTTAATACTCCTCCACCCTCCTCCGCACTGACACACACACACACTATCTGCTTGTATCTCATGCAGTAGATGGGATCTCAAGGAAGGGATCCAGCCTTTCCAAACTCGTAATAGAAAGAATCAACTCAGTGCTTTGGTTACTACAGAAGGAACCTTCAGGAATAGTAATGGGCAGTCCATAAAAGTCAACCCCCCCCCCCCCCCCCAGCTGTCCTGCAATGTGCTGCTGCTTGTCATTGAGGAAGAGTGGCATACTGTTGGCAATGACAGGGCAACTCCCTTAGTCACACACCTCCACATACAGTACACACACACATACACACTTGTTGATTTATTGATGTATGTTGTGGTGTTGAAGCACACACAGGTTTGGATTGGATGAATAGAGAAATAGGTTTGGATGATATAAGGCAATAAAATATACTTGGACAGCAAATCTAGGCAAGTACAGATACCTGTACATATTTCAGATCATTCACTTTTTCACTCCAAAAGGTTATGTTCAGTCTGTGGGGCTGAGAGCCAACCTGAGAGCCAACCTGAAGGGACTGGACACAAAGCAGAACGCCATATACAACTACTGGGATTCACAAGTAAACACTGTGGCCCCCCTGCTGGGCGCTACCACAACTGTTCACTTCCAAATGCTGAAAGGGGATTTTACTCTCAACCAGAATGACACTTCGGACACTACCCTGCAACACACACACACACACACACACACACACACACACACACACACACTCCAGCTTGGTGCTCTAGTTCTGCTGACAATGAGGTTAGGATGACTAGGGGTTATGAGTGACTCTGACAAACTGTTGGACCTCCCCCCTCCTGCTCCCCTTGCGCCCGAGTCCCACACAGGCCTCTTTGTACTCCATCCACCATCAGTGACCATCCATCACAGACTAACCTGACAGCCCCCCACCACCACCACCAGCACCCTGCACCACGCTCAGCCACCACCAAGCCCTGTCCAGACCTGTCCCAAACTTCTAATCTCTACCCTTTACCTTCACCTTCTATTTGCTACCTGTTATCCACTGTCTTCCACTGTCTACCCTCTATCTACTGCCCTTTCTCTACTGCCCTCTACTCTCTACCCTCTATCTAATGCCCTCTACTCTCTAATCTCTATCTAACACCCTCTATCTACTGCCCTTTCTCTACTGCCCTCTACTCTCTACCCTCTATCTACCACCCTCTATCTACTGCCCTTTCTCTACTGCCCTCACTCTCTACCCTCTATCTAATGCCCTCTACTCTCTACCCTCTATCTACCACCCTCTATCTACTTCCCTCTCTCTACTACCCTCTACTCTCTACTCTCTCCCATCCACATTCTATCTACTACCTACTATTTACTATTTACTATCCTCTACCTCTCTACTCCCTTTACCCTCTATCTCTACCTCGACCCTTTACCCAGGCCTGCTCTTAGACTGATTCCATTCACTTTGTACTCAACCCTCCACTAAGTTCAACCAGTATCAAAACCTGCCCAGACCTGCCTTTCCCAAGACCTGACATATCAAACCTTGTCCTATAAAGCCACGCCATGTCTTGTTGATGCCATGTCCTGGGATGTCAGGACCCTTGAGTAAGCCTGTGTGGTTGTTTTGCCGTCTGAGCGGAAGCCTGTCTGAATTAGCCTGTGAGCTATGAGGTGAGACATGTCCTGAGGGGATTAGCGCCTGGCGGCTAGGCTAACACGAGCACTGCCCAGGGTCAGGACAACCAAGGCCATCCCACCGGATGTTAGTCTCTTCAGTGAGACAAATACCAGGCAATGTCAACTCTAGACTGTACAGCTGTATCACTGTACAAGCAGACCAGTCCAGTTCTGCCTGACTCTGACTAGTTTCTGCTATTTCTATGACTCCATTCTAGACATGGGCAAACGCCTTCACCTGCTTTTCATGATCCACCTCAATTCAATTCCACATTTAATTTTGTTTTCATGTAAAAGCACATGCAAACTATAGATTTCAGATTGAAAACATATTGTTTATGATAAACCACACCAAACGACACCATTGTGGAAGGACTTCTTGTGTCATGGCTCCAGAGTAGTGGGGACAGCTGTGTCCAGACTGGCAGAGGACGTGATGCGCGTGTCCCAGAGCAGGACGGGGGTCTGGGATCAGCTCATCAAGGCCCTCATCTTTGACCGTCCACTCAGATCTGAGGGAATCAGACCCATTTCTACGGCAACTAGATCCTGTTCCAGCCTCTCTGCCAATGACAGACCATGAGCCCCATACACACACACACACACACACACACATATACATGCACACACACACACATATACATACACACACACGCACACACACATATACATGCACACACATACACATATACATACACACACACGCACACACACATATACATGCACACACACACACATATACATACACACACGCGTCTAAAGCCCTGGAGAGCTTGGTCCAACAGAGATGTGAAGTGTAGATGTGCAGCAACAGCTAAACGTCGTGTCAGGTTTCTAGGGGCTTGTGCTAAATTTAACCCTGTGATCCTGCAGCAGGCAGAGGGGTTTAAATGCCAGCCTACAGTTGCTCCACACAACAGTTGTTCCCTACACATCTCCCTCTCTGCTCAGACCCAGGCCAGGACGGGGAGAGGCACACACACACTCTCCTTCACACACCATTTCCAAGCGCAGGACCTACCTCCTCCTAGAACCCACACCCAGCGTAGGGGAAGCCGGAGTCCCCTAACCCCCACTTCAGTGTCAGAGTCCATCATGGAGCTGTTTGAGACCAACCCTTACTTCTTTCCTGACCAGCGCTTCTACGAGGGGGGGGACAGCTACTTCCCCTCCCGTCTGCCTGGGGGGTACGACCAGGGGGGCTACCAGGAGAGGGGCTCCATGATGGGGCTGTGTGGGGGTTTGTCTGGAGGCGTCGGGGTAGGCGCCGGGGGTATGGAGGACAAGGCCTCTCCCTCCAGCCTCTCCCCCAACTCAGAACCCCACTGCCCGGGGCAGTGTCTTCCCTGGGCCTGCAAGCTTTGCAAGCGCAAGACGGTGACCATGGACCGTCGGAAAGCGGCCACGCTCAGGGAGAAGCGCCGCCTGAAGAAGGTGAACGAGGCCTTCGAGGCCCTGAAGAGGAGCACGCTCATGAACCCCAACCAGCGGCTGCCCAAGGTGGAGATCCTGCGCAGCGCCATTCAGTACATCGAGAGGCTGCAGGCGCTGGTGTCCTCGCTCAACCAGCAGGACAGCGAGAACGGACAGCAGGGCGTCCATTACCGCCCAGCGGGACCCCAGCCCAGAGTGAGTAGGACGGGGGGAGAGGGAGGGAGAATGAGGGGGAGAGAGAGGAGAAAGAGGAGAGAGATGATAACAGTGCCAGGAGAAAGAATGATGGAGTCAGAGTCATTAAGAAAAAGTGACGGAGAAGATGAAAAAGAGGACGACATTTTTTTAAGGAGAAAGAGTCCTACAGACAGATAGAAGGACATGTGTGTTGTGTGACACATAGATGTAAGGATATCTTATAATGCTTCCACTTTAATGTCTGAGCCATGTGTGTGTCTGTGTGTGTTCGTAGTTAAGATTAGTTAGAGGTTACCAATGTCAATGTTAGCACTGGGTGTAGTAGTAATAATAGTGAAAAATTGTATTTGTATTGCACTTTACATTAGAGCAATCTCAAAGTTTTACAGAGCATATAATTAAAATAATCAAAGTTTATCATTAAAATGAAAAAAGATCAAGGTCAATAAATACTTCAAAGCTAAACCAATAAAATACGTTCAGTCAAAAGCTTTTTTTATATATGTTTTTAGGTTTCGTAAAAACATCTGTAGTCTATGGTAGTAGTAAGTCAAATCTTCAAATATTGAAAGAGTAGGGTAATAACTGCTATATGAATCCGGATGTGCAGTAGTAAATATCTTCATTCATCAAAAAAACTGATCACACGTGTCTCAGCTACAAACATGGTCAGATACAATCAAATTGGAATCTCTAGAATGATCTTGTATTTAAATAGGTATGATTTCATAAAAAACTGTTTTGACTATTTAAAGTCATTGATGGAGGATATACTGTAATGTCCAGCATGACTTACATATTCTTTCTGGTTTCAAGTTACAGATTTGATCTTTAAGATATCAAGTAACGTTCTCTTATTGACTTTGTGTTCCTATGGAACTGACCACACAACATGGATTCTAAGGACTGGTGTAGGTTAGCTTCACCACAAAGATATGGTGTGTATGTTTAGTCCAAGCTTTGTGCGTGTGTGTGTGTGTGTGTGTGTGTGTGAGTTGCTCGTCGCAGTGAGCCGCTTACTGTTTGTGGTGTGTCTGTGTAGGGTGGGGCATGATGTGTCATAACACAGAGTGACTGACAGCGCCTTCTGTCCGCGTCTCCATGGCAACAGGTGTCGTCGTCAAGCGAGCAGAGATCAGGCAGCACCTGCTGCAGCAGCCCAGAGTGGAGCAGCGCCTCGGACCAGTGTACGCACAACTACAGCAACGAGGGTGCGTGGTCCCACACACACGCACACAAACACACACACACGCACGCACACACACATCACACCTACCTTGCTGGGTGCTGACCTGGCCCCTGTTCCTCCCCAGACCTTCTGAACGCCGACTCTCCAGACCAGACCAACCTGCGCTCCCTGACCTCCATCGTGGACAGCATCACCGCCGCTGAGGGCCCTGTGGTGTACCCAGTACCGGTGGACATTCCCAAGTAAAGCCCCCAGCCGGGAGCACCAGAGTCAGACACTCAGAGGCTTACACACTGGGGCTGAGTTCTAGACAAGGCCATACATCATGTATTGACATTTTTAGATCGTTGTCATGAAGTCATGATTCTTTATCAAATCACCATTCATGTGAATCCTACCATAGAATAACGTCACACCAATTTTGAAAAATAGACCTTGTGTTTTATGATCTCTAGTGATCATCTGGGAACCAAAACTTATAGAACCAACCTCAGACCTCCTCTTCTTCTTTTCCACCATGAGATCTTGTTCCCTTCTGAGGTGCCCTTCTCCTCTCCTCTACTCCAATATGATGTCTCTCTCTCTGCTCCTCTAGCCTAAGGCCTTGTTCCCTTCTGAGGTTCCCCTCTCCTCCTCTCCTCTCCTCTACTCCTCTCCTGTCCTCCTCTCCTCTACTCCTCTCCTCCTCTCTTCTCCTCCTCTCCTCTCCTCCTCTCCTCTCCTCCTCTCCTCTCCTCTCCTCCTCTCCTCTCCTCCTCTCCTCTCCTCCTGTCCTCTCCTCTCCTCCTTTCCTCTCCTCTCCTCCTCTCTTCCTCTCCTCTCCTCCTCTCCTCTCCTCCTCTCTTTCCTCTTGAACCCTGTGGTCCACACCTCCCCCACAGCTCCAGGACCAGACTCTACCATGAGAACCCACTGGCTCCTGCATGACTTTCACTAAAGATCTCCTTCCAGTGGGGATCTCCCTTAGGCTTCTGCCTGGAGTCCTTCTGAGGTGGAGGTGGAGAGAAAGCCTAGTTTTTCTGTCCTAACTTAAAGAAATCCAATCTTTTGAAACCTAGATCCCTGATCTATCTTGCATTCTGTTTGTGTGTGTTTTATGCTTAAAACATGAGTTTATTTGTGGGGCCAATCATGTACCATGGCAGTTTTGACCAAGATCTGCTTAATTTAAACTTGTTATGAATGCTAGTGATGTAAATACGTTCCGTTTTTCTACAGAGTGGTTTTGCTATTTTATTTTCTATTTTTTGCTAACTTATTTTTGACTTTTATAACGAAGATTGTTGTGTATTTGTAGATTTTGCAAGAAGTGATATTCTGACCAGTCCTTGCATTAAAGACCATTTTCAATATCTTGCCAATGAATGTCCTTCACACATGCACCAACATCACCCAAAACATGAAATAAACACACATCATTCAACTTTTATCTTAAAAAAACAGATTTACTTATGTCTATATAGTGTCATAAATACAATACACTTCATTTAAATAGCCAAATAATAAAGTATTGATTTGTCAGCATCATTTCACACCTGGAATAAATACACATACAGTACTCATAGCTGCCACAGTAGCACATTACACCTTTAGAACATTGTCTGTCAAATAAAAAAGATAATACACCCACCCAACAATTCACTGGTTCACTGATACCGTACTCTCATTGGACAGCAGGAGCAGGTCACACACAGCATCCCGACAGTCAGAGAACAGTACTGGCCACTGTCACATCCCCATGGCAACTAGACAGGAAGAGGGTGGGGGCAGGATGCACCCAAATATGATGTGATGTCTGTGTCAGGTGACCAGTTTTGTGTCGATTTCATTGGCTGGTGCCAAGCAGCAATTTACAGTTTGATTAGAAAATAAATACGGAATCACCCAGAAACAGCTACAGTGGACACTCTCACAACTCGTCTAAACAGAGACCCCCAGACACACACTCCTGGTCGTCTGGGGCAACGCACAGGTGCCTCCAGTCCCAGATATAGGAGACTGGAGCTTTCATTCACAAACGGCCCATATGCTGGCTCTCTGGCTCGCTCACGTCTACAAACGCTCTACTCTAATCATGTTAGCTACATCATGTCAACCTAGAGGCAGGGGGGGGGGGGAGGAGCTGAACGGGAGAGGGAGGAGCTACATAGTGCTAAACAAGGATGGAGGTAAGGACATGAGAGAGGTGGCAGGAAAAGGGAACTGAACAGTATAGAATTGGACCCTTGAACCTGTAGAGTCCTTTTAGTATTCACACAGCAACACACCCCTACTTAGTGAGTTCCTCCCACTAACAGTTCACACACTGACAGCATATAAGACACACAGAGGTCCAAGACAGGAAGAGAACAGTCACTACCGAATACAGGGCATTGGGTTTCATACAGCAATGATAGGATCATATTCTCCATATATAATTCCAATATATATATTTATATATATTTCTATAAAAAACATAAGTCATCCATTTTATGTACAGACGATAATGAGTAGTACCTTGCATAACCGATAGGGGGCAACGTGTATTGTGATTTTTCATTGACACACCCAATAGGTTCAATTCGAATCCAAATCAACACTTATCACCCTCAGACATCTAGACCTACTGATGTCCTCTCCACTCTGACCTTCTCTAGGTCCAGGGGACAGCGTGACGGTTGCAATCTGGAGTTGGACCTTCGAGTTAGACAAGTTAAGAGTCAAAATCCACAGATGAGGCTGATGAGAAGGATGAAGACTAGAACCCACAGAATGGACCAGGGGTCAGGGGTCAGGGGTCAGGGGCCAGGGGTCAGGGGCCAGGAGTAGGAGCAGAAGCACTACACCACAACAACAAGGCTACTGGGAGCACTGGGGTTACTGGGAGAGACTGGGAGGAGTCTCCTCTACAGCAGCGAGCGCAGCCAATGAGCACGCTCAAGAGTTCCAAGGTGGGAGTTCAGTTCACCTCTAAATTGTATTGCACGTGTCCAGGGCAGGTGTGAGGTGAGGGGGAGAGGTGGGAGGTGAGGCTGGGTACAGGGGGGGGGGAGAGATTTGATGAGCCCCCTGACGACCAGGTCTCTCCAGATTTGGCATGTCACTCTCGAAAGGCCGCAAGCATGTGTCCGTACAGGTAATGAGAATGCACTGGGTGGAAGAGAGAGAGAGGGAAAAAGAAACAGGAACACATTGAAGCAATGCTAGAAACCCAACAAACATTCATGCTGGTTTCAGGGCTCACCTGTTTATCCCCAGTTACTCCTGGAGGTAGCTAAGATGCAGGCTTAAGCCTAGCTGTAAGAACTGAAGTGTAGATAGCTCACCTGTTAGCTTAGCTGCTTAGGTGCTAGGTGGTGTTGGTGAGGGGTTAGCTCACCTGTTCCAGTTAGTAAGCGGAGTGAAGTGTAATTAGCATGAGTAGGTCCGCACCGCTGAGGGGTCCAGTCTCTGTGGCGCCGGGGGAGGAGCTAGACAAGGCAAGGCAGAAAGGAGTGGAGCAGGGCAGAGGACAAAGGCATGCAGTTAGTCAGGCCAAGCAGAGAGTGCTACACAAGCAGAGTTAGACACAAGGCACACACATGCAAAGCCATTGGTTAGCTGGTTATTGTTGTAAGGCCCAGTACTGTCTCCTCCACAGACATCCACGCACACACCTTCAGGCTGCAGCTGTTTCTTGGGCACCAGAGACATGGACGGAGGGACGGACATGGAGGGCATGCGGAACCCTGCGGGGAGCGTTTCCATGGATCCCGCCATCATCCCCAGGCCAGCCCCTCCCTCCCGCGCACGGAAACGCTTTCGCCATGATGGAGAACGCCGGAAAGTCTTATCATCCCCACTCTGCAGACAGAGACTGTGTTCAATGTAGGCCTCCAGCATACTGACACTGTAGAACATTGGCTCTGAAGTTGAGTGTGCAAGGCCCTGATGTTAAGTGTGCAAGGCCCTGGTGTTGAGTGTACAAGGCCCTGATGTTGAGGGTACAAGGCCCTGATGTTGAGTGTGCAAGGCCCTGATGTTGGGTGTGCAAGGCCCTGATGTTGAGTGTGCAAGGCCCTGATGTTGAGTGTGCAAGGCCCTGATGTTGAGGGTACAAGGCCCTGATGTTGAGGGTACAAGGCCCTGATGTTGGGTGTGCAAGGCCTTGATGTTGAGTGTGCAAGGCCCTGATGTTGAGTGTGCAAGGCCCTGATGTTGAGGGTACAAGGCCCTGATGTTGAGGGTACAAGGCCCTGATGTTGAGGGTACAAGGCCCTGATGTTGAGTGTGCAAGGCCCTGATGTTGAGGGTACAAGGCCCTGATGTTGAGTGTGCAAGGCCCTGATGTTGGGTGTACAAGGCCCTGATGTTGAGTGTGCAAGGCCCTGATGTTAAGTGTGCAAGGCCCTGATGTTGAGGGTACAAGGCCCTGATGTTGAGTGTACAAGGCCCTGATGTTGAGTGTGCAAGGCCCTGATGTTGGGTGTGCAAGGCCCTGATGTTGAGTGTGCAAGGCCCTGATGTTAAGTGTGCAAGGCCCTGATGTTGAGGGTACAAGGCCCTGATGTTGAGGGTACAAGGCCCTGATGTTGAGTGTGCAAGGCCCTGATGTTAAGTGTGCAAGGCCCTGATGTTGAGGGTACAAGGCCCTGATGTTGAGGGTACAAGGCCCTGATGTTGAGTGTGCAAGGCCCTGATGTTGGGTGTGCAAGGCCCTGATGTTGAGTGTGCAAGGCCCTGATGTTGGGTGTGCAAGGCCCTGATGTTGAGGGTGCAAGGCCCTGGTGTTGAATGTGCAAGGCCCTGCCTCACCTCCTCCAGCTGACGGTCAGTACCCAGAGCCAGGACGTTGTTGAACTCTCGCTCCAGAACCTGGCGTGCCTGAAAAACAAGATTCCCCCAAATCATTTTTGGTACCTCGTTTGTAGGTGTGTGTGCAGGGTTTGTAGGTGTGTGTAGGCTTTTCTGTGTTTATATCTGTGTTCTGTGTGTGTGAGTGTAAACCTGTGTGTTCTGTGTGTGAGTGTCAGTCTATACCTGTGACGTGTGTGTGTGTGTGTACCTGTGTGTTCTGCATGGGGATCTGCAGTATGAGGGCTAGGCTGCTGTAGTCGAAGGTCTCGTCCAGAGAGATGAGCGCTCCGTGGACGCCACTCTCCAGCAGGTTGGTGCTGTACTCCCTCAGCCCGATGGACTGAGCCCAGTGGATCACCTGCTCGTTCGTCCACACCAGTGCATCTACACACGGTGCCATACAGGAGAGAGAGAGAGAGAGGGAGAGGGAGGGAGGGAGAGGGAGGGAGAGGGAGGGAGGGAGGGAGAGAGATAAGAAGGGTGATATTGACCGATAATGCTTATATGAGTGTAGTGTAAATTCGTAGGCATACTCCTCTTTGTTCTGTCAAACCACAGCTGCCAACTAGCTTTCTCAATTGGAACAGGCGGTGAGTGTGTGGTGTGTGTGAGAGAGTGAGAAATAGTGTGTGTTTGTGTAAGAGAGAGAAGGGGGAAGGTTCTGATGAGACACAACAGCTGAGTCAAGTTCATGTACAGAACTCAAGGTCGTAAGGTCGCAAGGCTTTGGCTGTGTATGTATGTGTGTCTCAGTGTGTTTGACTGTGTGTGAGTGTGTGTGGGAGTGCTTGTGTGTGTTTGTGCATGTGTGTGTGTGTATGTGTGTGGGTGTGTTGCTCTATCAAGGTTGGGAGCCAAACTGGCCTTGGACAGTACCAGACTCAGCTGTTACACTGATCTACTGAAGCAGTACTCACCAGCTCCACCAGATGGCACTGTGTACCTGAGTGTTTCTCTGTGTGTGTGTTTCCATGCCTGCCTGTGTGGTCTAGATATCATGTGTCTAAACCATGTACGTGTTTGTGAATGTGTCTGCGTGTGTGTCCATGGCTGTGTGTGGTCTCTGTGTGTGTGTGTGTGTGTCTGTGTGTGTGTGTGTGTGTGTGCGTGTGTGTGTTGTAAGTGTACCTTTCATGTCGTGCTGGCTGTCCTCTCTCCTGCGCTCCAGGTCTTTCCTGTCATAATTGAGTCTCTTCAAGCACATAATCCCATATTGCAGACTGGCCCTATTTTAGACACACACACACACATACACACAAGTTTATTCCGTGTCCAACAATAATCTGTAACGCAAACACAGTAAACACAGAAAAACAAGAAGAAGAAAAGTCAAACAGATCGGTTTGGTTAGTTGCCATGGTGACAGACCTGTGGAAGCTGTCCACCATCTTGAGGTGGGTCCTCAGGTCCTTCTTGGTGAGGTGGTCCAGCATGCGGGCGTCCACCAGGCACTCCATGAAGTAGGAGCGGTACTGGGGCAGGCCCAGGCTGGGCAGCCACTCATTACCTATCCATTCATGGTTCATATCCCCATACGCCAGGGTCTGCAGGGAGAGACGCACGGTTAGCGCGCGCGCGCGCGTGTGTGTGCGCGTGAGTGTGTGTGTGAGCGATAGGTGAAAGAGAGAGAGTGTGTGTGTGTTTGTGTGTTTCCTATCTCAGAGTATCAGTGTGGACTGGGCTCCTTCTGACAGGTGTGTGTTGTTATGGCGACAGCAGGCCGTTGTTAGGGGAGGAGTTCTCTCACCTGAGCCCAGCTTCCCTCCTCATTCTCCTGAGGGACGTCCAGCATGGCACAAACAGCACAGAGGGTTAGAGACACACACACACACACATGCGCACGCACACTCGTGCATACACACACACACACACTCATTTGTTTTTGCCCAGTACCAACTAAACTGAAGAATTGCATTAGGAGAAGCTGGAAACCTATGACTGGACTAGAATACTGTAGCATTGAGAAGACAAGTATACACTTACACAATCATGATGGCATTACAGACCATGTTGACACACATACATAACCAGACAGCCAGACACACACATACACACAGACACACAGACACACACACACACACACACACACACACAGACAGCCAGACACACACACACAGACAGCCAGACACACACACACACAGACAGCCAGACACACACACACACAGACACACCAAGGACATGGTTTGACCAACACAGAGGCAGGGAAGGTTGTTGGCATGCAGAAGTGATAGTTGGTGGCAGGGGGGGTGCGGAAGTGGGCATATGTGTGGCGCGGCAGGAACAGGGTGTGTGTGTGTGTGTGTGTGAGGGGGGTGAAGGGAGTACCCAGATGGTACTGACCGCTTTAGTGGAGGAAGCCAGGTTCTCCATCTCTTCATGAGTCAGCCACACATTTCCGGAGGACTGCTCAGAGAAGGAGAGCATAGAACAACACACACACACACACACACACACACAAAGACACACACACGTACAGGATACACAGTGTCTTAAGTGAAGAGAAGAGTGGGAGTGTGCTACAGGCAGGTCGTACATCTGGGACAGTCTGAGAGAGGAGGTTCTCATTCAGCCACATGCAGCCCAGGACAGCACAGTAGCCATCATCATCACCATCATCCTCATCATCATCATCATCCTCATCATCATCATCATTCTCCCAGTAGGGCTCTGCTGCTGCACAGCACTCTGGAGGGTGAAACATCCCCCCCAGTCAGACAGTCAGTCAGTCATTCAGGGAACAGGAGGTGGAGGTGAGGGAGGAAATCCGTGTAGTGGCGGATGCCTTATGACTAAGTGTAACACGTGTGTGTGTGTGTACCGTTCTGGAGGTGAGCGGTGCGGAGGGGCTGGTGAGGGACACCATCTCCTGGATGGCCAGGCGCAGCTTGAGGCGGTGCAGGGGGTTGCTGATGCCGATCTCCCTCTGGATCTCCGTGTCGGACAGCGCCGACATGATGGCGCCGCTCTTCACGTTGGCCCGACACGCCGCCACGTACCAGGCCGGCATGCCCACCCACAGCTAGGGACAGACAGGAGCATCAGGGGACGTGCTGGGGAGGAGGACGGGGGACGTATGGCTGGTAGTGGGCAGGATAAAAGGGGGCAAGCTGTCTGGTTTTCAGATCTAGGGTCTAGCTGACAGGGTGTACAGTGGGCTACCTCGAGCCAGGAGACTACAGTAGGCCCATCCCACTGGGCGAAAGGCAGACCTCTCCTCCTGGCATCCTCCAACAGCTCATGTCTGAGAGAGAGAGAGAGAGAGAGCCAGAGAGAGGGAGAGACAGAGGGAGAGAGAGAGACAGAGAGAGAGACAGAGAGAGGAAGAGACAGAGGGAGAGAGACAGAGGGAGATAGAGGGACAAAGAGAGATGTACATAATTATAGAATTATCAAAGCGAGTGGATATCATCAGCTTTGCCTTAGGATCCTGGGGAGGGAGGAAGAGCGATACACAGACAGAAAGACAGAGGAGAGGGAATGACTGAATTACAGACAGACAGAAAGAGAGAGAGAGAGAGAGAGAGAGAAAGGGACTGAGATACAGACACACAAAGAGAGGAAGAGAGACAGAGAGAAAGCTCACTTCTTTTTCATCCTGCGGTCTCTCTCTGCCTGAGTGCCCAGCTTTCCCAGAGTCATGGTATCTCCAATGCTCATCTCAAAGTCTGAAACACACACACAGTGGATTCCATTAGACAGAAAGTCTCCTGTATCATTGTGCCCGTGTGTGTCCAGTACTGTGTGTGTGTTACCTGGTATTATGGCAGGTACAGCCTGTGTCTCTCTCCCCAGAGACTGCTCCATGCGAGCCTTCTCCTTCTTCCCAAACAGACGTCCAATAGAAGACTTGATCCCTTTCTTCTGCTTTCCTCTGGAGAGACACCAGGATAGGGTCACACACAAGCAGCGCCCCTAGCTAGACCAGCAGGTATTACAACTACGGTTCCAGCGGAAACAGCTGCTAAGGTCAACTAAATGTTGAGTGACTGTGTTGGTGTGTGTGTGTGTGTGTACCCTCGGCCATCCTCCAGGCTGCCTGTGAGCTGGGCAAAGTTGGTCTCCAGTCGTAAGCTCCGAGGAGAGGAGGGGGGGGACGTCTCACACTTAATGGTAGCCTTATCCTCCCTCACCTCTGTGGGAGACTGGAGGGAGGGAGAGAGAGAGAGAGAGAGAGAGAGAGTGAGAGAGAGAGAGAGAGAGAGAGAGAGAGAGAGAGAGAGAGAGAGAGAGAGAGAGAGAGAGAGAGAGAGGGGGGGGGTAAGGTGGTGACCTGTTGTGTTTCTCTGTGTGTAGGTTAGTGTGGACAGACTGCTCGACAGACTTACTGCTACTTTCCTGCGGTGTTTCCTCAGGTCACTGGGCTGTTGGGAGACAGACAGGCACACACACACACACACAGAGGCAAGTGGTTAGAGACGTGCACACACTCACACATACACACACACATTCAAAAATGCACGCACACGCACTCTAAATGCAAACGTTTAGCTGGAAACCTTTTCTTTTACCACACAGCAAAAGGAGTTGTGAACGTGCACCTGGGTAGAATACGTGCGTGAGTGACAATGTGTTCGCTGCTGTCTCACCAGGGTCATGATGCCCAGCTGGTGGCTGGCGTTGCGTGCGTGGTGTTTGGGTGTTGAGCGCCCGCTGTTGGGCGGAGAGGTGGAGGAGGCCAGTGATTGGGCGGTGGCAGAGGTGGGCAGGGCTCGGGGGCGGAGCGTGACGTTGAGCCCGTCCATGCTGCCGCTGTTCACACGGGATTCTATCTCGTCAGAGCGCAGGTCTGCTGACTCTCTTTCTACCTGGATCATCCTGCACACACACACACACATACAGAACCATGGTTAATAAAGACAAAGCTGGAATAATGTGAAGAAGTGCGTGTATGTGTGCGTGTGTATATGTCACCTGATCTCCTCGTTAATAGCATCCAGCTGCTCCTGCAGCATTAGAGCGAGAGTCTGGGCGTCCGATTGGCCGCTGGGAGACAGGAGGGCGGAACTCACGTCGTCGTCCAGGTCCGACTCCGCCTCCATGTCGCTGCCGAGCAGGTGACTGACACTGCCGCGCAGCGAAGGGTAGTCCTGCTCACACAGCAGGTACACCTGCACGGCACACAGGAAACAGGAAACACCGTCACGCCCTGTCCAGCCACGCTCCCAGAGTGTGGGACCCACAGCATGCACCCACTGACATGCTGTCAGTCAGAACCAGCCACACAGACAGATGGAGGCTGACGGTGGACAGGTCGGACTTACATCACGTGGACGGCAGCAGCAGAATGAGAGAGAGACGGAGATGTGGGGTTAGCATGGCGATGGCAGTTCTACTATGGGATGCAGGATGTGTGTGTGTGGGGGAGGGGGGAGGGGGTCGGGCACCTTGTTGGGGTCGTCACGTAGCGCTGCCAGCCTGCCCTTGTGTGCCCGTCGGATGACGGTTGTGCTGTAGTGGCCGTCCTGACCCTCCACCATGGAGTAACGCAGGTCGCTGGCACTGCCCAGGTGAGACCTGCACACACACACACACCCCTTCAGTTCTATTGGGATTGTGTATGTTATCATGAAGATGGAGTTTGCCTAGCCTTTATATCCACACCCATATCTTAACAGAGTCTAGCTGAACACATCTGAAGTGTGTACCGTGAGTGTGTTCCATCGCCAAACACCCCGCTACGACGTTTGAGGTGGTCGATCTCATTCCTCAGCTTCTCTATCTCTCCAATCAGACGCTCCTGGAGGAGAGAGGCATTGTGGGAGTTTCAGGGTCAGGTCCTCTGGGACTGCTCAAGGGCAGTATGAGCTGTGTGTGTGTGTGTGTGTGTGTGTGTGGGAGAAGGGGAACACTATCAGGTTAGGACTGAGGGAGGGGTGAGGGGCTCACTGACCCGGGTGTGGTGGAACTCCTCCAGTTGCTTCTGGGAGTTCTCCAGGTCCTGAATCAAAGAGTTCTGGAGAAGATAGAGGGAGATGGATGTTGAATACTGAGTCAGGCCATGTAAGTATGTGTGTATGAATGCATACGTGTGTCTATAATGGTGCATGTGTGTGTATATGCATGCACATGTTTGTGTGTAGCACTAGCATCGTATGTGCGTGTGTATGATTGCGTGTGTGTGTGCTCGTGTGTGTGCAGCGTGCCTTGTCCTCCAGCGCGGCCATGCGCTCCTTCAGGTGCAGCTGCAGCCTCTCGTTGGACTCGGTGAGCAGACGGTCCACCGTGTCCGACAGGCGCTTGTTGTGCTCCTCGTTCATCTTCTCCCTCTGACGCGCCTGCAGACCCACACACAGCCTTACTATCCACGCTGCCGGCATCATCACACCCCTCCTCTCTCACGCCGGGATGCCGCATGCAGCCAAGACCTTCTACTCGTGGGGGAGATCAAAGTAAGGTCTGAGGTACGCCCTAGAGCAGCCTGGGTCTAGTTTGGTCTCCAGAGCACTTATAGATTAATGAGGAGAAACTGAAGGATTTAGTGCTGTTGGAACATGCAGTATAGTAATGGTCCTTATATGTAACACAGTGCAGACATTGAACATCTCCTACTGGCATGCATGAACACTATTATATCAACAAAAACATGTGTACTCAGATTGAGAGAGAGAGACACACACACACATTGTTTCCTTAGAGAACTCCAACTAAATATAATCATGAGATCACACACAGAGCGAGGAATTGGCCATGCGTGAATTATTCAAATTCTAAATATATCAGCCACTCAGAGCTGAGAGAGGGAGGGGGAACAGGCGGCAGCAGGAACTTTGTGGATTTGGTCTATATTTACGCTGCAAAGCTCTGGATATGTAGAATGACTGTGTGTGTGTGTGTTGATGAGAGAGAGAGATTTAGTGTGTGTGTGTGTGTAGAGTTCCACTAATATGAAGCGTCAGGCCACACCATGAGACATCAGAAGGAACCTGCAGGAAGGATCCACGTACTATATGCACACACACACACACACACACACACACACACACGCACACATGCACATTAGACATACATACAAATGCACACATACACAGACATGCTCACTTACAAACCAACACACGCACGCGCACGCACGCACGCACGCACACACACAAAACACACACAGAAACACACACAGAACACACCCTGCCCAGTTCCTGGTTCTTCTCCTCTAGTTGGGACTCCAGCTGTCTGAGTCTCTCCTCCACGTTACCATGGCGCTCCTCAGCCTACAGGGGGAGACACTCTCATGTCAGCATTTGGCCATCCCATAACCCATGCTGCTATATTACTGTCTACACAAGTCACACACAAGTCAACGGTGTGGATGCTCTGATACAAGTTTACGAGCATGTTTGCCGATGTACAGACTTTCGTTTGGAATATTTGCTTGATATAGAAAACAAATGGAACAACGGAGACACTGGAGTGCTGGTGTGTGTGTGTGTTACCTTGGTGAGCGCTGCCACCCGCTGTGCCAGCTCCGCCTCCACCTCGGGCAGGGTCTCAGCCTTCCTCATGGTCTGAGCCAGCCTCTGCTCTGCCAGCTCCAACAGCTCCTGCAGCTGACGCAGCTTCTCCTCGCTCTGACACACACACACACACACACACACACACATATCACACACATACGCCCACACATGTCACACGTACACACCCACACACATCACACACGTACACACACAGCCATACCATTCCCAGGCAGAATATCAGTCAAGAGAGAGCCCAATCAGACGGTCTAGCTTAGTCCTACTGTAGCTGGTTGAAAGATACTGAAGGTACAGGTGTGAGCCTGGTGCTGTAGCATGGACAGGGACCACATGTCACTGGCTCTACTCTCCATCTAAAGTGATGTCACGGTCATGTATAAAGCATGCACAAAGCATGAGTCATGAAAAAACACACAAACAGGAAACACATTGTCATGTACAGTTTATATAATGGACATTGCTGCACTGTTTTGTACTTGCAGCTGGATGTGACTCACTTTCAAGAAGTGTGTGTTACATAGCTTCCTTATCTGTGTGTGTGTTTGTGTGTGCCGTGGGCCGTGCAGGCCTGTAAGTTCAGCAACATTAGATTCACAGCAGGAGGCCTCGTCATGTGCTCAGCCAGGCAGGCCCCGCCCCTGTGGAGGCCTCAGAAGGAGTCTGTCCTACCGAGTCACACTGTCCTGTGGAGGTGAACTCAACTTCACCCTGAACTGTGGATGAACCCTCTTACGCATGTGTGTGTGTTTGTGTGTACGTGTGTGTGTGTGCATCTCTGTCCCACCGCACTCCGTGTGTCCCTGTTCTCACCCCTCTCTCAACCAGTAATGGCCCCATCCAACTCCCCTTGAGGCTCTTACCTGTGTGTGTGTGTGTGTGGGAGGGTGTGTGTGTGTGTGTTACCTGCCGGTGCAGGGAGTCCTTGGTGGCCAGCTCATTCTCCAGTTTGTCGTTGAGGTCGTGGATGTGGGTGGTTTCCCTCTGAGCAGCCAGGTAGCGTTTCTCTAAGGTTGTGATCCTCTCCTCCATATCCTCTCTCTGTGCAAGTGCCTACAACAGGCATATAGTAAGAGGACAACACCCCCTGGGCAGCAGGGGGCGACACGCAACGGGCTGCACGTGTCTCCTTTTCCCTCACTGAATATGGTTTTCCATATGCATGTATTTTAATGGCTGTGTGTGTCAATTGTATCCTTTGCATGCACATTTGCAATCAATACAAAGTGAAATTCATGAACTCTCTCTCTCTCCCTCTCTCTCCCTCTCTCCCTCTCTTCCTCTCTCTCTATGTCCCTCTCTCTCTCCCTTGGTCTCTCCTCGTGTACGCTCACCTCTCTCTGTTCCCTCTGCTGTTTGATTGACAGCTCCTCACTGCGACTCAGGTCTCGGCGAGCGTTAGCTAGCTCCGCCTCCAGCTCGGCCACACGGGTGTTGAGTGCTCCGGAGCGCTCGCGTGTCTGAGCCAGCTCCTGATTGGTCCGATCAAGCAGCTCCTGGAGCTCAGCGCTCCGGCTCCCGTCATCGTGGGCGTCTATGGAGCCGTTTGGCAGTCTCTGTTGTTCACACACACACACACACACACACACGCACAGACGCACAGCATAATTATATACAGTAGATGTTGCACAAAGAGGCATACAGGATGATTGACGCAGACAGAGACACACAGGAAGAGGTGTAGGTGCTGAAGATGAAGGACGTATCCAACTTGAGAAAAGTTTCGTGACCTAGAAAGCTTGCGTGTGAAAGAGTATGGAGGGGGGGGGGATGTTATTTGGGGTCATGTTGTTGTGTTGATGCCTCTGTCTGCCCTGACTCTGAGATAAGTGAATTCTGGGGTGTTAATTAGGTGAAACTTAAGGGAGGCTGGTTCACACAGGCTTCACAGTGGGCAGCTAGGCTAGGCTGGCAGGACCCCCACCCCTTCCTCTCACTCATCCTCCCTCCATGTTCTCTTTCTATCCTTCCCTCCATAGATCCCTGACTGTGTCTTTGTCTGCCCTGACCCGCTTCTTCATGATGGGCTGTTATGTTGTGTGTGGGGGTTGTTTATGTCAGGTCAGGCTGGGTTGTGTGTGAATGTGTGTGTGTGTGTGTGTGTGGGGGGGTGAGGTTATTGACAGGGGCCCTGGGGTTCTGACTTCTGAGAGAATTAGAGCTGCAGACACTTGAGTGGGCTTGACTGAGAAACCACCACGGTGGCTAGAGCTAGCTACACTCGTGAACCACCCAAGCTAGCGTCAGAAGCTACACTCGTGGACCACCCAAGCTAGCGTCAGAAGCTACACTCGTGAACCACCCAAGCTAGCGTCAGAAGCTACACTCGTGAACCACCCAAGCTAGCGTCAGAAGCTACACTCGTGAACCACCCAAGCTAGCGTCAGAAGCTACACTCGTGGACCACCCAAGCTAGCGTCAGAAGCTACACTCGTGAACCACCCAAGCTAGCGTCAGAAGCTACACTCGGGAACCACCCAAGCTAGTGTCAGAAGCTACACTTGTGAACCACCCAAGCTAGCATCAGAAGTAAACTCGTGAACCACCCATCTAGCGTCAGAAGCTACACTCGTGAACCACCCAAGCTAGCATCAGAAGCTACACTGTAACATCTGAACTAGCTGAAGCACTGCAGCCTGACTGCAGGAACATGAGGGAGGGGCTGCATCTGACCAAGCACTAATAGCCCTCCCTGTTTAATCACATCAAGCTGAATTATTCCCCATTGACCGACAGAGTTATATAATATGCGCTCATTCTAATAAGACAGAGCTCTCCAGTAGAGCTGGGGGCTGCATTATAATCACCAGATAGACCAAGGAGCTTTAAAACCCATTTAGCCTCATTCACCTGCTGTGTGTGTTTCTGTGTCTGTGTGTGTGTTCCAGATCATGGAAGAGAATACAGATACGTTACAAACCTTCCAGGTAGGTTTGGATGTGTCTGTTCTGTCCACAGATTCTCCATCCTTTCTCTGTTTCACTATGTTTAACTGCAAACACGTGCACACACACACACACACACACACACACACACACACACAGTGTTTTAAATAGAGGAGATACTCTGATAATGGTATTATTATTATCAGAACTATACTGTTCTTGTGCTTGCTGCTTTAGTCTCTCCTTTTCACAGCCTGCTGAATATTCTGCATCATTTGTCTTCTTAATAGATTCTTGTTGAACAGATGAGAACAGAAGGAAAAGCAGTACAGAGACCGATTGCCTTCGAAATGGTGTGTGTGCGCGCGGGCAGAGTGTGTGAGTGTGTTTATGAGCAGAACATACAGTTCTCTGGTCGCGTGTGAGTATCTGAGCACAAATCACACTGCAGGCATCAACAGATGGCAGGTGGGGACAGGACAGATGTTAAGCACACACGCACACACACACACAGAAGTGCACACACACCCATGAGTGCACACAAACACACATCATTGGTCTCACCTCCTGAGTCGTGGTTGATAGCTGTCCCTCCAGTGTGGTTACTCTCTCCAGAGCAACACGAAGCCTCTCACGCACCTGAAGGACCATAACACACACACAGTGGTTCATACACACACACGTCTTTTCCAAACAGCCCTATGTTGAATGTGCAGCCAGGTCCTGCGTCTGTGTGAGCAGAGGGAGCCTACTGTACCTTCTCGTCCAGGGCTTTGTGGTGCTCAAACAGGGACTTGAGGGCCTTGAGCACCTCCACCTCACTGGAGACGCCAGACGGGGGCGGAGGCTGCCTCTTCACCACCGTCATCCTCAGACTGCGCTCGTGACGAGCCACCAGACATTCCAGGTGCTCCAACAGCAGCTACACACACACATTTAGGTCAACCTTACACTGGCAAAATACTGTGACATTTGGCCAGAAGACTTACAAAGAACAATAATATCCACGGGTGCATTAATACCAAACCATCCAATATACACATTCCCACCAAACACAGCACACACACACATACACACCCTGGTGTTGTTCCTTTCGGCTTTGAGTTCGGAGATCTCCTCTTCCTTCTCCAGCAGCTGCTCCCGACACACATTCAGCTCCTTGGTCAGAGTGGCAAACTCCTGCACCATAAACACATTAACATGTTGTCATTTAGCAGACACTCTT